>NC_139606.1:6089544-6507656 GCF_964270895.1 Podarcis filfolensis | reverse complement strand
CTGGAACCCGGAAGTAGTGGTGGCCATAACAGGTCGCGTCTTACACAATGCAGCGGGCTGCATCAACTAGGCTCGCAGCGCAGGGGTGGGTTGGGTGAGCCGCAAGGCAAGGAAGAGCGGCAGGGAAGAGCGGCGAGCAGAGGCTTCCCCATTAACAAAACACACACACACACACACACACAGGGAGGCGAGCGCGCTGGCGGAGAGGAGGCGAACAATGACGGGAGCCTGGGAGCGCGCGGTTCCTCCTGCCCAGCTCGTCGGAAGGATTCCCACCACACCAGCAGCTCCCCTTCCCTTCCAGATTCGCCTTCGCTGCCTCCCGACTCGCTCAGACCGGGGGAGAGACGAGGGGGAAAGGGCTCGCTCCGGTTGCCGCGGCTGGGGGGTTTCTCTACATCCAGCCCAGTGCGGCCTTCCTTGGAGATGTGTGTGTGTGTGTCTGGGTGGGTGTTTTCTTTTGTGCGCGAATCCTCCTTTCCTCTCCCGCTTAACGCCGACGTTTTGCAGCCCCCCCCTTCCACACCACCCCTTTCCTTTCATTTCTTTTCTCTGAATTAGTTCCCAGGCAGGTTAGTGAATCTGTTTTTGTGACTTAAGAGACGCTGGTCGTCTATCTGTTTAGGCTCACCAAAAGGGACCCAGGTCAGTTCTGGAGGGAAGACGAAAACACACACACACAAACACACGGCTGTGTCTGGTGCACAATCCAGCAGCGACCCCTCACTACACTGTTAGCAACCTCCGAGGCTAGTGGCCATTTCCTTTGTCTAGAAATAAAGTGATTAATTTCTATTTACTCTTCGCTCTGTAAAAGGGAGCCACTGCCTGGCGCCTTGGAATTGCAGGACTTTTACGCGTCCCCCTTTCTCCCTCTCGCAAGCCAATACAAAAGGAAGCGGAGTTCAGGGAGAAGAAAGCCCTATTAGGGGAGCAAACCAGCCTGCTTTGCTGGAATTGCACCTCCGCCGTCCGAGGCGAGGCGTTTGCGCCAGGAGTTGTCTCCAAACTGCTACATCTTTCCCCCCCAGAGCCGAGATCTCCGCCAGGCAGGGTTTCCCCGCCCCCACCGACTCCCCTCCATTCCCTTCCCAAGCTTCGAAAACCCTACAGAAGGGGGGGGGAATCTCCCCCGCCGTAGGATAGAGAATGAGCTCACCCAAATCTCAGAAGGCAGCAGTGGAGGAGCTGTAGTCCAATCAGGATCGTCTTTTCGAAAGCCGGGCGTGCATTGGTTGAGGGGGAAATCAATTATCAAATAATCGATCAGCAGGGAGCTTCGATCTGCCGGGAGCGCCTCCTCCCCAAAAAGCCACTTCGGCTTCTTTACGAGAGAACCGAAGTTGATCAGTTTAGAAAGTGATCCCTCGCCCTGTGTTAGGATTTAATCCAAAAGGGAAATAATAATAATAGAAAGTGTCGCCCACCCTTCGTGCAAGGAGAAAAGAGAGGGGGGCTTTCTGTTGGGCTTTTTTAAAGCTATGAAATGCTGCTTTCTATTCTGTTTTGGAGTAGGCTATGTCTACGTGAACTCGTCTTCATGTCTGTCAATATCCCTGGGAAATATGCTTTCTTTTCCTGGTTAGCATGCAGGGGGGCTCGCTCCCTTCTCTGCCCTGAGAGTTTCCAAAAAAGCAAGAGGGGGAGTGGATAGGGGGTCGCGTCGCCAGGATTCTTCCTGAAAACAGCACCCGTGGGGTCCATTATGCAATCTTTCATGCAAAGCCCCCGAGTGCTGGATTAGGAAGGCACCCGCTTAGGGAAGCGAAGCGAAGGCACCGGGAATACTTTCGGGGGCTGAAGCCAGCAGTACTTTCGCCACGCCAAGCAGAGGCTTTCGAGCGTCAGCTGCGCCTTGGTCCAAAAGCCTGAAGCAGGCTCCTTTGCAAGGTGGCGGGCAGAGGGCAGAAAACCTCCGAGGCTCGCACCCAAGTCAGTGTGGGGAGGAACCTGAGGCCAGAGGCTTGCGATCCATTCCGGGGAGGGGGCGTGTGTGACAAGGGATAACAGTTCCAATGCATTCTAGCCTTGTCACTTTATTAGTGCTATTACTGCTGCTGCTGCTACTGCTGCTGCTATTACTCTCGTCATCATCAGACATTTGGAACAGTACAGGAGGGAAAGTGCAAGAGATTTGCATTGAGACTTGTTTTCTGACCTGTTTGGCAAACACTGCTATGTCTTCGTTGAAAGACTCTGAGGAGCAAACATCGCCGCCCGCCACCCCGGGTTCCCGGGGAGTGCATGTCGCTAATTCACATTTCTCAAAAATCAGTGCTAAGAGGGGGAAGAGGGGGTGTCTGAAAGAAAAATACAAGAGTCACCAAAGCAACACACAAGAGGACACAGCAATTAGAACAAATTCAAGAGGAGCGTCCAAATGAAGTTTACAACAGCAGGTCTCCTCAGCCACCGGTACCCCCCCCCCGGCTTTTTACACCCACTTCTCCAATCACTGCTCACTTTGCTACTCTCCAGACCTGGATCCCAAGGGCCTGAGCCATAGAGATCTCCAGGATGGCCGTTTTGAAGCAAACTTGGTCAGAGAGCTTGTTAACGTTAGCTAAAGTTCAAACCAACCTCGGGTCTAGTTGCCATTTTGAAACATCCCCCCCCCCGCAAAAAATCTTCTTTTGTAGGTTTAGTTGTGGGGGAGACTGAATGGAGTCCCATGTACCCTAAGGTGGAGTGGGGACTCTGTTTTTATTTATAATTTGGAGTGGGCTGCGAAGTTACGCAGCTCAGCTAAATTGCCAACCAGGCTTGGAACGGGTGGGGGTGCAGGCGTGGAGGGCAGGGTGGGGGACACATCCCCTTAAAAGTCACCCATCTCTAACCGCTAAAATGTGTGACACCAGCCCTTCCTCTCCAGTTGGCCTAGACTATCCCTTTCCAATCCCTCTTTCGCTGTCTTTCTCTCTCTCACTGCCTGGTTACTGCACTATAATAAATTACCTTGTGGGATTGATGAAATCTCACGTTTTAAACACTTTGCCACAGCAACGTCATGTCCTCCTTTATTTTACACCTTGTGTTTCACACTCCGAATTGAAACTGAATTGGTGATCATTCCTTTTAAGTCATATTTGTGAGACAGATCAAGCTCCCCCACCCAAAAAACCCCTACTTTTAAGGTTCCAACGTTGGAGAGGCTTCAAATGCTATAGAGAGACGTGGGGTTGCAACTTTGCAGTCAGCCTTGAAGTTCTCATTTAAAATGAAACATTATTTAAAGGTTTGTTAGATTTTAAAACGTTTTACTTTAACGTAGAAGGGGGGGCAAAGGAAATATTCATTATTTCTCAACTATTCCTGAAAAGATTTTACTTGCAATCAGCTCCCTCTGTTTTTATGTCTACTGCCACCACAGTTTCTTTCTCTCTATCTTCATTCCTTCTTTCCCTCTCTACCTATAACAAGTCATGAGTTTAGGCGAGGTGTGTTGCGGTGTTTAGAATGATAGTGTAAAGTGGCTCAACCTCTTTGCATTTATCCTTCAAAATCTCTCTCTGAGAGGGTGTTTATTTGTCCATCCGAGACCGATTGGCAAGGAGAGGCACTGAAATCAACCCGCCGCCACCCCTGCTCCGTCATCCCCATGCAAAGCCTCGGCTGCCCCGGATTATTTACCTACGGTCTCGAGTAAACGGTGGCTTTCTTCAGGGAGGGGAAGAACGGGGAACGAGCACGTCTTAAGCTAATGAACCTGATGCTAGCTGTACCTACCCATAAATGGCATCTTTATCTCTCTTTAAAGCGTCATTGACGGAGGAGCCCATGCTTGGGGGCATGGCGTTGGTGTGAGCTGTGTGCGGGTATTGATGGGAGTGAAGCGGAGGACCGTGATTCATGTGGTGGACGGGCTGCATGGATCTGGCGGCATGGGGGTCCCCGTACATGGTGCTCGGGATCCCCACTCCATCCATCCCACCGTAATGGGGTAAATCGTCGTACTGCATAATAGACAGGAGGGAAAAGAAAAGGGTCAGCTTGAAGGCCAGTCCTTCGCAGTGCAGTTTAAAGGGGGGGAAAGCAACTTCGTGTGCTGGGGTGGGTGCGAGGAGAGTGGGAACCAAGGCGTACAGAAGATCCACTCTTGTCACTTGGGGAGGAAGATGGCGAAACATAAGGGACCGGGAAGGCCGCGTCTTTTTTTAAAAAAGTGTAAGAAGTTTTCCCTGCGGTTTGGTTTGGTTTGGGGGGGTATTGTTTTTTTCTATTTTTGTTTCTTTGGTCTTGGGTCCAGTCTCCAGTGTATTTTCCACTAGGCCTTCGCAGTACTTTCCTCCTGGGGTCCTGGCACAGCGTTCTCGTGGAAATGAAAAAGTTAACTGGAGGATGGAGGACTTCTCTGGAGTCCTGCTCAACATAAATGCATGCTGGAAAGATGCCTCCTCCTCTAGGTTTTCTCAGCAGAAGTTAAAATGAGGACACCTATTATTAACACGTGCATTAAAACAACCTCCCTTTAAGCCTCAAGTGGCAGACCTTGCCTGATGTTTGAAAAGATTCACGAATGTTTTGGAGGCTTGCCTTGGAGCGCGGTTCCTCCTGCTCGTCGGAAGACTACCCCCTTCCCTCACTTCCAGCTTCTCCTTTGCTACCTTCTGAATCACTAACAGGGGCGAAAGTCAAGAGAAAATGGGCTTTCTGGCGTTGGGTGGTTTCTCTTTAAACACACCCCAACGTGGCGTTGAAGGTTGTGTGTGTGTGTGTTTTCTTTTGCACGGAATTTCTCTATCTTCTTCTCCTCTGCCTCGTCAACGTTTAGGGCTTTTTCCACCTTTCCTATCCAATCCCTCTTTCTTTCTTTCTTTCTTTCTTTCTTTCTTTCTTTCTTTCTTGTAGTGAATCTGCTTCTGTGACTGCGGTTCTGCTTAGGTTCATCAAATGGGACCGAGGTCAGTTCTGAAGACATCTCTCTCTCACACACACCCACACACCCCGCACACACGAGATAGAGGGGGGGGGCCCTGTGTCTGGTGCACCAGATCGCCCACTCCCCGCCCCCGTGTCACATCTAGGGCACATGCAGCAGCGACCCCTCACTACACTGTTAGCAACCTCCGAGGCTAGTGGCCATTTCCTTTGTCTAGAAATAAGTGATTAATTTCTATTTACTCTTCGCTCTGTAAAAGGGAGCCACTGCCTGGCGCCTTGGAATTGCAGGACTTTTACGCGTCCCCCTTTCTCCCTCTCGCAAGCCAATACAAAAGGAAGCGGAGTTCAGGGAGAAGAAAGCCCTATTAGGGGAGCAAACCAGCCTGCTTTGCTGGAATTGCACCTCCGCCGTCCGAGGCGAGGCGTTTGCGCCAGGAGTTGTCTCCAAACTGCTACATCTTTCCCCCCCAGAGCCGAGATCTCCGCCAGGCAGAGTTTCCCCGCCCCCACCGACTCCCCTCCATTCCTTTTGAAAACCTCATAGAAGGGGGAATCTCCCCCCCCGCAGGCAGCAGTGGAGCAGCTGTAATCCAATCAGGACCTTTTCTCGAAAAGCCAGGCATGGATTGGTTTTTTGGGAGAAATCAATTATCAAATAATCGATCAGCAGGGAGCTTCGATCTGCGGGGAGCGCCTCCTCCCAAAAAAGCCACTTCACAGAGAACCGAAGTTGATAAGTTCAGAAAGATTGCTCATTTGCCTTGCCCTGTGTTGGGATTTAATCCAAAAGGCGAATACGACCGCTGCTACTATTAAACAGAGAGGGCGGGTGGAAAAAGGCTTTATCTTGGTTTTTCTTGGTTTGCCTCTTTAAAAAGGGGTAAAATGTGAGATCCAGTGCTCTCTCTTCTGTTTTGGAGGGGGCTTTGTGAGCTGGTTTACACTTTGTCTGGGTATAATGTTTTTTCTTGGTGTCTTCCCCCTGCACCGAGTGATTCCAGAAAGGCAAGAGGTGAGGTGGATCGGGGATCGCATCTCCAGGCGTCTTCCTGAGCGCAGCATCCTGTTCACACGTGACAGTAAAAGCTGCAGTTTGGTACCTTTTATAGGCAGAAGAGGTATCACGAAGTGTTCCAGATTTAAAAAAAAAAAGTTTGTTATTGTTGTTCTAATTCATTCCTCGAATGAAGAATTTCTGTCCTCTCTGATCTAGCACCGTGGCAATGTTATGGTTTTCTTCTCACATGCTCTACCAATATATTTCAACAGAAATAAATCACATAAGGTTTGGTTCGGGCCAAAGAAGACTCTTAAGTGAAACGTTAACAGAAATATTTTGCTGCTGCTTCCAACAGCACAGCCTCGCTTTCTGCCTCCTGCGTGTTGCTATTAAGGTTTTTTGGGCCACAAAACATGTATTTCTAAAGGACGGGAGGGGTTGATTTAAATTTGCTTTTTCAAACAGAAATGGGACGGCGCACAGACGCTTCTGGGAGTTGAAGGCGAAGATTCACAATAACACGGGGTCTCTTTTTCCACAATTCCCCGTACAATGGTCTGTTATTTTTCTGGCCCCTGTTCTTTAGAGACAGATACCTGTTGTTGGCTGATGGAGATAATAAAAAGTTGAGTATTAAGGGAAAGAAAAGGAAGGCCTGACATCTATCAGATCAGTCCAACGAGTGGGGGAATAAAGCGCAAAATCCAACAGCCGTGCAGTCACACCAAGTATCCAAGCAGCCTTATGGATGTGGCCGAAGAGTGGCGGAGTAATCGCTCCACGCTCATATTTCCAAGAACCGGGTTCACCTGAGGGGAGAAGCATTCTTCTATTTAAGAAAAAAACATAGAAAGGAAAGAGAGAGAACGAGCAATCTGCTGCATGGTAGCAAATATTGTTCCCCTGGTAGATGTGTTAGGAGGTTTCAAACTACTTCCAGAAACACACCAACTCCAAACAAACACACCATTTTTGGGCTCACCACCTCGCGGTGAGATACCTCAGCCTTACGCACCAGCGGCGGGGGCTGGTGGAAAAATTAAAGCTTCCCAGGTAAGGCAATTTTGCCCACTTTAAACCCCCGTTGGACCATGACCTCTCACTCTCCTGTGTGCTGCTTCTCTATAACAGAAGCGAGACCCCCTGGCTTCCCAAGTTTCTCTTAGGAAAGCATTCCTCGCCGAGCAATGCTTCTTTGGAAGGGGGTGGGTCTGGGAGAAAGGGAAAGGAAGGGAGCTATTCATCTTGTACCCAGTGTCATTCCCAGGCCTTTCCGAGATTAATTCAGCCCAATCGAGGCTGAAACACTTTTACAGTGTAATTACAGTAGTACAAATTGTTTGCGCAAAGCTCCTTCTGGATAAGGGTTTTTTTTATTTTTTAACAATTAGCAAACAGTTATTACAGCGGGAACTTGCTGTGAGAAATTGCACCGTGGCCGTATCGAGTTGCAATATACCGGTCATAAAAAGACTAAGCGGGCGGCAATTAATCATCTATTAAAAGGAAAAAGTAAACGCACAGTTCCTCACTATCTCCATAAACTGTCCGAGGCAGCCCTGGGTTTTGCGCTTTTGACTACAACGGCCCACACTTCACAACTAGATGGCCTTTTTAGGAAATGCAACTATAACCGCCGCCCGCCCGCTCCCCAGCACTGACCCGATTCAACCCAAAACCTGGGATCTGAATTCACTGTATTACTGACTTCCTATCGGTGCTAGGACTCTGAAATATACAGTCTCGCTGCGGTCGCCTCTTTACTCTTTTAGAAAACTCTGCAAAGGGGACGAAAAGGGAGCAGCGAGCTTTAAAAAAAACCTAAAAACCCCCAGAAAACTGGCTACAACTTTTATTGTTTTCTTTCCAAGACACTACTGCTTTTAGAAAGACGTGCTGCGCTTGTGTTTCGAGCACAGCTTCTGTGAGTGTTCCATGATGACTGTTCGGCCCATTTGGTTTCAGTTCCTCAGAGGTTATATTCTGGCTCTCTACACCTCTGCAGGCCTCGCATATGAACGAGAAGCAAAGTTCTCAAAAGTTTCAATGGCGAATCACACCAAGATGTTTCAGGGTCAGGGTAGACTTTTCTATAGTAATTTCTAAAAACAGGGCACATACTTTTAACAGAACTTTGGGCAGCCCGATTTCATGCGTGTTTACTCGAACGTAAATCCTGAGGAGTTCAGTGGGGCTCGCTCTCAAGTAACACTGCCTAAAATGTCAAGTTTAAGAAAAAGAATGAGACGTGTACCCCAGATAGGGCGTAAATTATTAACCATTTATTCTGAAGTAGACACATTTATTTCCGACGGATTACACTAGTGTAAACTACCAGTCTCTTGCGCCTACGACCTTAAACAGAAAGTTCCTGCCTCCCAACTTTCCGAGTAAAAGTCTCTAGTTTTAATATGACGATCCATGACATCATACATTACTAAATATTCACCAAAACAAACAAACTTTACAGGCTGTTGTTACACACTAGCCTGATGCCATTATAGTAACACCAGCAGCACAAGTGTGTTTTACCTCCCTGGCCACCCCCCATCCATCAGTATTTAGGTTTTAGGGCATGATATAAGGAAAAACAAACAAAAGAAAACAGATTTTAAATGTGGCAGAGATAATGAAGGAATGCTGCAGATAAGAGTTTGAAGTGATCGGAGTGACCTTACCAAAAAGCAAAAAGAAGTCAAACGCTTAATGAATGTCTGTGAGCGAGCGAAAAAGAAAACTATTTAAAGATCCATTAAAGGGCAAAACCTGAGAAGGTGATAATAAAAGGAGGTTAACTGAGGGGGGGATTAAGTGAAGATGAATCAAGTGGCCATGTGCGAGCCATGGACTGGGGCGCTTGGAGTTGGAGAAGATTTGTTTACTGGATTCTGACTTCTGAAAACAAAGGGCGCCTGGTCCAGTTCAGGAGTCAACCAGAGGTCAGGTTGTACTACCGGTACAGGCAAAGACAAAATAGCCAAGTCACTGTATTCAGTAAACAGTCTGGATGGAGAATGAGAGGCCTAAAACGCATTCTGCAGAAAAGAAAAAAAAGAAAGAGGTGAAGAAGAAGGAGGAAGAGGAGGAGGAGGAGGAGAAAGCAGGACTTTGCATAGTGGCTTTTTCTTTTCAAGTCTTTAAAATGCCTGAATCTCTTTAGGCGCGGGGTGGGCGGGGGAGAGGGAGAGGCAGAGGGAGAGAAAAGCAGCTAGACTGTTTAACATAATTACCAGCTCTGACATTTTCAGAGTTATAGAGGTCTTTTATTAATTAAATGGAGGGCTTAATAAAATATTCCTAATAAAATTTACGGTTGCCTTAAAACTTTCTAAACACCGCTATAAATTTGTTAAAAACTAAAATTAACTGGGAAATGAGTTACTACCCTCGACTTTTGTCACGAAAAACTCCTACGTGAGCAAGGAGCGTGGCGTGAAGTCAAAATGGAAGCCTTTCAGAAACTTAAACGTGTGAAGTTGCGGAGTTGCACATCACAAGAAAGTGGAGGTGAGGTCTAGACATAAGTTTGCCTGGTTTATGCATCTAAAACACACACAAACTCTTCCCAGTCACTTCAGGGTTGTAGTTCGGAAAGAGCTGCTGTAACTTGTTGGCGTGCAGTGGAAAATCATTTGAACATTGAGCTTGTTGTTATGATTTAAATTTCAGATACAGGAGTTTAGTTCTCCCAAACTACAGAAAACGCCTCAAAAGAATTTCAGGTGTACATACTATAGTTGTAATACTAAAGATCTATAAATCAGTCCTTTATACGATGCTCTTCAGCAGGTTTGGGGTAAGGGCTGTGGGATAATTTGCTTATATTTAATTCGAGTTATGAATATGGGTAGGTTTTGTCACCTGATTTAGAGTCTGCCTCTTTTTACAAAAAATATGACCATCGTAATTTATGTGAATATACTACTTGCTTCATACAAAAACAAAAGCAACCGAAACACTCGCTGAATAAAAAAACTCAGCTTGCTTAATTATTTAAAACAAAACCTGCTCGGTCGCCTGGTATTTGAAGGCTTGAACGTTTATGCCGTCTACTGGACGTTGGAAAAACTACAGCCACTGTCAAGAAAACTTTCGTTTGGGATAAAAGTGATCTCTCAGCCAGAATATACGAGTGCGTGGAGTGGGACGGGACACGGAAAATTTCACATTTCGGAGTTGACCAAGTTACATTCTTGGTACTCAATAAGTTGCAGTACCTAAGCAGTACAATACTGTGCCAGGAATTAATTCATTGTAACAATAAAGTTTATTAATGTGCCGCTGCTGTTTGAGTTTGTGCGCGAAACTTTAAGGCAAAGAAAGGCGACCAAAGGAAAAGAAGCGTAGTTTTAATGAATTAAATAAGCGAATACTTTATTGCTAGAAGTGTTTCAATGGCAAGAGTTAGAGATCGCCTCTTAACCCAGTCTATAAAAATGTTAGTCGCGCAGTAAATTAGCTGAAGTAAAAAAACTAGATATAATTTGGGTTTGAAGCAAATTATTATGAGAAGGTAGAGGCGCTGGGAAAGTAAACTACTGTTTGTGGTTTCGTGTGGGAGAGAAATAAAGTTGTCTTATCAGGTTAAGAGGGATGAAAACGTGCTCGGTTGAAAGGCTGCAGTCCTAATACACCTGGGAGCGAGCCCCATTGAGAACAATGGAACTTACTTCTGAGTAGAGAGGTATAGTTTGGTCATGAGGTGCGCCTGTGGGCGCTGTTTGGTGGCGCTACACCTTCGGACGCTGCCGGCGAAGAGGCTGGAGGACTGAGTCTTTTAAGTGGGCTCCTACAAGCATGAAATGTTTTCCTTAGTAAATCAGAGGTGAAAAGGGGCTGCAGACATGCCGAGTGCTTTTGCAGAGACCTCATCTGATAACGAAGAAGAAAAACAACGCAAAAGTTGTTTTTTTAAATGGAGGCTCTCTATTGCATCAAAATAAAACACCAGCCCATGACTCTTGGCAGTGTACACCCAAAACATTTTTATATGAATCCCCCCCCCATAGCTTGAGTGAATTCTGGAACATCATGCACCATAAATATCCTCCTATACTGTAATGTGGTTGGTTTTGGTATAGAACAGTATGACTTAAACTAATGCATTGAAGGAGGGATTAAAATAATGTTCACAATTATATTATTTCCTATGGAGTTAGCCCCATCGATTTCCCATGCAAAAAGAGGGTGAAAAAATCTTCCTTAAATTTAAGCAGCAGTTTCAGATGTCTTTGATATGTACCAGATATGACCTAAAAGAGAAAGACTCAATGAATTCATATTCCTTGGTATATTATAATAATTTAGGGGAGGGGACTTTCCCAAAACCTTCTAAAATGTAATGTTCCTTAACCATTTTTAAAAACTAAGGGGAAAAGGGATTCATATTATATAAACTGGTCTTTATGCTTCTGTATAGAACTCTCTTTAGCAATCAGTAGGAAAGCAGGTCAAAGTGATGTTGACTGAAGCAAATAACCATTAAATATATAGCATGCAATTAAGTCCTGAACTCAGTGGGAGACTTACTTCTGAGTAAACATGTTTAAGATGAGGATACAAAGCTGAGGTCATCTAAGCACATCTCCTGAGATATGTTACTCTGAAATCAGCTGCCTAAGACTGATGTGGTGTGTGTGTGTGTGTGTGTGTGTGTGTGTGTGTGTGTATATATATATATATATATATATATATATGTAATTAAGGGCAAATAAGATTTTAGTTTCTACTATGCAAAGGCAGAAGAGCTGGTGGCCGGATTCCCACCCACCTCCCCCCTTTACATATCAATAGGAAACACCGCTGCGTGGAAGCATCAATGATTTCAGTGCCACTTTCCTTCCAAAAAAGGGTGCTCAGTGCCAAGGCCTTTGATCCGCTGCGCGAGCCCTCCCCTCTGCATAGAAAAACAAGACAAAACACCCAGGCAGCCCAAATGAGAAACCCTCTCTTTTATTCCGCTAAGCGGCAAAACCAAGGGAAAAAAGAGGCGGCGTTTTGTCACCCACCGAGGCTATTATTTCAGGTGTGCTAATGGGATTAGAGGCGGGTGAAAAAAAAATGCGAGGGGAAACGTGATTCTGTCTCGCAGGTACCACCAACATCTGCCTCCCCGGAGTCTACAAACCCCAGCCCAGAAGGGAAGGCAGCTAATTTCAGTGAGAGGAGAGGGTCACTCGCAGAGCCAGCGCCGAAGCGCAGCGACAAAAAGGCATCAGTCTCGCCTCCCTCCGGCTGCTAATTCAGCCTCCACCTGAAAGGCTTAGCTGGGTACGAGGGGAGGGGTGGGGGTGGTGGGGGCAGAGAGAAAAGGGACATGTGTCAGGGTGTGAAAAAGGATCAGACCTCCAGAGGAGGAGAAAGGGCTGGGCTGGGCAAGAGGGGGTGCACCGTGCGCGATCCTTCAGCAGAGCGCGTTTAAAATCCGTAGTCAACAAATGGCCCCGAGGCGCCTCTTTCCCCCACCAGCTCGGCCCCCGAACCGGCGACAGGGCGCCACTGCATTCCTGCGCGGGGCTCTCTTGATCTCCGCGGAGGCTGCGCGACCAAGGTCTTTTGCATAATTGCATCTTGGCTTTACTAAATGGAGCCACCAAACTGTCTGGGCATCTGCTTTCCCCCACTGGCGCACGAAGGGCTAAGAGGCGGGGAGCGCAGCTTAATCCTAAAGGGCAGTCCTAGGGGAAAAAAGGGGACTCACGAATCGCGTGTGAAAGGTGTGAGGACGGCAGGAGAGCGCGCGTGCCCGTGGTTCGTGGGCTCCAGAAGGGTGCAGTTGCGCTCTTTGCGCAACGCAACGCAACACAGGATTCTCTGCCATACTTGTGCCTAGAATTGCGATCCTCAGAACAAATCCCAGCAGCTGACACAATCAAGGGGACTTGCGTCCAAATATACGTGAATGGGCAGGGATGAGAGCCGTGTGTCTGGGTTGAATCCTGCTCTTTCTCCAAAAGCTGACAAAGCATATTCAACCCCCACCCCGCCCAGAGGAAGAGGCGTTTCATGGCTGAGTAGGGAATTATTTAGCAATTTAAGAGCATCTTCAGCCCACCTGAAGATGGGCTTCTTCTTCTTTTACTACTTTTTACTACTTCTTTTTAAAGAAGTCGTATCCAAGAAGGTTAGCAAGGAAAAGACATAGTATCCAAGAAGGTACCTGAGGGGAAGCACACAATGGCGCCCCCTCTCTCCTCAAGGGACGATGGGGTGAATGAAGATCTACCTCAGGAACAAAGAGAGAGGAGTAAATATTTGCCTCAGATCTGCTGCCCCTGTGGACCTGCCCTCTGAGGCGGGTGCCTCACCTTGCCTCATGGGTGGGCTGGCCACTGGCAAGCAGCAAGGCCAATGGTCAGGGTTGATGGACGCTGTAATCCAGCAATCTCTGGAGAAGAAGAGAAGAGAAGAGTTTGGATTTGATATCCCGCTTTATCACTACCCAAAGGAGTCTCAAAGCGGCTAACATTCTCCTTTCCCTTGCTTCCCCACAACAAACACTCTGTGAGGTGAGTGAGGCTGAGAGACTTCAGAGAAGTGTGACTAGCCCAAGGTCACCCAGCAGCTGCATGTGGAGGAGCGGGGACGCGAACCCTGTTCACCAGATTATGAGTCCACTGCTCTTAACCACTACACCACGCTGGCGCTGGAGAGCCACAGGTTCCTCATCCCTGTGTTTAAAGGAACACATAAGCCTTGCTGCACCAATAATATGGCAGCCCTTCAAGGACTGTGAAATCTTCATGATCCCCAGAAGTAACCTCTTCCCTCGGCTTGTTGGTGCTGTATGAGGCATGCGCTAATGATGTTGCCACCTTTGTCCTCTCTTGACATTCAGAAACCCTGATAGGCAACTCTTTCGGTATCCCCAGCAGAAGGTATAGTAATGGGGAAATGCCTCTGCATTGGTTGAACTTCTGCCTGCCTACCATACACAACTATTACAGGCAGAGGAGACCTATTTTTTAATATATTAAAAAAAGCTCAGCAGTGGCTGGCTGCTTATCTCACAGGATAACCACCGTTAGAAGAATGAGTTTAGACTCTAAACCTGTTCCTGTCTGGAGGCGGTTGGAGGATGGATGGTGGCTAACAGATTGAGGTTGAATCCTGACAAGACAGAAGTACTGTTCTTGGGGCACAGGAGGCGGGTGGGTGTGGAGGATTCCCTAGTCCTGAATGGGGTAACTGTGCCCCTGAAGGACCAGGTGCGCAGCCTGGGAGTCATTTTGGACTCGCAGTTGTCCATGGAGGCACAGGTCAAATCTGTGTCCAGGGCAGCTGTTTACCAGCTCCATCTGGTATGCAGGCTGAGACCCTCCCTGCCCGCAGACTGTCTCGCCAGAGTGATGCATGCTTTGGTTATTGGAGTACTACTGCAATGCGCTCTAGGAAGGTGACCTGGAAACTACAACTAATCCAGAATGTGGCAACTAGATTGGTGACTGGGAGCGGCCGCTGAGACCATATAACACCGGCCTTGAAAGACCTACACTGGCTCCCAGTACGTTTCCGAGCACAATTCAAAGTGTTGGTGCTGACTTTTAAAGCCCTAAACGGCCTCGGTCCTGTATACCTGAAGGAGCATCTCCACCTCCATCGTTCTGCCCGGACCCTGAGGTCCAGCGCTGAGGGCCTTCTGGCGGTTCCCTCACTGCGAGAAGCCAAGTTACAGGGAACCAGGTAGAGGGCCTTCTCGGTAGTGGCACCCGCCTTGTGGAACGCCCTCCCACCAGATGTCAAAGAGAAGAACAACTACCAGACTTTTAGAAAACATCTGAAGGCAGCCCTGTTTAGGGAAGCTTTTAATGTTTAATAGGTTATTGTATTTTAGTGTTTTGTTGGAAGCCGCCCAGAGTGGCTGGGGAAACCCAGCCAGATGGGCGGGGTATAAATAATAATAATAATAATAATAATAATAATAATAATAATAATAATAATTCTTATTATTATACCTCTAGTGGTGGTCATTTCCCAGATGGAGACTCAGCTTGGCAGTTCCATGCAGTCTTCTTGCTGCTCCACAGGGGGTCAGATCTACCCTATAGGGAATCAACTGTTAAGTATACCAAAGGCATGTAGAACTTGTTCTTGTTTTTGATACAGGAAACTATTTTTTTTAATTAAAATGTTGCAGAGATCAGTGCAATTAAGATACAGTATTAATACTCCCCCCACCCAGCCTTTGTTAGATGAGAAGGGGTTACATAAAGTCAGCTCCAGGTACCAGAAGAAACATTTGGCAAGTATCGCTTTTGTTTTGTTTTTTAACTCTGTTGCAAATGCTTGCAGTTTGTTTCGGAGAGTTGCATTTTGCACAGAACTGCCTTTGATAACGAAGCTTCATTGGAACGGCATTCAAATGTAGATGTTCAAGTTTCAGACCTGAAATCAAATGTATCAGAGCCTAGAAAGTGAAGGAGGTATTTTCAGGTTGCGATCAAAAGACCCCTGTTCCTTTCTTGTTTTGCAGCGTAATTTATGGAGTGCCACTACAAACAAATTAAGGGGGGACAACTCACCATCTTTGCATAAATCAAACTGTTAGAAAAGCTGGAGTACTGTGTGCATAGCCCAGTGGGACTAACCTGGTGGTTGATGACAATAGAGTGAATTAAAATGACAGTGAATTTGGCTAACTGATAGCCAGGCAATGGAGCTTAGAGAAATAGAGTAGCCATTTGCAAAGATAATTAGGGTCACTGCATGCATTAGTTTTCAAGGTCCACAACTAAAGATAAAATGTGGCAACAAATGTGTGTTTGTGAGTCAAGGACCCTCCACCCGCATAGGATTATAATAAGACACACAAACGCATTATTTTAGGTTTAATGGGCAAAATTAGGCCACAACTTTTATTGGTTATGGGGACGCAGGTGGCGCTGTGGGTTAAACCACAGAGCCTAGGACTTGCCAATCAGAAGGTCGGATGTTCGAATCCCCGTGATGGGATGAGCTCCCGTTGCTCGGTCCCTGCTCCTGCCAACCTAGCAGTTTGAAAGCACGTCAAAGTGCAAGTAGATAAATAGGTACCACTCCGGCGGGAAGGTAAACGGCATTTCCATGCGCTGCTCTGGTTCGCCAGAAGTGGCTTAGTCATGCTGGCCACATGACCCGGAAGCTGTATGCCGGCTCCCTCGGCCAATAAAATGAGATGAGCGCCACAACCCCAGAGTCGGCCATGACTGGACCTAATGGTCAGGGGTCCCTTTACCTTTACCTTTATTGATTACAGCATGTGAGTAGTATTGGCTTAGGCATTGGATGAAACAGCAATACCAGACTCCACCCTGCACAGCCGGGAGTCATATCAGGGTTAACAACGAATGGGAGGAGCTTGTTGATGCAAATACAACTGGAAACTCCCCCATGATGTCACCGGGGGTCGTGCCATGGCCCTAGCCACCAGCAGGGCATCGGACAGGATCCACGACCACCGGATTCCTTTAATGGAATACCAAAAAGAGGAGGCGTAGATGATGGCGCATACCAAATCCTCCAACACAGCACACATATTCCAATGCCTAACCACCACCCGAGTGGCTAGCCCTGCCTACCAGCCGGCCCTATTGGTCAGCTGGAGGGCTTGGCCGCGGCAGCAGAAGCAATCAGGAGCAGGGATCTGAATGCGCTGCTCCCGCTCACAACCCCTCCCCTCTGGGAGGAGGAGAGGCCTTGCAAGCATCTGAGTCATGCAGAGAAGCCTAGTTTGTGTATGCTAAGGTCCCCAAGAGCTCCAGTGTGGTGTACTGTGGTTAGCTAGACTAGGGATTTGGAGCCCAGGGTTCAGTTTGACCTAGAAGCTCAATGGTTGACAGGCTAGTTGCCTTATCTTACCTTAACCTATATCATAGGGTTGTAAAACTGCAATTTTTTAAAAATTGATCTTATTGTTTTATCTCTCGGTGAACAACTTTGAATGGTTTTTTTAAAAAAACAACAACAACCAAGCGGTGTTTAAAATTGATGGAATAAAATAAAATAGGGTGGAAGACTGCCATGAGTGCCGGCTCAAGCTCCTTGCAGGAAAGGTGGGGTACAGTAGTACCTTGGGTTAAGTACTTAATTCACTCCGGAGGTCCGTTCTTAACCTGAAACTGTTCTTAACCTGAAGCACCACTTTAGCTAATGGGGCCTCCTGCTGCTGCCGTGCCGCCGGAGCATGATTTCTGTTCTTATCCTGAAGCAAAGTTCTTAACCTGAGGTACTATTTCTGGGTTAGTGGAGTCTGTAACCTGAAGCGTCTGTAACCCGAGGTACCACTGTATAAATGTAATATTTAAACATTATTATTTAAGAGGATTTGTACACTGCTTAGTCAGTGAAGCCTCAAAGTCTCCAGGTTGCATAAAGCATATATTAAAAATATTGATAAAATCAAATGGTAATAATAACATTAACAATAATAAGAATGAGACCGGTGCTTAGGGCGGCTAACATCAAATATAAGCATTGATATAAAATCAAACAATAAATCACCTCTTAAAAACAAGTCAGGATAAAATTAAAATCTGAATTAGATGGCTTTCTGCAGGATTTGGGTTGGGAACAGTAAGTGCTCATCAGGCCCAGCTGTGGACGCTGATCTTACATGGGCCTGAGAGAATGCTGGGAGGCCTCTTTCGTACTCGTTCTTGTCCAAAAAGGGAAGGGGAGGCAGGCTGAGCCCTGACCAAAGGCCTGGCAGAACAACTCTGTCTTACAGGCCCTGCGGACCTAAAATTTTTCCAGTTATAAACAACATACAGCAGTCCTGTGGCTGTAGCTGCAGAGATGGAAATAGTATGTTGATGGGGCCATGCAGCTAGAGAGGGACATTTTATACCACCATGAAGAATTTCTCTCAATGGGAGAGTTTACTGCATATGAAGTAGGCCCCATATATTCATAAAGGAACAGAGTTTGGTCAGGGTTCTCTGCCACCTTTAATGACAAACCCATCTTATGTGCAAAACAGCCCTCATACACCTACTATAAGTGATTTAAGCATTTTTGTTTTCGTTTCTAGAAATATTTAATTTTTTTAAAAAAATTATATTTAACTTTTTATGTTTTACCAGCAACCAAACACAAGCAGTGAAAGCCCCCAGGCGGCTGATACATTGGGTATACATAATCAATAATAACATATTCAAATCAACCATATGTGCAATTTTATATACGTTAACACTCCTCCCTCCATAAGGTTTATTTAACTTTTAACATTTTAATTGCCCCAAATTGTTCAAACTTACCCAAATAATTCAAAATCTTCTCAAACCAATCCTCCTCTTCCTCACTGATCTTAAACCCTTTCATTCTGTGTATCTTCACAGTTAGATAGTCTGAAATTATAATATTATTCAGTTTTTTCCTCTATTGGTTCACCCTTCTAGAAATATTTCATAAATAGAATTGTAAAGTTGGCAGGGACCCCGTGGGTCATCTAGTCCAACCCTCTTCAATGCAGGAATCTCAGCTAAACGGAAGCTACTGGTGCTGAAACCTGGGACCAAAGCAGGGACCTTTAGGTCTTCGGTCTAAATGTTGCCGTTTTCAATTTTTCTTCTACTCTTAATTTAATTTATATTATCTGGGATCCCTTTTATGTTTTCTCCCAGGTGAACTTTATTGTCTTACATTTCTCCTTGGCAGCTCATGCTTAATTTGAATCTGTGATGTCTAAGGATGTACATTCTGTGTTAAATGTACTTTCTTTTTTTAAGTTTACACAGAACTTTCTGGGTGAGACCAGTGGTCTATCTATTCCAGAACCTTAATTGTACCAAAGTCTGTAGGTGGAAAGCAATGAATCTTTCTTCTAAGCTTTCAGCTAACAGAATTTTAAGACTACATTACTGTGTGGTCACTTTAAGTGTATGTGCTTTTAACTGCATTTATTCCTTCATTTTTCTTCAGGAAGCAGAATGATTGTCTGCAATAAAGTTGTTCAGTTATTGCCCCTGATGTCTCTCTTCATCAATATGTATTGCCTCATATGCAGCAACCGCATTTCAGTCAGTGGCACAGTATCTTTTAACCCAAATTATGTGGTGTACATTTGTGAGTAGAATTGAGTGTTTTGATCTCTTAGTTTATGTAGTGCCCATTGATGGCAGACTCCAGATAGATTTCCATCTGAACTTCTGTCTGGAGTAAGACTTCATCAGAAAAATGTCAAAAATGTGTATTTGCCTGAGACATTTTAATATGAAACAAATGTCTAACTAACACTGAGATTGCTTTAGCATGAGATGTCAAAGTAAAGCGAACTAAGCTTATTCATTCTTCTTGTTTGTCATTCAAGATTCCTATTCTACCGGCCAGAACAGGAACAGGTGTGTGCAAACTTGTCACACACTCTGATACATGGGAATACTATAGTATGGCTGGGACTTATAGTTTGCACGTATCTCAGTGATACCAGCTGTAGCTCCGTATAGCCACTTGCTGGATCATCAGCCGTGGTGAGTGGACTTGCATGTTCCTATGACCCTTGTGAGCAAAGCCATTGGGAATCTTCGACTCAGCAGGGTCACCCAAGGCGGAAAGGTCAAAGGGAAGGAGCTAGACAAAGAATGATCCAAGAAGTCCTCAACGGTAGAACACGTGGATGATAACAAGCGGTATGTTACAACGGCTGTGAAGGCGGATGAAGGCTGCAGCAGATAGGAATCTACCGGTTTGTTCTGACTACTTCATGCCATCGGAACAGAGCCCTACTGCGAAGACTGTGCGTTGGTCAGCGTCCACTGATCTACACACATAAAACAAATTCACGCACAGGCGTCTTCCAAAAACCCAACCCAAACCCCAAAAGTCCCATGGTGATCGGCAAATGGTAACAGGGGCAGGATCGTGAAATCTGGAAGCCCCTAGTCATGAACCGGCACATGGGCAGTGGATACAGATTCAGTTGTTCTGACTCAAGGAACGAGGCAGTGGAGCAGCTTGGCAGCTGTATCCATGACTGAGCAGCCCTTTCTGGGATCCACTCTGCTCATGCCGAAAAGGGGGGAGGGGCTAGTAAAGGTGCCCTAAACATAGTCTGCCTCCCTTTTCCCCTGACTGGATTACCGTGCCCAGTGGGGTAACCACCTAGCGGTCGTAAAAGACAATTGAACTTTGGAACATGGAATATACAGACTTTGTCAGATAACACAGACATTGAGCATCCTGAACACAGAACTGCCATCATTGCAAGAGAGCTGTGACGTTTTAACATCGATATTGTAGCGCTTAAAGAGACTTGTAGAGGAGGCGAGGGACAACTGAAGGAATAAAAAGGAGGATACACATTCTTCTGGAAAGGTCTGTCTGAACAAGAACATTGAATACATGGAGTAGGCTTCGCTATCAAAAACGACCTTGTGAAGCTTCCACATTCTTCTGGAAAGGTCTGTCTGAACAAGAACATTGAATACATGGAGTAGGCTTCGCTATCAAAAACGACCTTGTGAAGCTTCCACATTCTTCTGGAAAGGTCTGTCTGAACAAGAACATTGAATACATGGAGTAGGCTTCGCTATCAAAAAGACCTTGTGAAGCTTCCTGTCAGAAGTCCCTACCATTAATGAGCGACTCTCAACTCTTCGAATAAAGCTCACCAAAAACCAACAGGCTACTATTCTAAGCGCTTATGCACCAACACTGGATGCTGATGAAGACATTAAAGAATTTTTTTTACTCTCAGCTGGATACCGTCCTATCAGAGATATCTAAGGAAGATAAAATTATCCTCCTGGGTGATTTTAATGCAAGAGTTGGGCGAGATTTCGATCTGTGGCTTGGGACTATTGGGAAAGAAGGAGTTGGCAACAGCAACCAGAAGGGAATTTTACTTTTGACGATATGTGCAGTGCACAACCTTGTTATTACCAACACACGCTTTCGACAGAAAAATAAATTTAAAACTTCATCCTTGGTCAAACCACTGGCACCTCTTAGACTATGTTATTGTCCGTGCTAAAGATCGCTGTGATGTGCTCCTTACCAGAGCTATGACGAGTGCCGACAACTGCTGGACAGATCACCGGCTAATACACTCCACGATGATTATCAAGATTATACCTCAACGCAGGCTTCAAGGAAGGAAACTAAGGAGCAAAATGAACCCTCAAGCCCTTCAAGATCCCATTAAGCGGGATTGCTTCCAAACGATTCTTAAGGACCATCTGCTTTCAGGATTCCCAGCTGAAGTGAAGAGTGTTTGAGGACTGGGACATTTGCAGGGAAACTAAAATGCTTGTTTACAAAGCTATTGTACTACCAACCTTACTATATGCTTGTGAAACATGGACCACTTATAAACGCCATCTCCAACTCCTTGAAAGATTCCATCAACGGTGTCTCCGAAAATTTTTACACATCACTTGGGAAGACAGGCGAACTAATATCAGTGTACTGGAAGAAGCAAAGATCAGTGGCGTAGTGTGGGTTGTCAGCACCCGGGGCAAGGCAAGTAATTTGCGCCCCCTAACCTGTGGATTTGCGCCCCCTAACCCGTGGATTTGCCCTAACCCCAGATGTTGCGCCCGGTGCGGCCGGCCCCCCCTGCACCCCCCACGCTACGCCACTGGCAAAGATCACCAGTGTTGAAGCAATGATTCTTCAACATCAACTTCGTTGGACTGGTCATCTTGTGCGGATGCCTGATGATCGTCTTCCAAAGCAACTACTCTATTCAGAACTTAAAAATGGAAAGCGTAATGCTGGTGGTCAACAAAATATGTTTAAAGACTGTCTCAAGGAAAATCTAAAAAAATGTAGTATAAACACTGACAACTGGGAAACACTGGCCTGCGAGCACTCCAGTTGGAGAACAGCCTTTACCAAAGGTGTCATGGGCTTTGAAGACACTCGAACTCAGGACGCAAGGGAGAAACGTGCTAAGAGGAAGGCACGCTTGGCAAATCCACACCGTGATCAACTCCTGCCCGGAAACCAATGTCCGCATTGTGGAAGGATGTACGCATCCAGAATTGGCCTCCACGGTCACTTACGGACTCATTGTTAAAACCGTATTTATGGAAGACAATCTTACTCGGCTACGAGTGATCGCCAAAGCAGCAGCAGCAGCTCCATATACTCTGTCTGTAAAGCTCAGTAGCCATTCACAATTAGGGAGCAAAGTAAGGTGACTGTTGTCAAGACCAGTAGCTAAAGGTGTTGTGGGTAATGAAGAAGTAAAACGACTGTAATTAGAGATATTGTTTCTATTCAAGACTCCAGTGACCCTCCAACATCAAAAACAGCAGATTGTGCCTCTTTCTTAATAGTGTTGCCATATGCAGTTCTTTAAATTACTCCTGTATAATTCAGTAGGAGCCATTCACTTATATGGGCAAAAGTAAATATTAGCTATCTTACTGGTGGGGAAATTGGTATTGATGTACACATTTCTATTGATAAAAAGTTCAAATGGCTTTTCTTTCAGCCAGATTACTTGGCTGTATCATGCACAACTCTTCCACATTATTTAATATAACTGTTTTGTTTAATTTCACCGAACTGTTTGCACAACTGGAAAATGTTAAACCCATGAACGTTGCAATTAGTAGTCTCAACCAGGACTGGTTTATAATTTTTTCATTCTTACCCAAATCCCCCAATTTCCCTTTCATTTTTCATTCTTGGAAAGTGGCTTTCACTACCATAGTTGCCTGGTGATTTCACCTCTAGTGTTGCTTTTGAGCAGGGGTCAGCAATCTTTTTCAGCTGTGGACCTGTCCACCGTCCCTCAGACCATGTGGTGGGCCGGACTATATTTTGAAGAAAAAAAATGAATGAATTCCTGTCCCCCACAAATAACCCATCGGTGCATTTTAAATAAAAGGACACATTCTACTCATGTAAAAACATGCTGATTCCCAGACCGTCTGTGGGATGGATTGAGAAGGCGAATGGGCCGCATCTAGCCCCCGGGCCTTAGGTTGCCTACCCCTGCTTTTGAGTGTCAATGGTATAGATTTACTATTTTATCACTTGAGGTGCACATCACATCCTCCCGAAAAGAGAATCACTTTCAGGTTTCACCGATGCATAGTAGACAATTGGTTCCACAAATTTATCCTAGCTTATCTTCTTTACAGTATACATTGTAAAAGTCTGTGAAATCAAGTCTAATTTCCATGTCCCTTCACATAGGCTAGAATTGTATGAGTTCATTAAGGAAACTTCATAAACAAATGTAATGGAAAATAGACCTGTTGTTTTGAGCCAACAATTGCAGCTGAAGCTGAGGCTCCAATACTTTGGCCACGTCATGAGAAGAGAAGACTCCCTGCAAAAGACCCTGATGTTGGGAAAGATGGGGGGAACAAGGAGAAGGGGATGACAGAGGGCGAGATGGTTGGACAGTGTTCTCGAAGCTACCAACATGAGTTTGACCAAACTGCGGGAGGCAGTGGAAGACAGGAGTGCCTGGCATGCTCTGGTTGATGGGGTCACAAAGAGTCGGAGATGACTAAACGACTACACAACAAAAGAGCCAACATGAGACATCTCACATTCATCCCATCTACTGTTATCTAAAATATAAAAAACTGGTGAAAAATAGGCTTCCCATACATCATGAAAATTCCTGACATGTCCTGGTTTTCGGGTGTAAAAATGGTGTTGGGGGGAATGTCAGGGGAAACTTGGATGTATGGCAATGCAGTGCGATGGAAAAGGCAGTGCAAATAGCTCAAAAACCTCAAAATCACTATTTTTGGGTGAGGTTTCCCCAAAATGGCTCAACAATTTTGGTGGGTTTCTAAAAAAAAGTTTAACAATATGGTTGACTAAAAGGGCCCATATACTTGTACATGTTCATTATTTAATAAGTAGAAATTTACATTCCCCATTGAGTTGAAGCTAGACTGTCAAATCCCAGCTAGGTGGCACAAAAACCACTTAGGAGATATCCATCTTAAAGGCTAGGTGGCATCTCCATAGCAATTATGATTTAACCTTAAAGTCTTTAAACTTTTCGAGATGAGCTTGACATAGTTATGACAAGATTTACTAGCTGGATGATTGGTTTAATTTGCTTTTCAGAAAAGCTTACTGTGTGCTCATAGCATAAATATATGCAGAGTTTTCTGTCTTTCATTAAAATAAATGTGACTTTAAAGTGTTTAACACAGGTTAGAAAGGGAAGAATCACATGGCTTATGCCATCCGTTTTGTATCATAAACATCTGAAAGAAATACTGAATGTACAGAAAACAACAACTGAGAATTAAGTGGCACCTTAAAGGTTTATAGATTTATTGTGGGCTAAACCACAGAGCCTAGGGCTTGCCAAGCAAAAGGTCGGTAGTTCGAATCCCCGTGACGGGGTGAGCTCCCGTTGTACGGTCCCAGCTCCTACCAACCTAGCAGTTCGAAAGCATGTCAAACTGCAAGTAGATAAATAGGTACCGCTCCGGCAGGAAGGTAAACGGCGTTTCTGTGCGCTGCTCTGGTTCTCCAGAAGTGGCTTAGTCATGCTGGCAACATGACCCGGAAGCTGTACGCCGGCTCCCTCAGCCAATGAAGCGAGATGAGCGCCACAACCCCAGAGTCGGTCACAATTGGACCTAATAGTCAGGGGTCCCTTTACCTTTACTAAAGTTCAGCGCCTGGCTACTATCCTTATTAAATTGCTATATATATATATATATATATATATATATATATATATATATATAATTTAGAATGTTTATTCTATCATCCTAAGTGCTCAAAATTCCTCCCTAGCTGATTTCATTTGTAGATTTATGAGGTGCATTTTCTATGTAATTTATTAAATAGCACTGAACAGGACAAAATATTTTGGTACCCAACTTGCTGCACAATCCTAAGCACCTGCTGAATCATTTACAGATACTCTCTCCTGATCCACCAATTACTGCTGCTGTGAATTTCCACTTT
Organism: Podarcis filfolensis; assembly: GCF_964270895.1. Lineage (NCBI taxonomy): Eukaryota > Metazoa > Chordata > Lepidosauria > Squamata > Lacertidae > Podarcis > Podarcis filfolensis. The sequence continues at coordinate 6,482,899 of NC_139606.1, read as the reverse complement.
GTTTACCTTAAGCATTACACAGAATTATATTCCAATGCCATTTGGCTCCATGTTTTTCTCTGTTCCAATGTATATGTGCATATATATACCTGCTAACCTAGGGTAACACCACACCTCTGATAATGTGGTCATGAATCCTTAAAGGTAAAGGGATCCCTGACTGTTAAGTCCAGTTGCGGATGACTCTGGGGTTGTGTGCTCATCTCATGTTATTGGATGAGGGAGCCGGCATTTGTCCGCAGACAGCTTCCAGGTCATGTTCACAGGTAGAAGGAGATCATCAGATGTTGATTGTCATCATTCTTCCACAATACTCTGAGGAGATGGAGTCTCTGTTGGGCTTTCTTAACCACCTGGGTTGTATTTATTTTCCATGTTGGTCACTTCTATAACACTGTCCAACCATCTCGTCCTCTGTCGTCCCCTTCTCCTTGTGCCCTCCATCTTTCCCAACACCAGGTTCTATTCCAGGGAGTCTTCTCTTCTCATGAGGTGGCCAAAGTATTGGAGCCTCAGCTTCAGGATCTGTCCTTCCAGTGAGCCTTTCTCTGCCTGGCATGGGAAGGTGGGGCCTTGACTGACTCCAGCTACAAAAGCTGAGGCTGATAAACAGACTCCTGAGCTCGGGTATTGTGGCTGTTGTCTTTATCTTTATAGCTTTACTTTAGATCTAATTGTTTGGTTTGGTTGTACATTTTTAAAATGTTTTTATCTATGATTCATTTTGTTATGTTGCAGTTATTTATTCCTTTTCATGTTATAAGCTGCCTTGAGCATGGTTTGAACTGTGGATAGGCAGAATACAAATAAAATTATGTATGCATGATATTTCTTGAATTTGAGAGGCAGGCAAGGTGTGTGTGTGGAGGAGAGGGGCTCAGGTGTTTGATTAACAGGAACAGGACTTTCATTTCATTTATCAATAACAAACAATTTATTAATGTATTTTTCTGATATGACTGTACTTCATTGGAATTGTTTTTATTCTCTTTATGGAAGCTACTTTGAGGGGGCTTGGACCCAAAAAATAGTTAGCAAGCAAGCAAGCAAACAAACAAAAAACATTTAAAGCCTTTTACGTAACGGTACTGCCTAGGTGAAAATGGATTTTAGACATTCCCGAAGCATATGTTAATTTATGGTTTGTTCAGTGCATCGCTGTTATTAGACACATTCCAGCCAAAGTTAAGCACTTTTAAATCCCACTTGTTTCAATGGGAGGGACTGAAGCACATGCTCAACTCATCCTTTCAACTCAGTGGAACTCAGATATTATTTTTTTTACTTTGACTGAATTATACCCATTATGCTTTATTGAAGTGTTTTACTACAGCTGAGCAAAAGCTCCTCCAGTGCTAAGTAGAGTGGGATGTGTACCTCCCATGTCTTATTTATAATTTCCATGTTAATACAACTCAGTATGGTGTTCGCTTTCTTCACAGTCGTGTGGCATTGCTAAACCATATCAAGCTTGCCATCAGCTATGATCCCAGGTCATTTCCCACATTATTATTTGCTAGTGAGCTGGGCTGGATGAATCCCAAACCAGAATTAAGATTGCCAGAGGAAATATCAACAACCTCAGATATGCAGCTGACACAACCTTGATGGCAGAAAGTGAGGAGGAATTAAAGACCCTTTTAATGAGGGTGAAAGAGGAGAGCGCAAAATATGGTCTGAAGCTCAACATCAAAAAAGCGAAGATCATGGCCACTGGTCCCATCACCTCCTGGCAAATTGAAGGGGAAGAAAAGGAGGCAGTGAGAGATTTTACTTTCTTGGGCTCCATGATCACTGCAGATGGTGACAGCAGTCACAAAATTAAAAGATGCCTGCTTCTTGGGAGAAAAGCAATGACAAACCTAGACAGCATCTTAAAAAGCAGAGACATCACCTTGCCGACAAAGGTCCGTATGGTTAAAGCTATGGTTTTCCCAGCAGTGATGTATGGAAGTGAGAGCTGGACCATAAAGAAGGCTGGTCGCTGAAGAATTGATGCTTCTGAATTGTGGTGCTGGAGGAGACACTTGAGAGTCCCATGGACTGCAAGAAGGTCAAACCTCTCCATTCTTAAGGAAATCAGCCCTGAGTGCTCACTGGAAGGACAGATCCTGAAGCTGAGGCTCCAAGACTTTGGCCACCTCATGAGAAGAGAAGACTCCCTGGGAAAGACCCTGATGTTGGGAAAGATGGAGGGCACAAGGAGAAGGGGATGACAGAGGACGAGATGGTTGGACAGTGTTCTTGAAGCTACCAGCATGAGTTTGACCAAACTGCGGGAGGCAGTGGAAGACAGAAGTGCCTGGCATGCTCTGGTCCATGGGGTCACGAAGAGTCAGACACGACTAAACGACTAAACAACAACTGTGATACGGGACACAGTCCTTGACTCTGGTTTGGTGGGCTACAATTCAGAAGGCTCAGCTTCAGTGTCCTGAGCTTGATCAAGCTTGATCAAGTACTAGTCAGTAATCACACGGTTCAAAGTTGGCGTTAACTCTATATTAACAAAAACACAATCTCCGCAGACTTGGTTGAGTGTCAGACCTACTGAGCAGAGCAGCTCGTTCTTGGTAATCTTACTCCATGAAAATCACTTGTCCAGACTGAAGGTCCCCATCTCCTCACAGCTGTCTGTGTCCCCCTCCCCTCCTGGGCTTTCTCCAAACAATCAGAGATAGCTCTTCTGTGTGTATCCAACCCCTCCTTGATCCTTTTCAGGCCTCTTCTGGATCTGGGAGACCAGGGGGAAGAGGAGCTTGTCCCAGCAGGAAGGGAGACACACCTGACTCTTCACCAGCCTGACTTATCTCTGCCTCTTGGCCTTTCTCCACCCACCCTTCCGCTTCAGCTTCTTCCTCTGATTCTGGACTACTCTCTGCCACAAACTCTCCCAGCTCACTAAGCCCTGTTACCTCTTCAGATTCCAACACCTCCTTTCCCCCGTCTTCTCCCTTTGACCACTCATCATTGTCACAGCACCACTCCCCTGGCTCTGAGCCTTCTTCTTCCCTTGGTGGTTCCCCAGCTGGCAACTCCCACTAGTCCATAACATTGAGGCTGGGGCCATGAGAGTTAGTTCAGGTCACAGCCTCTGGAACATCGGAAAACAAATATGCTCCGTCATCTATGTGAAAGGCAGTCCTCCAAATATTTGAAGACAGCTGTTTGCTGTTTGCTTCTTGTTATCCTTTTAAAATTTCAGAACTGGACACAGTACTCTCTCTCTCTCTCTCTCTCTCTCTCTCTCTCTCTCTCTCTGTGTCTCTCTGTGTGCGTGCACATGTATGCCTAGGGACTATACCATGGGTAGGCAAACTAAGGCCCGGGGGTCAGATCCAGCCCAATCGCCTACTAAATCTGGCCCACGGAAGGTCCGGGAATCAGCATGTTTTTACATGAGTAGAATGTGTGCTTTTATTTACAATGCATCTCTGGGTTATTTGTGGGGTATAGGAATTCGTTCATCCCCCCCAAAAAATATAGTCCAGTCCCCCATAAGGTCTGAGGGACAGTGGACCAGCCCCCTGCTGAAAAAGTTTGCTGATCCCTGGACTATACTGAAGTTGACACAAACTAGAATTTCATTGGCATTTTTAGCTGTTACATTGCACTAATGACTCATTTTTAGATTGTGGTTTACTCAAACCCCAAAATCCTTTTCACATAGATTGCTGTCAAACCAAGTGTTACTCATCCTATGTTTGTGTATTTGATTTTTCCTACCTAAATGCAGAATTTTACATTCATCTCTGCTGAAATTCTTTTCATTTGTTTCGCTAAGTTCTCCATCCTGTCAAGATAATATGGAATCCTGTTTATGACTTCGAAGGTATTATCTACCTTGCCCAGTTTGGCATCATCTAATGAGCATCCTCATTTCTTCTCCATTTGAGTTATCTATAAAAACATTGAACAACACTGGGCTCAGGACAAAACCCTGTGGCATCCCACTTTTTGCATCACTCCGGAATGATAAAGCACCATTGATAACATTTTAGATTGAGCTGGCTACAGAAAACTTCACAACCTTTGCCGCTTCATGTTGTGGTGCAGAGTTAAGGCCCTTCTTATGGCTGCTGCTAACCAAGACTGTGGCACAACTCAGAGGCTCTCCTCAGCTGAGCAAAATGCTCAGGCAGGGCAGCAAGAAGAAAGGCACTCCCCACAGCTATGCTGTTCCAAAGTTGTTTGGGGCTTTATAGCTTAAATCCAGAAGCCATCTTTATTAAAGCCTTGCCCAGTAACTTACTGGCAGCTAGTGTAGCTCCTTCAGAAGCGGTGTAACATGCGAATGGCAGGGCATTCTGCTAAGAAACTTGTTGCAGCTTCCAGGGACAAGGAAATGAAGGCGCACTACCAAGCTGCTCTTTTAAGGGGAGGGCAACCCCTCCAGAACAGAACAGGCAGAGAAGAAGAAGAGTTTGGACTTGATATGCCGCCTTTCATACCCCTTAAGGAATCTCAAAGCAGCTAACAATCTCCTTTCCCTTCCTCCCCCACAACAAACACTCTGTGAGGTGAGTGGGGCTGAGAGACTTCAGAGAAGTGTGACTAGCCCAAGGTCACCCAGCAGCTGCATGTGGAGGAGCGGGGAAGCGAACCTGGTTCACCAGATTATGAGTCTTTGCTGCTCTTAACCACTACACCACACTGGCTCTCAGAACACCCACCTCCCACACATGGGAACTCTTGCTCGGAGGACCCCCGTCTAGTCAGGATTAAATTTCAATTGCTCATCCTTTTTAAAAAAGCATTTAAGGCTGAAATGCTATGCTGACATGTGCACCTGGGAGTAAACATGAAGAGGGCAGGCTGAAATTCTAAATGTATGCTCTAAGGTTGTGCTTGATTCCCCCCTCCCAAATCACTAAACAGGATATTGTAGTGAATGCCAGACCTCAACCACCCAAAACAGTGCTTTCAGATACTGTACTATAAAAAAAAAGCACAGAGAGGTGGCACAATTAAGTTGTACTTTTGCTCAGCAGAGTGCCAATGAATTTCATTTAGGGGAAATGTTTCAAGCTACTTCTACATCCAGAGTTTGTTTATTTCTCATCTCAAGTTACTTTTTAAACATGACATCACAAGTACTTCAAGAGTTAAGTACAATTTATTTGCACTCCTTCACCCACTGAGTCTTTAGTCCCAAGACACTCAAAAGCTTGGAAGTGATACAGAGCTTCAAGATTCTTATATTCTAATAACTGGTATATTATCTCAGAAGAGACTCGCTATGTATGAACTATGCTAGCGTCACTCCAATTTTCATGTATCATTTACTTAGCTTCGCTCCTGATGGAGTCAGGTATCAATCTGTATTGAATACTACCCTTAATGTATATTTAAGCATTAAAAATGAATGTGTGTGCATTATAAAATTCATAAGATTATTCATAAAGGTTATAGAAGAGACAGAGAGCTTGCTGGTTTGCCTGCGAAATATGGGCAAATGTTGGGGCAACACTGTTTGGTTTCTTTGGCTTTATGTGGCTTTGAGTTTGTTGAAAGTTTGATGGCATCTTAGCATGCCAGGGTCTGATGAGCTTTTAAAATTTATTAACTGCCTTTCGGCTTTTAATTTTTTGGTTGCCGCTCTTTCTGATACAACAGCACCATCTCTGAGCTCCTCAAGCAGTTTATGGCAGTTAAGCTGTTAAAAATTGCAATAAAGAAATTGATTGTTTGTTTATTAGGTTCTTATGGCCAAAGATTTCAAAGACCTGGGTTTCCTGGTACATCTCTCTCTCTCTCTCTCTCTCTCTCTCTCTCTCTCTCTCTCTCTCTCTCATTTTGATACATTGCAGTTCTGTCTGCTGAAAAGGTTTATCGTTGGGGCAAAAAGCCACTGCAAGCAATATTAATAATAATAGCCCTGAGTTAAAGTGCACTTAATTACTCTGGACATGTTTTAAAGTGAAGGCAGGGAGAATAATGCTTATGTAGATCTATATATGGATACATAGTTGTAATGTCAGATACTCTGTAATCCTTTGCACCTTTTTTTAGACCTGTCGATGGTGGTGTAAAATGCAGCTTCTGTACAATTTGATCATCCGAAAGACATAAAAATAGTTCTGAACAACATGCAGATTAGTAAAGTACGCAGAGGCACCTTCCAGGTCTCCTCCTTGATTTCTGTCACCCTTGTAGCAAGTTTAGTGCAAAGAGCAAATTTAGTCTAATTTCATTCAGTTTTTCTTAATAGCAACTGATTTTTCTTGGTGTTCTCTATGCATGTTTCCCAGTACAACAGCATCCAGGGAGATTTCTCCCAATATCCATGCTAATCCTAGGTAACCAATATTACTTTGATTCTCTGGCTAAAATCTTAACGACTGATCTATTGTTCTCTTTCAGGTGTACTGAGTAATGTCAGTGTAGAACATAGCACTGTTCAATATTTCAGGCCAGGGTACTGCAGCAGCCTCTGCAGGTCAAAGGGTTGGACAAATTACATCCTTGAGAATTGTAAGTGAACTCTTCCTTGACAACACCCCAGTTTTCCTTTGTGTGCTTCAAGCTATAATCAAAACAGGTGGGGCTTGGACCATGCACATGAAACCAAGGTGCAATGCCCTATTTCTAGTTATTCTCCCATTCCACTTCCATTTTACCTAAGCTGTCTATTGAAGAAGTGTAAGAGAAGGAAGAAAGACTTCACAATATGGACTTTCCCCTGCTTGCCAGATTCTGGCTGCCTTTTTGCTTTTCAGTTTTTCTGTAAGGTAACATGGAGGCAGAAGTGGGAGAGGCTGAGCACTGATTCAGCTGGGTGTGTGGGGGGACTTAGGAGAAGGCGTCTCTCTTTACTAATTGACAGGAGAGCAAAATGGAGAGCTGACTTCCCACCTTGTTGTGTTGTTGCTGTTTAGTCGTTTAGTCGTGTCCGAGTCTTCGTGACCCCATGGACCAGAACACACCAGGCACTGCCTCCTGCAGTTTGGTCAAACTCATGCTGGTAGCTTCAAGAACACTATCCAACCATCTCGTCCTCTGTCGTCCCCTTCTCCTTGTGTCCTCCATCTTTCCCAACATCAGGGTCTTTTCCAGGGAGTCTTCTCTTCTCATGAGGTGGCCAAAGTATTGGAATCTCAGCTTCAGGATCTGTCCTTCCAGTGAGCACTCAGGGCTGATTTCCTTAAGAATGGATAGGTTTTATCTTCTTGCAGTCCATGGGACTTTCAGGAGTCTCCTCCAGCACCATAATTCAAAAGCACCAATTCTTCAGCGATCAGCCTTCTTTATGGTCCAGCTCTCACTTCCATACATCACTACTGGGAAAACCATAGCTTTTACTATATGAACCTTTGTTGGCAAGGTGATGTCTCTGCTTTTTAAGATGCTGTCTACCCACCTTGTTGTAGGTATGCTGAATCCAAGTGGTTTGTGGCTGTACTTTCATGTAGACAGTTTTCTAGGTTCAGAGTCTCTGGCTTAAAATAATGTTGTGTGTTTGGTACTAGAGTAATGGAGCAAAGCGAAGGAGACACAATGAAATGGGTAACAGCAGTTGGACTATGCTCATGCATATGTCCGGGGAAGCTGAGGCTAAACTGTTCACAGGATATCCTTATACTCTACCTTTTCACATGCAGTTCAAGAAGGCTAGCAAAGGCAATAATAAAATCCAGTGTAAGAACCAACAAGCTTCCCGTCTCACCATGGGTTGTACAGAAACAATAGTGAGAAGAAAAATAAATCTTAGTGGTGGGCACCAGACCATTCTTTATCTTGAAGCACGTGCCATATATCTGCACCAGGCTAAGATAGGGGAACATCAAAAGAGGATTCAATACATGGTCCATTTATTTTCATCTTTCATTCCCTAATTGTGTCTGCTCAGTGAACAAGCGGCAAGCTTGGATACCCTTTTAACAAATATGGCTCATTGAAGGAACAAAAATTGTCTATGAATTAAACGCTGAGGGATTTTGTCACCAAGATGAACAACCATGATACGAATACTTACTGTACTTTTCCACAACGACTGTTTGTCATTTACATGGCCATGTCGAAACAGGTGAGAAGTGAGTGTTGCTGAATGCGATGATTGGTTTTCCTCACAATAAAAAATGCAACAACACTGGACCCCAAATCTGCAGTGCAATTTCCCTAGCAAGGCAAACTTTGATACAGGGTATAGTGACTAATAAACAGCTACTAACCGAATGAGAGCATGAAGCAAAGAACATGTACTCACAAGAAGATGCACAGCTAAGCCATCTGGCCCACCTACCTTGAATGGCAGGTATGTCAAGTTACTGTGCTGAAAGGTGTCATTACTCCCTGTGGGTGAATCAGTAATCGGTGACCAGCAAGACTGGCTTAAAATGCCTTTTCAGGTGGTTGGTTTGTATTTTTAAGTATTACTCAATACATTTATTTAATTTATCAGATTAAGTCTATTTTACTATTTTGATGAGTAGGGCTGGAAGAATATCAGTTATTAAAGTGCTTCTCTGCCCCATGTCTCTGTTCTACTGGTTGTATAAGACATAACTATGCATGTAATCATGCCTATGACGGCATGGAGAAATTTTAGTGTAAACTGATATATGGGGAGGACATAGCAATTGAGATCAGATATGTCTGTTTGTTTGGGGCACGTTGAATTATGCCAGGAAGACAACAGGAAGCTAGAACAGAACTCTTATAAATCCAGAAAATAAGGCAAAATGAAGCAGTCACAAGCTTTATTGAACAGTATTTAAAGCAAAATGGCAAATCAGTCTCACTAGGAATTTTGCTTTAAGCTTTGTAAATATTCAGCACGAACATATTCTGCAATAAGTAAACGAATGGAATATTAATTACAGGAGATCAGTTAGGAGTTGGTTTTTTTTTGGTGTACTACACACACGTACACAGCCCTCCTATTTAATCAAAACTCTTGGAATTATTTCTAATCCATCATAAAATGTTTTAAAGGACATGATTAATTCCATTGTTTAAATTGTGTTTTATTGCCATAAGAAACTCTCATAAATGACACTGCACCTTTCTTACCGATCATCTCCTTCTAAAGTAATATACTAATTAATTTCAATTAAATATATGTAAAAGAAGATATATTTTGAAAAATGCTTCTTCCTTGTCATTTGTTAATATATTGAAAAAGTGTAAACCTTGAAACATTTAGCATAGAAAATATTCATTTTTGGTAATTTCTCAAGGGGACAATTTATTAAATGAAAGGCTTTTAACATTAGCTAAAAGCAGCCCTGTAAATCATGAGTGTCATCAAACTGCTTCATCACTTCATTAATTTAAAAGATTATTATATGCGTAACTGACATAATTTTGAACAATGTTACATGGTTAATTTATTAACGGAGAAAAGCAGAAATGACACACTGAATTGATTTATTATTATAATTGCATAATTTTAGGATTTTTCTCTGTGACTTTCACCACCAGTGTAAGTAATTCAGGGTAATTGTTTTTTTTTAGGAAAGTCACCCATCTGATTTCTAGGAAATTTATAAAGGAGGGTGTGGTAATTTATCCTCCCTGATTTGCAAGGATATAGGGAAAAGGTTGCAGAATGGACAACATGATGCTTGTGATTCTATTAATTATACAAAGCTTCTGAAAAAGTTCAAATGGATATTTCAAATTCATTTTCTGTCATATGTTTTCTTATTTTGACAATGATGAAGCCACAAGTACACACCAAGAGTACATACAATATCAACACAGATCAGCTGGCAATGTCAATTTCCACCAAAGGAGGGGGGGGGCTTGAAAACAGTAACTTCACCCTGCCAGTGGTACGTGTCTGCCACATGGACTTCATTCATTGATTTTCATAGGATTGCTGTCAAGTATTTTCCTTTCTAAGGACTGCAGAGAGTTAGTGTCAAATTTGCATTTTTGCACTATAATATGCTACTTTTTTTTGTTTGTTTTTTGGAGGAGATATTTGCATGGTTTCAGATCCTCCAAACAGCCTAGCCAGAACCATAACGGTAAAGGTAAAGGACCCCTGACCATTAAGTCCAGTCGCGAACGACTCTGGGGTTGCAGTGCTCATCTCACTTTACTGGCCAAGGGAGCTGGTGTTTGTCCACAGACAGTTCTTCCGGCTCATGTGGTCAGCATGACTAAGCTGCTTCTGGCAAACCAGAGCAGCGCATGGAAACGCCGTTTACCTTCCCGCTGGAGCGGTACCTATTTATCTACTTGCACTGGTGTACTTTCGAACTGCTAGGTGGGCATATATAGTTATTTTGCCTAATCCAGCCAGAGCAAATCAGTGCAGGCGTGTTCTGGGCCCATGAAACACATTTTCTTAATGTTTGCATAGGCTAATTTATATTATGCTTAGCAGTACAGTATGCTGCCCTATAACTTACCAATTTTTTAAAAATTTTTTTAAAAAGGACAAAAGAAAGAGGAGATTCAGCCTGGTTGTTTTATCAGAAATTAAAGGGATTGCATGGATTCCTCATACGTGAAGGCTTCCCAAATCAGGAATATGGTAGCATTTCTGTTATTCTTGTTGTTTTGGCATTGGCTGACTTGACTGCTCACGGGGCCCTTTCAGTTTCACATGCTGAAATGACAGCATGGAGTATTGTATTGGCCCGAATATAAGCTGCACCCGAATATAAGCCACACCTTTAAAATTCAATGGGAAAAAAGAGAAAAAGACAATACCTGAATATTCTATGCTATCATTTCAAAAAACTGGCTAGGATTTATAATAATCAGCATTTAATTAAGTAATGAAGCACTAAGTAAGATAAAGTGATGAAGCTTGCACCTTAACTTAATTTAACTTTTAAAGAAATTAAAAATTGAGCTGGAGATGAATGATAGTAGTTTCCCCCCACCTCCCAGAAACATACATCCCTCTAATGTATTCTTTTGAAAACCTACCAAACCAGTTTGACCAGAAAATATAAGGGGGGCAGAAGATACGTCCCTATAGTGCACATGAAGGACAACAGTGCGACTGCTATATAATTTTCATCTCCTTAAGAACATCCACCTCCATCACTGGCAGACTTAATCCGTGCCAAGATAATAATGTATTAAGGATATACTCGATTTTTGCAAAAAGTCTGTTCACAGTTGTTTTGATTCCTAAAATCTCTGTTGACAAAGTTCTCATATTTTGCTTTCCAAGAACACTGAAATAAAATTGTGAAGAACTCTGAAATATGTATTTATTTATGCAAATATAATGATACCACTTTGAAAGACAAACAAATGTTGAAAGCCATGAGTAATAAAAATGTCTTCGTGGACAACCTAAACACTTAAACACTCCCTCCTGCTTTGGAAAAGGATGCCACAACTGGGGTGCTTCCACAGAAACATCTCTTTTGGTGGGTGGAACATACATAACAGGGGCCTCGTGATATGATTTCAAACTCCAGGCAAGTTCCTATGGGAGGAGGTGGTCATAAATTGTCTAGAGTTTTATAGGTAGGCAACAGGCCTTGAAATGGGCCCGGAAACACATTGGTAGATCAGTGTAAAGTGTCTCAAAAAGTATACTCCAGAAATCAATCTGGCTGCTGCATATTTCAGCAGTTTCTGAAGCAGTGCCAAATAATGCTGGGCATCTGGGGGGGGGGGTGGTGGCAAGCAGAGCCCAGCGCAACAACAGTTGAGCCCGAGGTGGTGGTGGTAGCGGCAACTGAGCGAAGCTGGGCACCTCGTGTGAGCAGCGTGCGCTGGGCGGGCCTCTCAATGGCCTACCAATCCCAGGCGTGCAGGAGGGTGGAGCTGGCTGGCTGCCTCAGTGCATTGTTTGCCCGAAGCAGAAGAGGTGTGGCACTCCGACGGGCTCTGCTTCACTCGGCAGCGGCTGTAGGTTCTTCTCAATCCCTGGACTCCAAATCTTGGCCCCGGACTCTTGGCCTGGTGCCTCTGAGAGCCCGGTGCCCAGGTGCCCTGCCCCCCTTGTGCCTATGGGTAAGACGGCCCTGAGTACAGCTAGATCTGCCCTTTCCAAGTTAGGAGGTACAGTTAATGCAGAAGCCAAAGCTGGGCCTGCAGCAGCCCTGAGCGTCCAAGAACAAGGCTAGATCCATCCAAGAGCACTTCCAAGCTGTGAACCTGATCCCACTCCCACGGGCTCTACTGCCAATCCCAGATGAGCTCTGTCCACCGACCAACAGTACCTCTGCCTTGTCTAGATTGGGCTTTGACGGGTTAGGCTACATCCAATAGGTCATTGCTGCTGCCATGCAACCATTCAGAACTTCTCCCTCTCATAAGAAATAACTGAATCCTATAAAGCCTTACATGAATTTTGTGGGAAACGATTTACAGCTCTTCCAAGAGGGCATTTTCTTCCTCAAAACTGTACAGTATATTCCTCATGAGTGACATTCTTTTGGTGCTGAAAGAACTGCTATGTGCATACCAGAGGCATTTCCCTGCTGAAGAGCAGCCATCTACGCTCCAAAGAATTAGAGAGCTGGAGCTCTTCTTGGAAGCAACAGAGCACACCGTCTCCACCAAGGAGGAGACAGGGGACTCCCCTGAGAAGGAGGCTAGTTCACCAACACAGGAGCCAGATATATGGAGAAACGTGACTCAAAGAAGTAGGAGGCCCAGGGTTCGCTCTGATTGTTTAGAAATACGCAATCGCTTTGAGGTCCTTTCCCCTAGCATGGAAGACGAAGAGCAGACTCCATTTGAGGATCTCTCCCTCATTACAGTCGATCAGGTATATGAAGACGAGCAGCAAAGGCAGTCCTCAGGGAATGTGCAGGCGACCTTGGAACGGACAGCTCACGGAAGAACCCCGACCAGACCTAAGAGGAGGCGTGTAGTGGTGATAGGGGATTCCCTACTGAGGGGAACAGAAGCAGTGATCTGTGGGCCTGACAAGATGTCTCGGGAAGTGTGCTGTCTCCCCGGGGCTAAGATCCAAGATGTAACTGAACGACTGCAAGGAATCATAAAACCCACTGACAAATACCCCTTCCTCTTGGTTCATGTGGGAACCAATGACACTGCAAGCAATAGCCTCCAGAAGATCAAAAGAGATTACGAGGCTCTGGGCAGGAAATTGAAGCAATTAAATGCACAAATTGTCATCTCATCTGTCCTCCCAGTTGAACGACGTGGCCCAGGGAGAGAGGGAAAAATAGTGGAAGTGAACAACTGGCTTCGCAAATGGTGTAAACAGGAACGGTTTGGATTCTTAGATCACGGAATGCAGTTTCTTGAAGATGGACTTCTGGCAAGCGATGGGCTGCACCTCACAACGGTTGGGAGGAATGTTTTTGCAAAAAATCTCAGAAACCTCATCAGGAGGGCTTTAAACTGACTAATGTGGGGGAGGGAGACAGTGCTCCTGAAGGTAGGAGTCTATCAATTGATGAAGATGATCATCCAAATGTCATAGACCGAATGGAGCAAACAGCACGCAGACCTAGTGGTGGGAGGAAAAAATCCTTAAATAAGAGACACGGGGGAATGATTAATGGACTTCAATGTCTGTACACTAATGCGCAAAGTATGGGAAATAAACAAGATGAGCTTGAGCTCTTGGTACAGCAAACTAAATATGACATAATAGGAATCACTGAAACCTGGTGGGATAAGTCCCACGATTGGAATGTAATAATGGAGGGATACAATCTATTTCAGAGAAACAGACCAGACAAGAAAGGAGGAGGAGTGGCGTTATATGTCAGGGATGTGTATACCTGTGAAGAGATCCAAGATTTAGAACCTCAAAGCCAAAGTGAGAGCATTTGGGTCAAAATTAAGGGAGAGAAGAATAACAGTGACCTCATTGTGGGAGTTTACTATAGATCCCCAAGCCAAACGGAGGACATAGATGATGCCTTCCTGGAACAGATGGCCAAGCATGCAAAAGGAAGGGAGATAGTAGTAATGGGGGACTTCAATTACCCGGATATTTGTTGGATGTCAAACTCAGCCAAGAGCATAAGGTCAAACAGATTCCTCACTGGCCTTGCAGACAACTTCATTGTCCAGAAAGTGGGAGAAGCAACAAGAGGAACAGCCATTTTAGATCTGGTCCTAACCAATGTTGATGACCTAGTTAGTGGGGTAGAAGTGGAAGGATCATTAGGCGCGAGTGATCATGCTCTTCTGAAGTTTACTATACAGCGGAAAGGAGCAGCCAAGCATACTAGGACTCAATTTCTCGACTTTAAGAAAGCCGACTTCATAAAACTTAGGGAAGTGCTTGGTGAGATCCCATGGACAGTAATACTAAAAGGAAAGGGAGTTCATGATGGCTGGGAGTTTGTTAAAAGGGAGATAGTAAAAGCACAACTTCAGGCAATACCAATGAGACGGAAACATGGAAGGTGCCTAAAGAAGCCAGGGTGGCTATCTAAAGAACTTTTAACTGAGTTAAGATTAAAAAAGGATGTGTACAAAAAATGGAAAAGGGGGGAAACCACCAAAGAGGAATTCAAACAAATAGCCAGCACGTGTAGACACAAAGTCAGAAAAGCTAAAGCACAGAATGAACTCAGGCTTGCTAGAGAGGTTAAAAGCAACAAAAAAGGCTTTTATGGGTATGTTCGTAGCAAAAGGAAGAACAAAGAAACAGTGGGGTCACTCAGAGGAGAAGATGGTGAAATGCAAACAGGGGACACAGAAAGGGCTGAACTCCTCAATGCCTTCTTTGCCTCAGTCTTCTCCGATAAAGAAAACAATGCCCGACCTGAAGAATTTGGAGCAAATGATTCAGCAGAGGAAACACAGCCCAGAATAACTAAGGAGATAGTACAAGAATACTTGGCTAGTCTAGATGTATTCAAGTCTCCAGGGCCAGATGAACTGCATCCAAGAGTATTAAAAGAACTGGCAGATGTGATCTCAGAACCACTGGCAGTCATCTTTGAGAATTCCTGGAGAACAGGCGAAGTCCCGGCAGACTGGAGGAGGGCAAATGTTGTCCCTATTTTCAAAAAGGGGAAAAGAGAGGACCCAAATAATTACCGCCCAGTCAGTCTGACATCAATACCAGGGAAGATTCTGGAGCAGATCATTAAGCAAACAGTCTGTGAGCACCTAGAAAGGAATGCTGTGATCACCAATAGTCAGCATGGATTTCTGAAAAATAAGTCATGTCAGACTAACCTGATCTCGTTTTTTGACAGAATTACAAGCCTGGTAGATGAAGGGAATGCAGTGGATGTAGCCTACCTTGATTTCAGCAAGGCATTTGACAAGGTGCCCCATGATATTCTTGTAAAGAAGCTGGTAAAATGCGGTCTTGACTATGCTACCACTCAGTGGATTTGTAACTGGCTGACTGACCGAACCCAAAGGGTGCTCATCAATGGTTCCTCTTCATCCTGGAGAAGAGTGACTAGTGGGGTGCCACAGGGTTCTGTCTTGGGCCCGGTCTTATTCAACATCTTTATCAACGACTTGGATGATGGACTCAAGGGCATCCTGATCAAATTTGCAGATGACACCAAACTGGGAGGGGTGGCTAACACCCCAGAGGACAGGATCACACTTCAAAACGACCTTGACAGATTAGAGAACTGGGCCAAAACAAACAAGATGAATTTTAACAGGGAGAAATGTAAAGTATTGCACTTGGGCAAAAAAAATGAGAGGCACAAATACAAGATGGGTGACACCTGGCTTGAGAGCAGTACATGTGAAAAGGATCTAGGAGTCTTGGTTGACCACAAACTTGACATGAGCCAACAGTGTGACGCGGCAGCTAAAAAAGCCAATGCAATTCTGGGCTGCATCAATAGGAGTATAGCATCTAGATCAAGGGAAGTAATAGTGCCACTGTATTCTGCTCTGGTCAGACCTCACCTGGAGTACTGTGTCCAGTTCTGGGCACCACAGTTCAAGAAGGACATTGACAAACTGGAACGTGTCCAGAGGAGGGCAACCAAAATGGTCAAAGGCCTGGAAACGATGCCTTATGAGGAACGGCTAAGGGAGCTGGGCATGTTTAGCCTGGAGAAGAGGAGGTTAAGGGGTGATATGATAGCCATGTTCAAATATATAAAAGGATGTCACATAGAGGAGGGAGAAAGGTTGTTTTCTGCTGCTCCAGAGAAGCGGACACGGAGCAATGGATCCAAACTACAAGAAAGAAGATTCCACCTAAACATTAGGAAGAACTTCCTGACAGTAAGAGCTGTTCGACAGTGGAATTTGCTGCCAAGGAGTGTGGTGGAGTCTCCTTCTTTGGAGGTCTTTAAGCAGAGGCTTGACAACCATATGTCAGGAGTGCTCTGATGGTGTTTCCTGCTTGGCAGGGGGTTGGACTCGATGGCCCTTGTGGTCTCTTCCAACTCTATGATTCTATGATTCTATGATTCTATGATCTCTGGGGTGCCGAGTGGTGTCCAGATGTTGGGCAACATGCTGCATACCACACAACATCAGAAGCAGAGCCGTCTTTCCCATTGGTGTTAGTGGTTCGTTGCTTTCAGGGGCGCCCTAGCGAGTGAGGGACAGCTTTGCCAGCAGCCTCCCCTTTCCCTGCACGTCCACCAGCTGCGCCCCACAAACTATATGGCTGGCAGGCGTGCAGCTTTGTTCCCAAGCCTCTGCAGGAGGAGAGTGATCCCTGCAGAGGCTTAGGATGGAAGCTGTGTGTTATGTACTGAGTTGAATAGGATCCAAACTGCAGCAGTCTGATTGGTCCTAGAACAATAGGATCCAAAAGGCAGCAGTCTGATTGGTCCTAGAACAATAGGATTCAGAATGCAGCAGTCTGATTGGTCCTAGAACAATGCAGCAGTATGATTGGTTGGCAGGAACCACCCAATCATGCTCCAGATAGAAGTGAATCCACAACCTGATTGGCTTACAGTAGAATTCCGGAATTAGCCAATCATGTGCAGCCCATTGTGTAAATAATGTATATAAAGCAGATACTTTGAGGGGACTTTCATTCTTTCATTCCTCCTCACCACTATGAGCTGAATAAAGAGCATGAAATCACTTTGCGACTCTGAGTATATTTCACTGTGCTTCCCTCCCAAGCCTCTGCATCTGCTAAAGACGGCCCTGCTCCTGATTGTTGTCCTTCTCCTCCTTCCTGGTAAAAGGCAGCACGCAGCCTTCCCGGGCTGCCTTCTCGGGCGCCTCAACGCCAGAGAACATGTCCGCCAGCACGTTTTCCTGCTTGATCGCCGCCACCTCGCAGGGGATCTGGGTGGTGGGGGAGGCAGAGGACATTTTCCACCGCCCCCTCCCTTGTTTTGGAGTTGCCGGGGGGAGGCACCGGAGGGATCTTTGCACCACGGCGCCGGATATGCTTAAGACGGCCCTGATCAGAAGGGATGGAAAACTTTGGCTAAGAATGCCCTAAATATTATGGGGGGCGGGGGGAGCTTGTGTGTGTATGTTGTTAATGTGTACGCAAGGAAAATTTTAGCTCATGGGTAGGCAAACTAAGGCCCAGGGGCCAGATCCGGCCCAATCGCCTTCTAAATCCGGCCCACAGACCGTCCGGGAATCGGCGTGTTTTTACATGAGTAGAATGTGTCCTTTTATTTAAAATGCATCTCTGTGTTATTTGTGAGGCCTGCCTGGTGTTTTTACATGAATAGAATGTGTGCTTTTATTTAAAATGCATCTCTGGGTTATTTGTGGTTCATTGGAATTTGTTCATTCCCCCAAAAAAATATAGTCCAGCCCCCCACAAGGTCTGAGGGACAGTGGACCGGCCCCCTGCTGAAAAAGTTTGCTGACCCCTGCTTTAGCTTGTAAAATATCCTGCTCCTAGAACGTAAATCATCCAGATGGGCAACCTTCATGCTTTTATCTGCATATTTAAACATTCAGAAGC
The DNA here is from genome assembly GCF_964270895.1 of Podarcis filfolensis. Taxonomy (NCBI): domain Eukaryota; kingdom Metazoa; phylum Chordata; class Lepidosauria; order Squamata; family Lacertidae; genus Podarcis; species Podarcis filfolensis. Next base: position 6,465,114 of record NC_139606.1, on the reverse strand, counting down.
TAAATGATATATCTAGTAAATCTTCAATTATCTCTGGCATGTGTGTACAATTGCCCTCTTTCCTCCTCCCTCCATTTTTTTTGGGGGGGTAGCTTAATAGGCTCATTCTTCACGGGTGTCATACATGGGGGAACAATGTAAAGGGGTTCCTTTTCTTTTACAGGAAACATTTGTGGAAGACTGACTCATTTCCAAAAGTTCCGTTGTCTTTTTCCAAAACAGACTTATCTGCATTAGCATTTTAAGAAATGAATGCTATTGTTGAACCCTCCTCAGAGAATCTGTCACAAGGAAGACTGATAGCTCCTACCAGATCTCCCCTCTCACAGGTGCAAATGCCTGTCTTCTAATTCATCACAGAGATTTGAGCCAAACGCAGTTTGCTATTCTCATGCTGCCTTTACAGATCTTATTTGAGATCTGTAACGGAGCTGCTTTTCTGTGACAAAATCAATGGCAAACCTTCAAATTCATCTCCAAAGCGGGGAAAAATTTCTAGGTAAATTGAAATGTTGTGATTTTACTTGAAAACTACACAAAAACATGTTTACAAACGCTGGACTTGGAAGATTGTGACTAAAAAAAAAATGGGGTGGGAAGAGATTATGCGTGTGTGTGTGGTTTGCATAACACAGTATGCCAAAGCAGACCATATGAACATGCTGTAGAGGACTCTGTGATCTTCTTTTACTTGGTGTTATGTGTGCAAATGTGGAGAGGGAGGTAGAAGGAGGGAGACAGAGAAATTAACCTGTTGGTTTAAGATCCCAATCAAATTCCCCATGGAGTAATCTTATTTTATAAAACTATCTGTATGCCACCTTTTACTCTAGAGAGTACCAGGGCAGCTTACAAGCAAAACAGCAACATAACTATGAATCTTAAATGGTATCAGTACAACTCCATAAAAGCATTATCAGTAAAATATTCACACCAGGCAGTTAAAAACTGACATTAACAGCAGTGGCGTAGCGTGGGTTGTCAGCACCCGGGGCAAGGCAAGTAATTTGCGCCCCCTAACCCGTGGATTTGCGCCCCCTAACCCATGGATTTGCGCCCCCTAACCCATGGATTTGCCCTAACCCCAGATGTTGCGCCCGGTGCGGCCGGCCCCCCCTGCACCCCCCACGCTACGCCACTGATTAACAGCCTAGGAATGCCTGAGCAAATAGATTATGTTTTTAAAGCGTGCACAGAGCATTCAACAGTTGGTGCCTGTCTAGGTTTCATATTGATAATTTTCATAGATGACAATTGCATCTACAATTGCACAAACAGAGGTGAGCTATTTTGACCTTTCCAAAACAATGAAATAATCAATTGCCATTGCAAAGTGGGGGGGGGGATGTCCAGTGAGTGACTATTCATAAGCAGACACCTGGATACATGTTTGGTTCAGATATTAGCACACTTAACATCACACTGACTTCTAGTGAGCAGAAATGTATGAGTGTCTAGGAATTGCAATGGAAGTTGGATATAACAACAAACACCCACCCATGTGTAGGCTTGCCATTAACACAGTGCTACAAATTGCTTTGAAACTATGTCTTAGAAACATATCTAGAATAGGGTCATTTACTCATTTCAATTTGTTTGCAATAACATATAGTAGACTTTTAATTTTATTTTTGCCTGCTCAAAATTGATGTAAAATTCACTGAAGAATTATTTGAAGTCCACGTTACGCCATAGCACTCTTCGGTGGTCTAGTGCTGAGGTTCTCTAGGACTTTAGAGAAAGCAAGTAGACTTACATTAGCAATTAAATCTCTTCTGGCAGAGATTCAGTAAACTTACACCATGCTTCCTCTCTGGTTGCTCACAAAAATGTGAGGGATTAAAGAACAATAGGATAATTTCCAAAACCCAATTTTGGTATTTTATTAAACAGCTGGCGATTCAAGAACATGCAAACAAAAGCAGAGACTGGGAAAACCAGGACCATAGATAGCCTTTTACAGAGATAATCCTGTAGCCTAGCCATTATATAAGCTCAAAGCTTATTAATTACATGTGCAGACGAATCTCTAATATGGTTCTAAATGTAACCAAAAGCCTGAATTCTAATACTCTAACAAGTAATCTGATATCTGTTTAATGGCATTATTCAACTGTCATGCTAATATCCAGGAACCACCTTGGAAAGATATCTCAGCAGCTGGGATGCCAGATGATAGTTCTTAATTTTTTTCAATATAAGAATTATTGAGCCATGGTTGAAATGCTCTCATGGGACTCTGACATCTCAGAATGCATGTTGTGGAAGGAAGAAAAATGCCCACCCCTTTCAGACTCATTGAAGCTTGATTCATGCAGGGAATGTCTTTATATGAGGGGAGATGAAGGCAATGGTGATGATCATCGTCATCATCAGTAGCAGCAGAATTTATGAATCACTTTTCGCACAAGTTTCGACACCTATAAAGGATTTCTCTAAAAACATAGAGTCATATGGGAGTGTCAGTCCCACTTTCATTCCTGAATTGTCAATCAGCACTAATCTTTTGTAAACCTGTTGGTGAACCCTGGCATTAAAAAGGGAATACACTGGCATGAGAATGCATACTTAGGCCCCATCTGCACTATGCATTTAAAGCTGTATCATACTACTTTAAACAATCATGGCATCTCCCAAAGAATCCTGGGAACTGTAGTTTGTTGTGGGCGCTGAGAGTTGTTAGGAGACCCTTATTCCCCTTGGCACACGGGTGGCGCTGTGGGTTAAACCACAGAGCCTAGGACTTGCCGATCAGAAGGTTGGCGGTTCAAATCCCCACAATGGGGTGAGCTCCCATTGCTCGGTCCCTGCTCCTGCCCACCTAGCAGTTCAAAAGCATGTCAAAGTGCAAGTAGATAAATAGGTACCACTCCAGCGGGAAGGTAAACAGCGTTTCCGTGCACAGCTCTGGTTCACCAGAAGCGGCTTAGTCATGCTGGCCACATGACCCGGAAGCTGTACGCCGGCTCCCTCGGCCAATAAAGCGAGATGAGCGCCGCAACCCCAGAGTCGGCCACGACTGGACCTAATGGTCAGGGGTCCCTTTATCTTTATCTTATTCCCCTTACCCCCTTCATGGATCACTGCGTTGTCATGGCAAAGGGGCTTGAATAACTCAGAGAAGCTGTGAGCTATGCCGTGCAGGGCCACCCAAGACGGAGAGGTCATAGCCGAGAGTTTAGACTAAATGTGATCCACCCGGAGAAGGAACTGGCAATCCACTCCAGTATTTTGCCAAGAAAATTCCACGGACATAAAAAAGGAGAAGCTTTGAGAAGAAGGTGAGAGTTTCCAAGGCATGCTCTGGTTCATGGGGTCCTGGAGAGTCGAACATGACTAAGACGACTAAACAACAAAATTCCCCTTACAGTTCCCAGAGTTTCCTAGGAAGGGGGATTAGTAATTGTTAAACCGCTCTGAGAATTGTAGCTCTGCATGAGATACAGGATGCGGGTGGCGCTGTGGGTTAAACCTCAGCGCTTAGGACTCGCTGATCGAAAGGTCACGGGTCGAATCCCCGCGGCGGGGTGCGCTCCCGTTGCTCGGTCCCAGCGCCTGCCAACCTAGCAGTTCGAAAGCACCCCCGGGTGCAAGTAGATAAATAGGGACTGCTTACCAGTGGGAAGATAAACAGCGTTCCGTGTGCTGCGCTGGCTCGCCAGATGCATCTTGTCACGCTGGCCACGTGACCCGGAAGTGTCTCAAGACAGCACTGGCCCCCAGCCTCTTAAGTGAGATGGGCGCACAACCCTAGAGTTGGACACGACTGGCCCGTACGGGCAGGGGTACCTTTACCTTTACCTTTATGAGATACAGGAGTCCTCTAACAACTCTTTGCACCTTTAACAAACAAAGCAGATGCACACTTCTAGAGATCTACGGGAATAAGAGCAGGATACTAATTTAATAAACAACAACAACAACAACATTTATGGATGACAGTTGCAGTCATGTTCCTGCAACACAAGTGTCTCACAATAATATTTGACCGTGTTGTTGTGTATCTGAGTATACAGCTTGCATTTCAATGCATTCATTCGTTTATTTATTTTTAATACATATTTATACTAAGCATTGTCTGCGCTGATTTCTGGTTTCATTTTAAAAAACAGCACAAAAACAGTCACATAAAAATACAAATAAAAGATGAGGGTAATGAGGAGGGAAAGGTGAGAGAAGAAAATACTTAAAGGGTGCGCTAGAGTACTTGAAAATCCTGAGCCAATAAAAGAAGTTTTTTTTTGCCCAGTGCCTTAAAGGAAGCAGAGTTGGGCCAAGGTGAAAATTAGCACCTTCCTAGTTGCAGCCACGTCACTTTGGAGAGGGAAGGCAGATGAAAAAGGCAGCAGCAGATAGATATCCTTTGAAATGATGCATGTTTATATTTAGTGCATTTCAAGCAAAAGTGCTTGCAGTGTTGTGAGAAGGGGGTGGTAGGTTTGGTGTTGTTTTCAAAGTTAAGTGACCATTTTTTATCCTTACTGAAATCTTCTGAGTTCCCTAAAGGAAGGGATATGGCAAGCCAGTGGCAAAAGAAGTAGAAGCAGAGAGACATTTTTTAAACGATGTACAAGCGTAACTTCTTCTGCCAGTGGTAGACATGCACTGGAATTGGCAAAGGAGCCCCCTGCGTCAAATTGCAGGAATCTTTTTTCTGTTTACAAATGAATGCCTTGGCTTTCATTTGGAGATGAGTCACTTTGTTCTGATTTATTCAGTTTGCAAGTGGAGATGCCTTTTGTTTTCTTGGGAAGATTGAAAGGTTTTCATTCAGGCAAGTGATAGTCTGGATAAAATAAGAGGAAATAAAACCAGAATGTAATACTTAATGAAAAATCATTTGCCACGTGTAATAACTTTTTTGGGGGGGCGGGGCAGGTGGAAACTAAACAGAAGAAGTGAAATCATACAGATGAATTTGTGTTGTTTTCAAGATTTTATTGTTATGCTATTTATTCTTCCCTGCTGTGTTTTACAGATATCAGGTTTGGTGATTTTATGCCATTTTAATATTGTTTTTATGCTTTTTTTCTTTGGAAGCTGCCTTTTTTCATTTAAAAAGGCAGCATATGAATGTTTTAACAAACAGAAACAGAGAGATATGGAACCGCTGAGCGGGAAAGCAGGAGCCCTGAAGTTCTCCATCAACAGTCAGCAGGACCTGGGCAGAAAACTAAGTATGTATCCAGGTCAATAGGTGTCTTCCCATCTCTGGTAGGATGTATTCATTTCTATTTAAATTATGGTAATTAATTCTGAGTTACTGCCCATGCAATTGCCCCATGCAAATTTTATGCAAACTGGTGCAAACTTAGACACTTTTTGGGGCAAAGCATCAGTGGCCACCTCAAGCAACATGCAGGCGAAATGCCCTGTATTGGCCCATCTGATGCCATTTTGTTACCTTTGTAAAGGTAAAGGTAAAGGGACCCCTGACAGTAATGTCCAGTTGTGAACAACTCTGGGGTTGTGGCACTCATCTTGCTTTATTGGCCGAGAGAGCCGGTGTTTGTCCGCAGACAGTTTTTCCGGGTCATGTTGCCAGCATGACTAAGCTGCTTCTGGTGAAACCAGAGCAGCGCACGGAAACACCGTTTACTTTCCCGCCCTTTACCTTACCTTACCTATTTATCTACTTGCACTTTGACGTGCTTTCGAACTGCTAGGTGGGCAGGAGCAGGGACCGAGCAATGGGAGCTCACCCCATCACGGGGATTCAAACCGCCGACCTTCTGATTGGCAAGCCCAAGGCTCAGTGTGTCAGGTGCTGGTGGTGGTTGCTCCCGAGTAACCAGGCAGGACTCCGACCTGTCTTTTACAGGTTTTATTGATGCAAACTATATACAGTGCAGAAACACAAAGTTCATGTCCGTCCTAGTCGCTTGCAGATTCCGGGAGTGGCCCCTTCCGGTTTCTCCAAACTTAGACACCCCAAATCTCCTCCTCCCCTCCTTACGTTTCACCCCCTTGCGTAAACTGGGCGACGGAAATGGCGTGACTGTCTGCTGGCCAGCCGGGATGAGGCGCTTGGGCTCTCAGTAGCATTTTCAAGCCCTCCCCTCGCTCGGCTGCAGTGGCGTAGCGTGGGGGGTGCAGGGGGGGCCGGCCGCACCGGGCGCAACATCTGGGGGTTAGGGTTAGGGTGCGCAAATCCACGGGTTAGGGGGCACAAATTACTTGCCTTGCCCCGTGTGCTGACAACCCACGCTACGCCACTGCTCGGCTGCCCCCTTCCCCCTCTGCTCCACTGGAGGTGTGGCTTTCCCCACCGCTCAACGAGGGGCTGCTCCTCAGCAGCGCCAGAGGCTCTCTGTATCCCCCTGCCTCCCTTCCCTGTTCCGATGGCAGTCCCCTGACACAGTGGTTTAGACCACGGTGCCACCCGTGTCCCTCCCCATTTGCCCAGCTTTTATCCTTTTACCATTGTGTTTGTTATGTTTCTGCCATTGTCATTTTATTTGACTGTTAATGTATTTTTTATTTTTACAGACCATTTTTATGATCTTAAAGTCCATTGTGCTGGCGAGTACTTTTATATGTAAATATTTATTATGTAAATAATCTTGTCTTTTTTATTTCTTTGTTTCTTCTTTTTTACTTCTTTATTTATAATTTTTTTATTTTATATATTTTTTGTTATTGGTTAAGAGATAGTATACGTTTGTATAGACATGCAATTTTTTTTAATCAATAAAGAACAATTTTTTTTAAAAAAAATGAAGTCCACTGTGAGGTTTTTTATTGCACTGGACAGCATATGAATTCTTCCATCAACTGATCTGTTAGGCAATTGAATGATTAATCATTTTTTTGTCTTCCCCTGTGATACGTTGCTTGGGGCAAGACCATGGGATTTTTGTTGGGGGGGGCCAGGCTTTTGTTGGGGAGCAGAACCTTAGACTTGTATTGAATTGTATTGATATGGGGGGAATAGAGGCCCCTTGCCCCCCTTGGCTACACCCATGCGCCAAACTAGATGCGACGTTCAGTGTGCCACTGACTTTCCGAAGGCATCTGAAGGCAGCTCTTGCATAGGGAAGTTTTTAATATGAGATGTTTTACTGTGGTTATATAATTTGTTGGAAGCTGCCCAGAGGGCAATCCAGTCAGATGGGCGGCATATAATATTATCTTTGAGGTGTTGCAGCCCCGAGTTTTCCCTCTGTTCCCTGGCATCAAGCTTTCTATGAGGAAATTGTTTTTTTATTTGTTTTGTATAGAGAAGGATCCTGACATGTGAGCCTGTACCTGAAGCGGTATAGTCCTTACTAGGGTTGTGGACAAAAAAATGGTTGAGCTGTTTTGAGAGGGGGGCAAAAAACATCAACACTACCATATGCTCGATTTTCCCCGATTTTCAGAAATGCCACCTGGACGCTGTTTCTGACGGATGACTCCTGGATGTATCTGAGAAATTCCGGACATATGGCAGCCGTACTTGCACAGGTTGATCACCTTAGTGGGAACCAGCCCTGAGAAACGATGTAAGCAAGCACTTTTGACTAGTACAGTTTTGCTTTCAACATACCCTCCAACAGTTCTCCTATGAAAATAGGGACAATTCTCACTCCCCCTCCAACTGCTCCTCCTCAACCCCCCCTTTTTTGCCTCCCCCCCACCCCGCAGAACATTCCTATCAGAAGAAGGGCAAGGGCAAGGGGACATAGCATACACACCCCACTTAATCCCAATTTGATCTTTATTCTTCTGCAAATTTACAAAAAGAAAAGCAAACACCTATAAATAAATTTTGGAAAGGGGGAAGATTAGATGTAGACTTTTTCCCCAGGGCGGCCCTGCTCCGCAGAGATTCTCCCCCTCCTCTCCCACTCTCCAGCAGCCGCTATGAGCTACCCAAGGCAGGAGGCTGGCAGTGGCAGCCATGGAGAGGCCACGGAGAGGAAAAAGGATGCTCTCCGACAGCCACCACTGCCATTGTCACTTGAGACAAGTGCTGTCTCATCTTCCTTCCTGACCTCAGCAGCGGCGGCACCGGCAGGGGAAATAATAATAATAATAATAATAATAATAATAATAATAATTTTTAAATTTACACTCCGCTAACCCAGAAATAGTACCTCAGTTAAGAACTTTGCTTCAGGATGAGAACAGAAATTGTGCTTGGCGGCGCAGCGGCAGCGGGAGGCCCCATTAGCCAAAGTGGTGCTTCAGGTTAAGAACAGTTTCAGGTTAAGAACGGACTTCTGGAACGAATTAAGTACTTAACCCGAGGTACCACTGTATACCCCACCCTCCCCGGCCAGAGCTGGGCTCAGGGCGGCTAACACCAGTAAAATTACAATAAAAACATAATAGGGAGGAAAAACCCAATTTAAAATACAGGTTAAAATACAATTTAAAATGCAGCCTCATTTTAGTAGTAGCCCATAGATCAAAACCATAAGGGGAGGGAAACATAAGGGTCAGACTGAGTCCAAACCAAAGGCCAGGTGGAACAGCTCTGTCTTGCAGGCCCTCTGGAAAGATGTCAAGTCCCACAGGGCCCTAGTCTCTTGTGCCAGAGCGTTCCACCAAGTTGGGGCCAGTACTGAAAAGGCCCTGGCCCTGGTTGAGGCCAATCTGACCTCCTCATATTTTATGTACCAAAATGAGTCAAATAATTATTATTATTTGCTTTATGCCTGGCATAACTAATCAGTATTATAATAGCAATCAAAAGAACCATTAAAGTTAGAAGATAATGAGAATATAATGACTTTGTTATCATTCTACAGGGCACTTTAATAAAGTGGACAGGGCACTTTGATACAAAGTGTAAATTTAAATAAAAAAACAATTTTTATTGGGATAGATTATAATCAGCCTTTCAATTTGTTACTGAAAATCTAAATTATGTATCAAAACTAACAGTCTTTCACACATATCAGACTTTATGGCAGGTTATCTTAACAAAACATCAAAACTTATATTAATCTTTTTTTAAACACCTATCCATTTTTTTAAAAAAAACTTTGGAAAAACTTAAAAAAGTATAAGAACTCACATTAGGTAGTCAAAAAAATGTAATTTAAACAAAATGCTTATAAAAAAATAAGATAATTACTTAACTTTTAGCTTCTATTGCACATTATATCCACTGAAGTCAAAAGAAAAAGTATAGAAAGATGATGTTTTAGAGGTGCTCTTTGAGAAATTTGGTTTTGGCAACTGCAAAACAACATCCTTGAAATCAGCGCTTGCCTTATCTTCCACAATGGGGAAGACAAACATACAAGAACCTGGTTTTTCCCTAAGATATGACACTTGATAATCAGTCATATTATATTTAGAAATGACTTTGGCCACGTAGTAAACAACAGTTTTTTTTTCCTTTTCAAATTTCATGAGTAGGAAATCAGTTTAGATATTTCCTGCAAACTTGTATATTGGGGCACTATTGTACACTAGCGGGGCACTTTTATACGTATCAGTGTGCCCCGTGTCCTAGTGTATCAAAGTGCCCCAATGGACATTTTCAGAAAACTAACAATTCTTAATAAAACCACTGAACTTATTTAAAAATCGTGTGTAATCCTGATTACTGAATGGGATAACTTACCTTTGGTATTCTTAAAACTAAACGACGTAAAACAGCGTTGGAACACTTTTACACTTCATGTAATTTTTTAAACACACCTACTCTCGTCAGGTGACACGGGTGGCACTGTGGGTAAAACCTCAGCGCCTAGGGCTTGCCGATCGCATGGTCGGCGGTTCGAATCCCCGCGGCGGGGTGAGCTCCCGTCTTTCGGTCCCAGCTCCTGCCCACCTAGCAGTTCGAAAGCACCCTTAAGTGCAAGTAGATAAATAGGTACCGCTTTATAGCGGGAAGGTAAACGGTGTTTCCGTGTGCTGCGCTGGTGCAGGCTCGCCAGAGCAGCTTTGTCACGCTGGCCACGTGACCCAGAAGTGTCTCCGGACAGTGCTGGCTCCCGGCCTCTTAAGTGAGATGGGCGCACAACCCTAGAGTCGGACACGACTGGCCCGTACGGGCAGGGGTACCTTTACCTTACTCTCGTCAAACGGCAACGGCGAATTGGTGGGTGGCGCGGTCGCAGCTGTCGTACTCGCGCATGTATAGACACGTTTTAGTGATGTCACAACACGAATAACATTTCTCGATATTGAAATATTGTTGGTGTATCAATGTGCCCCTTCCATCAATGTGTCCTGCCTCCCTCTATACCCTGCCCATCTGGCTGGGCCTCCTCAGCCACTCATGTTTTTTTTTTAACTAGGCCACATAGGAATGAGGAAACAATGGAGTAGTTCATATTAATATTAAAGGTAAAGGTAGAGGGACCCCTGACCATTGGTACAGTTGTGACTGATTCTGGGGTTGCGGCACTCATCTCGCTTTACTGGCCGAGGTTTAAGATCCCGACAGCTTCCGGGTCATGTGGCCAGCATGACTAAGTCGCTTCTGGCGAATCAGAGTAGCGCACGGAAACACCATTTACCTTCCTGCTGGAACGGTACCTATTTATCTACTTTCACTTTGACGTGCTTTCGAACTGCTAGGTTGGCAGGAGCAACGACCGAGCAACGGGAGCTCACCCCGTCGTGGGGATTCGAACCACCAACCTTCTGATCGGCAAGTCTTAGGCTCTGTGGTTTAACCCACAGCACCACCCACGTCCCCATATTAATATTGCTAGCAGGCAATTAATTGTAAGCAAAACCTAATTTGCTCAGACTGAAAGAGAATCAACTTCCCACACATAGATAGGCAACAAGTGCAAACAGCCTCTTTTATCACCGCCATGAATGTGGGTTGACTTCTTACCAGTGAAGAATTTATTAAACTCATTCATTTGTCTACCTCACTTGGCAGCTCCAAAAAGCATTTTAACAAGTGGAGTGCCTACTAATATTTAGAAAGAAAGGTACCACTTACACGACAAGTTGGACAGAGTTTAGAACATGGTCGGTTGGGTTTACTGAGCCATGTTTCCTCTCTTAGGATTTGTTGGGGGGGACGAGGACCCTGCACTGTTGCTTCTTAGTTTGTTGTCTTTTGTCAGTCACAAAGGACAGATTTTCTTTTTGTAAATCCCCAGTAATTAAATGAGTCCTTCAGTAGTGATGACCTTCAATGGGCCTGTTTCCTAGGTTTTGCCTTTGACAGTCATATTTTTTTTTTTTTTGGTTGCAAAAAGGCTACTAAGATGACTAGCCACCTAACCCTTCTTAACACTAAACCAATTGATGCCCATGGACACTGCATGAAGGAGGAAAAGATTCATTAATGGCACTTCATTAAAGAGCTGCAAAGGGAAGCTCTAATGTGACTGAAGCAACTGAAATTCAGAGCAAGCTGTCTATTAGGGAGGCAACAAAGACAGTTTCGGAAACTGAACTCTGGCTCCACTGCAGAGGATTAGGAAGAGTGATGGGATTAGTGTTTAATGACTTGGGGCAAGAGACAAAGGGAATTTCTACAAAGAGGCTTAGATATGGAAGAATTAACACTCTCTGTTCCAACCAGCTCTCTGATGAGTTCCAACAGTCTTTTTGGCCTCTGAGGCTGAAGCTCTGTGTGTGTGTGTGTGTGTGTGTGTGTGTGTGTGTGTGTGTGTGTAAGGGTGCTGGTCGAGGGCAGCAAAGCTTTGCAACTTCCTTAACCTTTTCTTTTCCATAGCTTTTAAAAGAGAGAGAGAAAAGAAAGAAAGAAAGGAAGAAAGGAAGAGAAAGGAATTTTAAAATTCTCAAAGAGACATGCTATTTAAGACAAAAGTGTCCCGGTACCACAACACATTTAAAGGAGTTATATATACAACCCAGCTTACATTCATCATGACACTTGCTATAGTTTAACCAGATAAAATACACATTTTTTAAAAATGACTAAGGACAAAACGGTAGATCCAATGAAATCAGGATTTTACCCACAGGGCAATGGTGAACAATTGCTACCAATTACTACTGCTGCAACTGAAGATAAGGGATAGTGGTTTGTCTAGCAGGCATGTCTAAAGTCCATTTTGGGGGCCTAATCAAGCTCAACAACTTTGGGGTAAACTTGTAAAAAAAAAGCCTTAAAAACCTCAATCCTAAAAAGAACTCAACAACTTTGGTTGGCCCTCATGCATATTCACTTCATGAAATCTGGCCCTCTTCGAAAAAAGTTTGGGCACCTGTGGTAGGGCTATCTTTCTAGTAAGTTCATAGCCAAGGTGAGATTTCAAAAGACCCACAATCAGCTCTCCCAAAGGGCTGAAATGTTGCAAACCCACCGGCAATGGTGTTCCAGATCTAGTTCCCTTGCCACACATGCAGACATTCATCGTTTCTTAATGTGTGGGACCGGTAACCTGTCCAAAACTGGGATTCTAGTCTGCTGGGAAATGATGCCCAATGAATCATTATGTCATGAGTGGAACATACAAGTAAATCAGTTCAGTTCTAACAAGGGGGGGCGGGGCCAAGACTGGGAAGAACATTTAAGTAACACAGTGTGGGGAGATGAGCTTCAAGACAAACTATTGTTCTTCCACATAGCATGGCTAAGTAGGGTGGCCAGGGATCTTGCACCTTTCACAGCTGTGTAGAAGCTACACCTGAAATTCCCTCTTCTGTGCAGCTCTTAAAAGTGCAGGATTCCAGTCCTTTTTGTCTCTAACCATTCTGCTTCTAAGCACCCACTAAGTAGTAGGCAACAATTTTAAGCATTGTCAGGATACACCTATAATAACATGTAAGAGTGCATATGAGTGGGGATGGGGAACTTCACACTCAGATGGAAGGGACCAAAAAAACTTGATTAGTGAGAAATTTAGAAAATGCCAATGCATTTTAGTTCCAAATAAGATACTTAGAGTCACAACTGACTGCCATTTTGGGGTGTATCATTTTGTGATCAGATTGACTTTTAAAAAATATAACAGAGTTCTGGAATTTATGGGGGAATGGTCAACCTTTCCTGAGATGGATTCATGAGCAAGAGCCAAAAGAACTGAAGGGTGCTGCTCACAGACCCATCTGGAAACACCTATAAATGTAATATTTCAAAACACTCACGAGTCCTTCTGAAAATCTAGTCTGTGAATGTTCCTGTCTCTTTTGTTTCCTTAGACAGCCTAGTCAGTAATATCCTTGGATCATGCCACACAGTTAATGACAAGAAATTCCATTTTTAGGTTTTATTGGAGTAGTAAAATGCTACCAGTTCCATTAAGCTATTTTAGGTTGTGGTTTGGGGAAATCCGCCACTGCTTTTTTCTACAGCACTTCACGTTCAAAGCACTACACAAGAGTTAAAAGGAGGCCATGCAGCCTCGCAATCTCTTACAGATCAACAATAAGGAAGGAGATGAAAGAAACAAAAGGAAAAGGGGAAAGCTGGAGGTCAAAGGATCTTAACTTCTGAGGTCAGTTCTAAAAAGACGGGTTTTCAGGTGCAGCTTAGACTTGCGTTCTTTGAAAATCTGTATAACACCGTATTATATCTATCTATCTATATCTATATCTATCTATCTATCTATCTATCTATCTATCTATCTATCATCTATCTATCTATCATCTATCTATCTATCATCTATCTATCTATCTATCTATCTATCTATCTCTATCTATCTATCTATCTATCTATCTATCTATCTATCTATCATCTATCTATCTATCTATCTATCTATCTATCATCTATCTATCTATCATCTATCATCTATCTATCTATCTATCTATCTATCTATCTATCTATCTATCTATCATCTATCTATCTATCTATCTATCATCTATCTATCTATCTATCTATCTATCTATCTATCTATCTATCATCTATCTATCTATCATCTATCTATCTATCTATCTATCTATCTATCTATCTATCTATCTATCATCTATCTATCTATCTATCTATCTATCTATCATCTATCTATCTATCATCTATCATCTATGAAGTAAACTTAACTGATAAATTTGACTGTGATGTTATGTTGGAACATGAATCATGTTTAAGTTCCCTCCCGACCTTTCTTTCTGTTTCATCTTCTCCCTAGAGTCATATGGTGTTATATGTTGCAACACCATATTTTGTGGGAATTTGGCCTGGTGTTGCTAGCCAGACAGATGCTGAGCCAGTAACCTTCAAATTGCGCTAAAGCCAAAAGTATCCTCTTAAGCTTTCTGGAGGCTCAAGAGCTATTATTCTTGGAACCGAAGAGCAAGCTGCAAGGAGAGTCTGAAGGCCAACCCCCATAAATGTGTAAATATATTTTGCACTATACGCCAGTGTACCGCAAATTTCTGAACCAAGCCCTAAAAGTGCTTCCAGAGAAAAGCTGAGTATTCATGTCATGTGTTAGCCAACACAAAATGCCCCCAGAGCAGACTTAGACTGAAGTATTATTTAGTCTGTGTGGTGGTTAAGTGGGACAATGGCAGCCCCCTGCTGTAATCCATTCAGGGGCAATATCATCAGTCAGTGTGAAATTAAATACATTACAGGGCAAGAGCTTAGTGCGTTTTATAGGCAGTTGTTCATCCACATCAAACTTTAGCTTTTAAAATCCTCACGTTTGATCCCACCACAGGAGCCATGCCTTGAGATGGCAATGGGCACATTTGCACTGCCAGCGGGACAGTAAACATGTAGCACAATTGGCTCACAGATTATCTTAACTCTTTGGAAGGAAACACAGATATACTTAATATTACCTTTGCTAGAAGGCACATCATATGTTCAAAGCGCATGGAAAATCACATGTTTCCCCCCCCAATAATCCTGAGAACTGTAGTTTACTCACCACAGACCTACAGTTCCCAGCACCCTTAAAAACTACAGTCCCCAGTATTCTTTGGAGAAGTCATTCCTTTAAATGTGCTTTAAATGGGTGGCCTGTGATCTTCGGATGAAAGGTGATATAGAAATTTAATAAATAATAATAACAACAACAATAAGATTGAATCCCTGACTTCATCTGCCGAGCAGGGAGTGTCAAACCCTTGACAGACCTGTAGCAATGTTCTGGCTGAAATATGCCCCCCTGAGAAAGATTGGGGAGAGTCGGTTTTGAAGATTCAAATTGGCTGCATGGGCTAAATTCAGGGCGATGGCAGCCACCAACACATAAGGCAGAGGCGAATTTAAGGGAGTGTGACTGGTTTGGTCAGGGAAATCTGCAACTATGCATAATAATTGAGTGTGAGAGGTTGGTGGGGTGCAAATTGTGGGGTCGCACAGGGCACCACTGAAATTTGAGACCCCAAGGTCCACCGCTGCACTAGGCTTGGTTTTGTTAGTTGTTCACCTCATGCTTATTCATGATGGCCTGCATTTGCCATGCCATAGTGCTGTCAAGAGCGTATGTGTGGTTTAGAGAGTGATGAATGCGAAAGCAGAGCTTCATTCTTCTCCTTTAGAACTTGAATGGCTATCACATTTGGTACAGATAAGGCCACAAACACAAGATTAGTCTCCCTTCCCCTTAACCTTGATAAGTGCAAACTGAGAATTTTCTTACGTTGGCGCTGCCTTTCTCGCATGCACCATGCAAAGTGAGACTTGGGGGTCACACTCAGTGGAAGTGGGGACTGAGAATGTGACCCCAAATAAATTCTGGGTCTACACGATGTATTGCCATTGAAAACAGCATCGGGCAGATCTATCCCAGTAGTAAAAGTGATTGTTCCGTATATCTTCATTGTTCTCAGTGGCTGTATACTGTGGCTTTTTAACTGTTGAAAGAACATCAAGCTCTTCTCAGCAGTGGAATTCACTGCCAAGATACTAGTCAGCTGTATGTTTTGGGATCATATGTCACAGCGGATTATCTGATACTCCATGAACATTGACTGTTTCCTTCAGTTGAGGCCAGAAAACACGTTCTCAGGCATGCCACCGGACACTATAGCTTCCCCTAAGCAAATCCTGCGGTTACAGTGGTGGCATTGTGTCTTGGGTTGCCTGCAAGTGAAACGAAGCTGTGCATCTTGACGCAGAGCCTACTTATCGGGAATGCGCTTTCAAAAGTCATCATTACGCCACGTTGTCCTTCAGTGGGATGAATTTGATACATAACCACTCCGAGGAATATTAAGTCATCTCTCCAGGAGCCTAATGAGTTTGTAGGCAGGGAGCAGGCACTGGGGCTCCACACACCTCAAAGAATGTTTTGGTATTGAGGCCTTGGATGGCTGTCAGGGGGTACAGGGAGAGGATAGAAGACTGCTTCATTTTGGCTATTGTCAGCTAAAATATAGGCAAGAACTGCAGCTGACAGTCAGCGAGGAGTGGCCAGAGAAGCAGAAAGGATGAAGGGAATGCTGGGGCAATGGCTGATTCATCAGGCCAAAAAACTGAACCTCAAAGTTAGGAGCTAATAATGGGAAAACCAAACCAAACCAAACCAAACCAAACCAAACCAAACCAAACCAAACCAAACCAAACCAAACAAAACATGGTATTCTTTTAGAAGCAGGGAATTCTTACTTTCATGCAAAACATGACGGTCCCTGCAAATCTCTGTTAATTCTGTTCCTTCTCTTGGAGATGATCTTTACGCAATGTATAGGTCACCTGCCTGCTCTCCATTTAGTCTTCTCATTTGACAGTTGATGCCACATACTGGAGGTGTCCCAATGCATACTGAGCAAACTAACAAACAACTCAGCAAAATACATAGTGGATATTTTATTTTAAAGTGGAGCCCATTGGGTAACTGTGCATATAATTAAGTGGCTATGTAGAAGTCATCTTCAGTAGTAGACTTTCAAGGTTTATTTCTTGCTTGTTATGGCTATTTATACACTATCTTATAATAAAATACTCGAGGTGCTTTGTGATACAATTCAATGGGGGGATACAATTTAGGTGAAATAGCTATACTTCTAAAATAACTAATAAGACAGGTGGTTCTTCCGGTATAGCATGTCCTCCCTCAAAGAGGGCACATGTTGCAGTGAGACCTGGAGACTGACCTCCTGGTTGTGGGTGGGTATATTGGACAGTGGGTATATTGGACAGCTACCTATCCGATTGGAAGGTCCCTCATTGCTGGGTTGAATCTGGCCAATGGGGTGCAGTCTAAATGGATCAAGGGACCTATATATACCTATGCACGTGACCCAGAGCTTCATCTTTTGGCCCGTGCATCGGAACACCCGCACACCTCTCCCTACATTTAAGGCATTTTGCACTTGACCTTGCTATGCCATCGTGTGTCGTCTGTCGTTGGGACAGGGGCATGGCAGGAATTTCCCCCACTTGGCTGATTGGCTGTTGCCATTTGGGTTTTGCCTGCCGCGTAGCAAATCATCACAACTTGTAAGGTTGTGGATAGGCTCTGGTTCAGGTGATAGGGATGGGAGAACGGTCTCGCCATCCCTATGTGAAGGGTATTCTGTTAAAGGAATCCAGGGACTCAACTTGGTTTGCTCAACCCCCGAGAGGGGGCTGTGTCCGTGCCTGAGTCCAGGGGAGCATCTGGGGGGTGAACAGAGTCTGCCCCTGGCTTTTCGCCTACCTCAGGTGTTCACCCTTGGCTGACCAATGCTGGTGCCCTGGGTCAGTGCTGCCTGCAAAGGTGTAGGGAGCTAGTCAAACCAGAGCCTATGCAACCACTCACTTTTCTGTAATCGATAAAGTTGTGGCCTAAATTCTGCCAAAACCCAAAACTAAAATTGGAGTTGCATAGCATCCTAGCCTGCCAGGGTATGTATTTGTCTTTCTTTGAGACGTAGACGTGTGTACAAATGGAGAATTTTAAGGAATTGGCATTCTTGATTAATATTTTATTGGCTCATCCATGTGGAATCACACGACGACAAACGTTTCAGGTAATATGTATATAAATGGACCTGGAGAGTCACTGTCATTTCAAGGAACACCTTAGTGATGGATGCAAAACTAGATCACTGCCAGGTCTGAAGGCCAGAGGCAGGGCCTGTGCTATAAATCCTGACAACACTGACTTGCTACTTTTAAATGAGGTAAGTGTTGACACTAGACAATCTGAAAAGGAGCATTTGGCGCATTTATTTCTGTACTTATTCTAAAGTGTCAGTAATAGCAACACCTTTTCAAAGGCTTGCAGGTGCCTGCCCCCTAAAAACCAAAGATAATTAAACCTATATATTCTCTGAAAGAAAAAAGAAAGTCTATTCAGAGTAGTAGATTATTCAAACGATATAATCCTAAACACATGCACATGTAAATAGTTTCCGCTGAAATCATTAGGACACAGCAGTGGTGATTCACCTGTGTGCCCATCGCTTGACTACAACATCAAGTTGTGGTTCTAATCCCCTAGACCAGGGGTGAGGAACCTCCAGGTGTTGTTGGACCACAACTCCCATCATTCCTCACCAGTTGTCCATGCTGATGCCAAAGCTTGTGTGCTATCCGCTTTTCAGTAAGGTCAATTCACACATTAACCTGCTAATCATCAAGGGCAGGTCAGTGGTGGACTTTGGGGTCTCAAATTTCAGTGGCGGCCTGTGCGATGCAAAAATTTGGTGCCCCCTCCCTCTCACCTTCCATTAGCACCATAGTTGTGGCACCCCCTGTGGTGGCCAAGGGGCTCCATGCCCAGTGCGACTGAACCGGTTGTGCTCCCCTAAATCCGCCTCTGGGCAGATTGGGCAAGTTGAAAAGTGAGGTGATGTACAAGGGAGTGTGTGAAACCAGCTCTTTTGTTCACCTAACATCTGGGATCCAAGCACTGGACAAATGCACTTGAGCTACCTTGAACTTTTTGTGAGAAAAGGGGGGGGGGGAGGTCTAAATAATAAACAATAACAGCAGAAATTGGTTTTATTTGTTAGCCGTCTAATTTCTTTGTTGTTGTTGTTTAGTCATTTAATTGTGTCCGACTCTTCATGACCCCATGGACCAGAGCACGCCAGGCACTCTTGTCCTCCACTGCCTCCCGCAGTTTGGTCAAACTCATGCTTGTAGCTTCGAGAACACTATCCAACCATCTCGTCCTCTGTCGTCCCCTTCTCCTTGTGCCCTCAATCTTTCCCAACACCAGGGTCTTTTCCAGGGAGTCTTCTCTTCTCATGAGGTGGCCAAAGTCTTGGAGCCTCAGCTTCAGGATCTGTCCTTCCAGTGAGCACTCAGGGCTGATTTCCTTCAGAATGGAGAGGTTTGACCTTCTTGAAGTCCATGGGACTCTCAAGGGTCTCCTCCAGCACCATAATTCAAAAGCATCAATTCTTCGGCAATCAGCCTTCTTTATATTCCAGCTCTCACTTCCATAAATCACTACTGGGAAAACCATAGTTTTAACTATACGGACCTTTGTCGGCAAGGTGATGTCTCTGATTTTTAAGATGGTGTCATTGCTTTTCTCCCAAGAAGCAGGCAT
Source organism: Podarcis filfolensis (assembly GCF_964270895.1). Lineage (NCBI taxonomy): Eukaryota > Metazoa > Chordata > Lepidosauria > Squamata > Lacertidae > Podarcis > Podarcis filfolensis. The sequence continues at coordinate 6,445,807 of NC_139606.1, read as the reverse complement.
CTTTTAATTTCGTGACTGCTGTCACCATCTGCAGTGATCATGGAACCCAAGAAAGTAAAATCTCTCACTGCCTCCATTTCTTCCCCTTCTATTTTCCAGGAGGTGATGGGACCAGCGGCCATGATCTTTGTTTTTTTGATGTTGAGCTTCAAACCATATTTTGCACTCTCCTCTTTCACCCTCATTAAGAGGTTCTTTAATTCCTCCTCACTTTCTGCCATGAAGGTTGTGTCATCTGCATACCTGAGGTTGTTGATATTTCTTCCAGCAATCTTAATTCCAGCTTGGGATTCATCCAGTCCAGCCTTTCACATGATGAATTTCCTACTCATCCAGTATTAGCTTACTTTTTAATTCTTGTGTTTATGTTTTAATACTGTTTTATGATCTGCGCAGTGCTTTATATTCTGTTTCTGCACACTGCTCTGATATCCCCTGAATGCTGAATGGTTTAAAAATCCTGCAACAAAGACAGAAAACAAAATAACATCAAAACTAAAACTGGTTCCACAATATGATTTTGGTCCTGTGTTTCCTGAACATGAAGTCTCTATACTATGTGGCACTCCCTTAAGGGGAGTTTCAAAACAGCTTGTGATTTAGCAGGAGGGATGTTTAAGGAGGGGGGAGTCAAAATCCCACCAGGCAGGATGCCCAGAACTTTAGACACACCTGAAGTAGCACTTTGGATCCTAGCCAATGCATTTAGACTGGGGAGTGAGCGGCAGTTTTCCCCTTTTCTCTCCACAATATTTTCAATGTTCTTAGCTTTCTACTCTACTCAAAGATCCCATTGACTTCAGTGAGACTTACTCCCACTTATAAGTGTGTTCAAACCCTACTCTAGGCACACAGTATAAGCACGATACAATTTAGTTATGAATATATTTATTTAATCTGATGGCACTACATGTCCAAACAGAGGAATCTTCCAGCAATCTTCAAGGATCTGTTAGTTTGGGTAACCAAGAGCTAAAACACTTTGCTGTGTTTTTCAGAGATGTCATATATTTATCTTGCAAAAACGTAATTTCTCCTGTGGCAACAATAGTGTGGCAGGTTTTCGATGAGGACATTTTGACCCACACAAAGCTGAAACCACAAGACACATCCTGAATCATGACAATTCACATCAAAGTGGGTGGAAATTGATAAGCACTATGGCAGTTCTATGTTCCTTTCTGCAATAACTTGGATGATTTGAGATTAGGTTTCAGAGATCTGAAATAGCTATAGAAATAGTTGCAAAATTACATATCGTTCTAGAATTCTGCATGGTGACCCCAAAGTATGATGGCAAGAATTTTTTATAGGTGCCGTGTTATTTGGGCTTTACTTTATGGACTGATAACAACACTGTCGGGTTTATTATTATTATTATTATTATTATTATTATTATTATTATTATATCACTTTTTACCATGGCAACTAAAGCAAATCATAAGCAAACACATACATATATTAAAAACAACATTTTTTAAAAAATATTTCCCACCTATTTTTAAAAAGACTAAATTAAAACATCCCACCCATGCAGAAAGGCCATAGATAATTAAAAGTCAAAGGCCTGATGAAAAAAAGGATGGTTTTGCCTGGCATCTATTATTTGATGCTGTAAGACTTATATCATACTTCTGATTCTGCCAGGGTCACAGGGGCAGGGGCTGCTGTAAGGGCCTGGCCCCTTCAGGATGTTCCAGACCTCTTGCCTGAATTTTCATATTTCAGTAAAAAGTCTAGTCACTCTGCTGCTTGATACCCCACAAAGTTAGGTGTGCACTGAAGTGTGTGTGTGTGCGTGTGTGTGTGCTCAAGATTGTTGCTCATCCCCTTTCTTGACCCAAACAGCCCTGCAGTGCTGCCAGTTGAGGCTTATGCTCTGGTAGTTATCCCTCTCTTTTGACCGCCTACAGCCCCAGAAAACTGGGATGTAATATTAATGGTCAAATCCTGCGATCCCAGACTAGTGCACCTTGTGCCTCCAGCCAATCCCTTGCCATTTATGCAGTGCATAAAGCCAGCTCCTAAGCCTTCTGCTTCTCCCCAAGAATAGAACGATTCCTGGCTTTACCAACCTTGGTCTTCCAATAGTGTGAAACCCAAAGGCGCTTCTGAGCCTGTTGCAGTCAGTGGGCTTGGGCGCACCTCACCAAGCACAGGATTAGGCTGTTACTTGTATTCTGTACAGGAATGACTGCCAAGCACAAAGCAATTAGTTTTATCATCTAATGAATTTATTAAGTGTTTTTCAAAAAGTTAGTAGGCCTATATTTTGATTCTGCATTTTGAGTCACCGATTCCACCCACCCACCGTGTCCTAAATCCTTAGCAATACTTGTTTGGCTGCACACCCAATTCTGTGCAAGAAGCAAAGGCACACTGAAAAGCAGATACACCACCATGTCATGGGGAAATGCTTGCTTTGTACTACTAGCTGCAGAGCTTGGTGAGTCAAGTTCTCTTCAGTGCAATAGCATTGGCTGCATTGAAGTCCAACCACAAAGTCTAATCCAGGAGATAGTAAGGTTAGAACTCCCTTCAAGACTAGGCATCATCATCATCATCATCATCTATTATTTATACTCCACCCATTTGGCTGGGTTTCCCCAACCACTCTGGGCGGCTTCCAACAAAATATTAAAATACAATAATCTGTTAAACATTAAAAGCTTCCCTAAACAGGGCTGCCTTCAGATGTCTTCTAAACGTCAGATAGTTGTTTATGCCTTTGACACCTGATGGGAGGGTGTTCCACAGGGCGGGTGCCACTACCGAGAAGGCCCTCTGCCTGGTTCCCTGTAACTTGGCTTCTCGCAGTGAGGAAACTGCCAGAAGGCCCTCGGCGCTGGACCTCAGTGTCCGGGCAAAACAATGGGGGTTGAGACGCTCTTTCAGGTATACTGGACCAAGGCTGTTTAGGGCTTTGAAGATCAGCACCAACACTTTGAATTGTGTTTGGAAATGTACTGGGAGCCAATGTAGGTCTTTCAAGACTGGTGTTATGTGGTCTCAGTGGCTGCTCCCAGTCACCAGTCTAGCTGCCGCATTCTGGATTAGTTGTAGTTTCCAGGTCACCTTCAAAGGTAGCCCCACGTAGAGCACATTGCAGTAGTCCAAGCGGGAGATAACCATACTGGGCTACAATCAGAGCACCTCCTCCACATACTATGTTATTTTCTCAACATTAACCCTTAGCTGAAGCCATCTATTAGGCTTGATAGGCCTTTGATCTGACCTAGGCAAGGCCCTTCTTGTATTCTTAGACAGTTCTGCCTGGTCTGGATTGGTTAAGAGTCTTGAGCACCACGAGGGTGTACATGGGTGGGTGGTTTGGAGAGATAATTTTGTACTAAGTGCATCCATTCCTGACCCCCCCCAAGTCCCTCTGCCCAGATGCATCATGAAAGCTCCCTCTATCAAGATAAGTTGTGGCATCAAATCCATTCTGACTACCCATATGCATAAAGTTAAACATGTGCATAAAAGTCTAGGGTTACAGCCTGAAAGAAATGTACTGTATGGACTTGGAAATGCTCTCTAAATAACATGCTTTATTTATTCAAGGGCTACATTTTAAACATGCTCATGCTGAGGAGAGCAGTACCTGAGAAACTTTTAAGTACTTTGGTAGAAATGAGAAGTGGATGAAAAATATATTAGTCAAAATACACTGAATTCACAATTGCTGCCTGCCAGACTGCAGCACTCTCGAAGAGTGGAGGAACTTCATCATGATTTCAAATTAACTAATAAGAATAAAAATGATATTGCAGTCTTCTGTTTGTTAGCCTCTCTAAAGGGTCCTTGCAGTTTAGGTGTGTCTAATTTTCCCTGGCCCTTAAAGGAAAAAAAAATACATATACAGACTAAGATGCTGGCTTAGTCACATCACAGGGAAATATAAACTGAGGTCAAAAGAAACCGCAACATCTGGAATGTGAGAAAAGGATTTACTGCTCAAGGCTTAATGAACCCTGAAAGTAAAGTTCTCAGCTCTGCTAATTTGTTTGGGCTTCAAAGAGGAACAGAATGCAAAGCTGGAAGAAAAGTTTTGTTTCAATAGTTCTACAACATAAACACATACACAAAATCCAAAGAGTATATCTGAGCTAAAAGGAGTATTGCATAATAGCCAAATGGAGAGCATCTCTATTATTCATCCAATATGGTGCAGGCAAAAATGTTAAACAGTCAGTGTTAGAGAGCTATAGTCACATTATTAAAGGGAAAACTATGTGTTCACTTGTTTTAGCATTTCAGGACTACACAGTAGGGAGGAGGAGGAGAATTTCTCTGATATTATAAGAGAGGAATCCACACCCAGGAGTAATTTTCTCTCCATTGAGACCTCAACCTGGACCATGATAAGTCTATTTGTGTAGGAGTGAAAATCACTAATGCAAGCGCACATGAAATAGATTTTTGGGTCAGTGTGTGTGCTGTTCTTAACTCAGCTAGGTACACCCATCAAGGAGAATCACCCACAGAATTCTCTGCAGCCACACAGAGAGTTAGGGCAGAAAAGAATTTGGGGAGAAAGGAGGAGAACAGGTGCTTTCATCCCTCCCTACTCACAGCTGAGGTCTGAGCAAAGATGGCAGCAGTGCCAGGCAGGTGTGCAAGCCCTTTATGCCACATTCGGCTACAGCCTGATTCTTCCTTTTGTTCTGCAAGGCTCATGGCTCAGTGAGCAACCTAGCCGCTCCTCCGATGGAACTCTGGGTGCTTTTGCTCTGCCCTTTCCCAGCCCTGATTGCTTTCTCCAGCCAGGATTTCAGAAGTCCAACGCTCCATGTTTGTGCTCTTTCACACTGCCACTTCCATGTGTAGTAAATTACTGTTGTTCGTTCTTGGTTTGCTCCTAGGCTTAGGGGAAAAAAACCCCCAAATTAGCTGCTTTCTTACTTTGCAAAGTAAAGGAGGAGTGCATCTTTCAAAAAAGGTGCTCAGATCAATTCTTTCTGCTCAGGAAGGCAAAATGCATCACTCTCTAATCCTGAACCCTCGCTGTCTCTTTCAAGCATCCCAGGGGACACAGTAGTAAATTACAGCTGGATCTTATAGCAGTAATTTAACACCGAACTGTCACTCATCAAGTTCAAATCATACAGCGGTAGGAGCATATCCAGCTGTAAGCTCAACAGTATGAACATACCCACTGTGTCTACATATAGAATAGAGTTTCTGGCCCAGGTCCCTCTAACAGTAGTGCACTTCTCAAGGAGAGCTAAAACTTGATCAGAGAGGTATCTTGGAACAGTATGGACCAGATGTTGGGTGGGCTTAGCTGCGCTCCATGACCCTGACCACTTTTCCTTCTACCAGAACTTAAAAATCACTGTTTATAATATGCTGAGAAAAGCACGCAAAGAAATATATATACGTGAACACATGCATGTACGTATATGTATATGTATGTATGTGCGTGTGTGAATTCTAACTTTATGATAAGGTGGACATGGGTTATTGAATGTTGTAATAGAAATAAGCTAATATGAAATACAAGTTATGGGTAGGCAATTTTCTGAACAGTAGGGTTAAAGTGCCCATAGAAACACCCTTATAATGTTACCTTTTATGCAATATTGTATTTGAAGTTGAGAGCTTGTTAAGTTGGATATAAATTGTTTGCTTAAATTGTGTTATGCTGAGATTATAACAGTAAAAAACCTGTAAGAAAAAAGAAATCTAAATTTTAAAAATGAATACAAAAGTTGAGTTGTTGGCAGCAGAAACACTCTACAGCCAGGAGGAGATTCTGACCAGCAAGGAGGCTGTGCAGTTTTAAAGGACCCAGATCCTGAACTGCAAGTAATTGCAAGAACCTGGAAAGGAAGATCAAGCGACTCGATTGGTACACTCACTGTACTGCAGTGATTGAAAACACTGGCAGCCGCTCAGGCTGAATTGCCAGTAAACCCACCACTCGCAAAATTCAATTGTAAATGCTTAATGAAGTTAAAGAAACAGACTTTTACAGGCGTGAGGGCACCTTGCCAATGCTTAGCTTACACATACGCAAACAGAAACAAATGTTCCTTAGACACAGTCCTAATAGACAAGTACTTGGGGTTTTGTGTGTGTGTGTGTGTTAGGAACAGAAGAATACAAAGATGATCTTATTCTGGCAGAGGCAGCCAGTCCAAGTCATGTGCTCTACTTGCTCTCATGTGTGTGCATACCACAGCAAAGGTGGCCTTTTTCCATCTCTGCCGTATCAAGCAGTTGGTCCCTTACCTTTCTCGCCCTGATCTGGGCACAGTGATCCATGAGACGGTCACCTCCAGGCTTGATTATTGTAACTTGCTCTATGCGGGGCTGCCCTTGAAGCTGACCCAGAACCTCCAGCGGGTGCAGAATGCCGCAGCGAGGCTCCTTACGGGGTCCTTGCCATGGGATCACATTCATCCAGTACTTTACCAGCTGCACTGGCTCCCAGTGGAGTACAGGGTCAGGTTTAAGGTGCTGGTTTTGACCTTTAAAGCCCTAGGACCCTCGTACCTACGGGACCGCCTCTCCTGGTATGCCCCATGGAGGACCTTAAGGTCCACAAATAACAACACTTTGGAGGTCCCCAGCTGCAAGGTGGTTAGATTGGTCTCAACTAGGGCCAGGGACTTTTCAGTACTGGCCCTGACTCGGTGGAATGCTGTTTCACAAGAGACCAAGGCCCTGCAGGATTTGACATCTTTCTGCAGGGCCTGCAAGACGGAGCTGTTCCACCTGGCCTTTGGTTTGGACTCAGTCTGACCCTTATGTTTCTCCCCCTTATGGTTTTGATTTATGGGCTACTACTAAAATGAGGCTGCATTTTAAATTGTATTTTAACCTGTATTTTAACTGTATTTTAATTAACTGTCCCCCCCCATTACGTTGTATTGTAATTTTATTGGTGTTAGCCGCCCTGAGTTCTGGCTGGGGAGGGAAGGGTGAAAATAAAAATTTATTATTATTTTATTATTATTACCTTGCTCTGCTTATGTGACCCCCGCTGACACACCATTGCTAGTGAATTAAAGCATTCGTCTGAGCAAGTGGACAGTGAGCAGCTGCCAGATGGATCAGTGAGTGACTGGTGGTGAGGTGTACATCTTGTTGGCTGCCCTGGGATCCCTAAACTCACCTGGTGCCCTCTGGTGAAACAGAGGACACAGTTCCATCACCAGGGTTCAGGTAAGATTGTGATCGGCTTCTGTGTGTGAGGGAGAAGGGGAGGGAGGGAGAGACGTTTTGGCTCAGGCAGCAAAATGTCATGAGCGCCAGCCCTGTGGCTGAGAACAAGAAATTCGCCCTTAATTTTCATTTCTGCTCCTCATTTTGCAATGCATCCTAGAAAAGCCAGAAAAAACCATCTTAAAGAAAATATAGATTGCCTTGCATTGTGGGCACAAGTTTATTATACAAGGGCTTGTGGAGTGAAGGAGCTGCTACAGTACCCACTCACTAATGAGCTTCTGAAAGCATAACTATGGCTGGAGGAAAACCAACTGACAAGAGTTGAGCCTAACGGCTTAATAAATAATCTTGGAGTCTTTTTGCATGCAGCAATAAGAACATGCAAATCCAGCTGCGAAGGATACTCATTGCCATTGAGCTGGCTGGAAAGAATAGGTTTCTGGGCCGTAACACTACAATGACTTATTTTAGGAAATGAACAATTTGACATTCCCTGTTTTGGGGGTTTGAACTGAGAAATAAGAAGCAAGCTTTGGGCAAGTCCCTACACTGGGGGCGGGGAACCCAGCTGAAGCCATCGTAGCCAGTGGTGGATGAGCTCACCTGCATTCCAAAAAAGTGAGTCCTCCCATTGGACTGTTATCATTCCCAGTCTAAACAGCTGGTGAACATGAGTGCTGCTTCACAATCAGAAAATTCTCTTTTGTTAAAAAAAATGCTGCTCTCTTAGGCTGAACGTATTCTATGCATACCTGTAAATTCACCACAAATCCCTGGCCCTTTTGCAACTTTCATCCCTATGGACAGCATATCATAAGGCTGTTTGCAAGTGACTATGGTTCATTTAGGGGATAAAGTGTAATAAGGTCTGCCAAGCTGTGGTATAATGAGGCTGGGAAGACGTTGGTTGACCAGAAATCATAGAAAACCCATCATATAAGATGTACCAAGGCAAAGCCTCTCAAATTCAGTATAACCAGTGTACATGCAATTATATATTTTGAAGTTCTTACATGTTGTAAGTCATGTATTGTGCTGGACAGAAAGGCAGCTTATGAAAAAAGCTAACAAATATGCAATCCAAGAAAACTATACAGGATTATAATGGCATAAAGAGAAACATGGGATGCCAGATTCAGAGAATGTGGATAATTAGGGAAGGTGTTGGTTTTAAAAAAGAAAATGGCAAAGAACAGTCTGTCCTCTAGTTCACAGTTTACAAAAATTAACTGGAACATTTTATGTAGTGAAACGTTAATGTTTTTCAAAGACAGAATTTTTAAGGCAAATCCTTCAGGCCGATATTTTACACCCATCTGTTTGCAGTAAATATTTCTAAGAGATTTGTGGTGGAAAAAAGAAAGACACAACGTGTCCAATGTAGATGATGCTCCCAAGCATATGGATATATATGATGATCTTGGGAAGATTAATCAAAGTGCTGATCAAACTGTATTCTCTCCAAATGCCAATATTATGGGCCTTTACTACTGGATTGTTAAAGCACCCGTTTCTACTCCAGTTGGAAGAGGTAATTATTTCTGAACAGAGGATTTGTGAAGATATCCCTCCCTTTTTTCTGGAATATAATGGCTAAAACTGACCATTAATTTAGGATTAGCTCATACATTAAGCCATGCAGTAAAATATTTTTATGATGCTGCTTTCAATGGTTTAAAAGACTGCAGCTCAAAAATCTCAAAATCTGAAGGAGGAATAAAGGTGGAAATGTTGACATTTTGTTAAACATTGTGAAAAATTGCAATAGATTGCCAAAATGCCAAAACATGACATTTACAGTGAAATTATCCCCTTCTTTGAATATGAAATATTGAAAGTGATTACTTTGCCATAATTACCTAATCCTTATTATTTTGCTTTCGGGCTGTTTGCGTAAGATTAAGTTACTGCAACTCCAAATAATACTAAGGGTCCTGCTGTCATGGCTCTTTAGCCAAATGAATCGTAGTTTCTTGTAAACAGTCTTATGATCTGATTTCCATAGGGACAAAAGTTGTAAAAGGCCAGGGATTTGCGATGGATTTACACATATACTGTTTCAGTTAAGTTACCAAGGTTGACTTAACAACCTTTTTCCTCAGAGCCTAAAATGTTCTTGCCACCCAGTCACTTACACTGCATACTAGGATGTAGGCAGTGCATTGCGAAGGAACACTTGGACTTCAGCGGGATTCTAGTGTTTCCTTGTTTTTAAGAGATGTGAGGATTGCTTTAATGAGCCACATGGAGTTACTAGGAAGCTTGTTTCCACTAAAATGTGTGACGCACAAGCAAGACAGAGCTGGCACTTCAATATACAACTTATTTCCTTGAAATTCCCACTGGTTTCAATGGAATATACTGAGAAATGAGTGTGGTTAAAGTTGACGTGCATGTTTCACTGTCTTTTCACTTTGGAGTGCCATTAAAAACCTTTACCTGCCCACCTAACCGCAGGTACCTGTAGCTCTTAGAACAACTGCTGCTCATATTTTGTTAGCTAAAAAGTGGAAAACCCAAGAATTACCAACGATAGAAAAATGGCAGGTGAAGATGATGGATTTTTCGGAGCTAGCCGACCTAACCGGAAGAGTCCGCGACCAGAAGGAGGAGGAGTATCAGGAAGAGTGGATTAAATTTAATGATTACTTAGTTAAATATGTTAAGTTAAATTAACTGAAAATAGCTTGCAGATACTTAATTGGCTTAGGATTTTATTTATGTTAAGTGATGAATTAATATGTTTAATTTCATAATGTGAAGATCTAAGGATGTTAATGTTTAAGTTAAATTTTATAAGAACTGTGATTTGGAAAACCGTTAAAAGGATATGCAATGAAATTCAACCAAGGGGAAGCGAGGAAGTCATTTAACAATGTTAATAAGTGTAATTTTCAACAAGGCTATGATTTATGTTTGTTTGTCTTATGTGTTTGTTTGTTTATAATGTTGTGAAAACCAATAATTTTTTTTTGGAAAAAAAAATAGAACAATTTTGAAAGGTAGGTCAGGTGAGCTGCTCCCTCAGAACAAACTTGTCTGATGAGCAGCCACCCTGTGACAAATCGGCAAGCACTTTTATAGCATTTCCTCTGATCTGCAGTTGATACAGGTCTAGAGGCGATGCCCAATGTCAAGGTGGGTGGGGTCAGATTCAGTTCTGATGGGGACCTAATGATGTGAACAAGACACTCGAAGGAATTTGGCCCACCTCATGTACCCTTGGTCCTTGCCCATACGGCCCTGTAGCTGGAAAGAGGTTGACTGAGTGGTTCATGCTTCTTTGCAGGAAGCTGTGGTACTGCCTGGCTGCCTTGAAAGTGGGGGTGGCTGTCAAGGAGAGGTGCCACCATGCAGCAGAGGGGAGAAGGTGGGGAAGTTGGCAAGGTGTGGATGCAGTGGTAGAGCCAATCTGGTGTTCCTGCTGCTGTTCCTGCACAAAGAAGACTTCCCAGATGCCTTGCCCCTCTCCCCAGATGCTCTCTCTGCCGGCTTTACTGCTTAAAGGAGGTGATGGTGCAACAACTACCACCTGGTTGCAAATATCCTCTTTTGGGACAAGGTGGTCAGCCAACTTTAGGTGTGCTTTAAAGAAATGGATTATCTGGACCATTTCAATCTGATTTCAGGCCTGGGTTTGGTACTGAAATGACCTTAGCTGCCCTGGTTGATCTTTCGATAGCGCCAACTGTGGTATACTTCTGGAGCTGCTCTGTGGGTTGGATGTTGGAGGTATGGTGACCCAAGGATTCCAGTCCTACCTGAAGGGCTATTTCCAATGAGTAGCACCAAAGGAACTTCTTGGCAGTTGTGCAATGGGGTTCCACAAGACTCGATCTTATATCCCATTAAATATGAAGGCACTGAGAAAGGTCACCAGGAGCAAGGGAGAAGGCTGTCACCCATATGTTGGTGACACGCAGCTCTAGTTCTCCATGATGCCAGAATCTGGTGAGGTTTTGGTGGTGATGGGACACTGTCTGGAGGTGGCAATGGGCTGGATGAGGACCAATAAACTGAGTCTGAATCCAGGCAAGAAAGAAGCTGTGCAATTGGGTCTTCTCATCAGGGTGGGTAATCAGGGTGGTGACGGCTTGTTCTTGGGGTGGCCATACTCCTCCTAAAGGATCAGGTATGTAGTCTGGGGGTACTTCTGAATCTAGCATTGTCACTAGATCCAGGAATAGCCAGGAGTGCCTGCTGCCAGCTGCATTTGCTATTGAAATGAGGGATCCTTTCTGTATTGGATGCTGTTTGTGATAAGTGTCTCCCATTTGCTTTGGGCTAACTAACAATACTGGGGGTTTCCTCTTTCACTGGATTTCGTTGGCACAGTTAAAAACTGTCCCATGCTGCATCTGAAGCCTTTCACAAAAATGTCTTTCCCCACGTGTAAGATATTCACTTGATTTCCAGCTCCTGTTGCAACCACATTCTGAAGGTCATGCTGAAAGCAGGCCTCCCCACCAATATTCTAGGACTATATTATTTTCTAGTTAACATTAAATAACCTGAGCTATGATAGTTACATGGAAATGTGCTGATAATAAAGGAAAATGAGATTCACAGTTAATCCAAAACTCCCAGTAACTGGTTTGATTGTCTCAGTAACTTGGCAAACAATTTCTTTGTGAAATGCTATTCCTGTTACTGCTATAATTTCCTTTAATACAGCAGAAAGAATCAGATTAAAATATGACCCAGAAGCTGCACTTACCTCAGACTGATTAATATGCTTATGCTGTTACCATGCCACCATGCTTAAAAGCACAAAGATATGCTTTTCTCAACCAGTCCTCTATATATTCATACCTCCTGTGTGCCAGGAAAACCTCTTTGATTAGTCACACTAAACCGTTGCTTAAGTGGTATGCATTTTTCTCAGGCTCGCATTTTTCATAATCAAGTAATAAATTCTGGGACTAATCATAAGTGGTATCTTTTCTATGCATGTGCAAAGAGATTCTTCAGGACTTTCCTCCAGCCTTATTAAAAATAAAATACCTGAGAAATTAAAGATGCATGCATTCGACTCAAAAAGTTCAATTCATAGGGTCAAAACGTGGACTCTGAAACCTACATTGAGTTTTGTTTTATGGACTTCTCTTGTTGTTAAGTGATTTCTGATAAAAAATGAAGGAGGGTATGATTTAGCTCTCATTATGATGGGCTATTTATTCAAAGGAGGAAGAAATCTTTCTTCCCCACCTTGCTTTGGCAACCAAGCTGGGACTGTCTAAAGAAGAGAGTACATTATGATGGTTACACTATCAAAAATATTACCTTTCTCAATGTGTCATGCTTCAAAGCCAGAACATCATTAGATGTGGCGATGTGTGATGATTGAGCCAAGTTTGAAACTATGTTATATATGACTATATGAAACTAGAGAATGCTGTGGAGCATTATTCTACTAGCTGCTTGGTGGTCCCGCAATGGTACATTATTTAAAATTGTGGCACAGGCGTAAGCTAATTCTCCCGTATTTGTATTTTTATACATGTGGCTTTAACAGAGAGGCAAAGTGCGGTGCTAATCTATCCATAATGCTTCTCCAGGTGAGATCAGTTATAGAGCCTTTTCTAAAAGCATTTCATTCTTTTACATACATGTATACCACATCGATCTTACTATTATCCAGCTTTTTAATCCCAGCAAGAGCAGTTTCTTCAGATACTGTAGCAGGCATGGCAACAGAATATGACACTTATGCTAATCTGCACCCCGCTGTGGAAATTTATACACAAGGATTCCATTACCACATTCATTAGGCTGCAGTACACTTCATCTTGAATAGGGATTATGAACTATAATAGGCTGAAAACAGTTGATTGAACCCATTTAGCCAAATCTCTATGACACTAGCCAAATATTCCAGGAGGCTGGAAGAGCTGGAAGGAATTAAAATGTTTTGAATGGGTGTTGATGCCTTAAAAGAGAAGAAGCTTCTGAGTGTTATGTTTAAGGACAGGGAAGATCAGGATAATGCGTAGCACCGACATTTTCAGAGGCTGCACAGAAATTCATCAAGACCAGACTTTATCAGGGGGGTGAGAGTTTGGGGTGCATGTGCTTGATGCATTTTCAGGTTTGGAAAGACTGTGTGAAACGAGTTATCAAATTCTCTGCGCTCTGATTAGAAAGTTTTCCTTGGCATCCAGAAGAGGATATTTCTTTGTAGATCACACATGTTGAGGGATCGTGCAGTGACCTCATTATGTAGTTTAAATGATAATTAAAATCAGGTGGTTGGGGTGGGGGTGGGGTGAGGAACACGTTGTCCAGTACCATGTTCAGGTTTCCTAAGTAGGAATACATTGATGTTTGAGATGTAGCCTGCTTTTGTCAGCAAATGCAAACAAACTCAAATCAGATATAGTGGTACCTCAGGTTACATACGCTTCAGGTTACATACGCTTCAGGTTACATACGCTTCAGGTTACAGAATCTGCTAACCCAGAAATAGTGCTTCAGGTTAAGAACTTTGCTTCAGGATGAGAACAGAAATTGTGCTCCTGCTGCGCAGCGGCAGCGGGAGGCCCCATTAGCTAAAGTGGTGCTTCAGGTTAAGAACAGTTTCAGGTTAAGTACGGACCTCTGGAACGAATTAAGTACTTAACCTGAGGTACCACTGTATTGCCAGACATACCAAAGGAAGGAGGTGACACAAGGGGCTAGGTGGGTTGTGTACTGGATGTTATTCTGCGTTGTGTTTTTATATCATGTACCTCACTTGGGGAATTCTTTCAATGAATAGTGGTTTAGAAGTGCCTTAAATTAAGAAACAGAAAACCCCAATAAAATAATATTATTGGGGGGCCACTAGGGGCGCATCAGAAGATGGCTGACAATAACATCTCTCCAACCCACACGAGGTAATTTGGAGGCTGTGATGGGAGTAAATTGCCTCCCTACCCCCCCAGGATTGTGGGGGAGGGCTGCCCTTGCCTGCTGTGCCCTATACCACCCCCAAATTTGTGGGGATGGGGGCACTAGGCAGAATGCCCTCCTGTGGGATCTCGGCGCTCCTGGACGCTGTCTCTGATCCGCGCCACTAGCTGCAAGAACTTCAAAAGAAACAATTAGGAGGAAGCGAATGCACATATTTCAAGGAAGGAGGGGGAGTAAAGACTGCTAACAGAAGAGATCTCTGATAAACAAGACGAGTCGGAGGAACAAGAATTAACCAGATGAAGATACACCAAGACTCGGTATGGCAAAAGGACTGGATGGGGGAAGGACTTAAGCTGTGGATTTATGTCTGTCTGGAGATAAACTTTCTAACCAAAGCATGCTTTAAGAAGAGTGTGGAATGTATAAGGGCTTTGGAATGACGCAGTTAAAAATACCGTCGCCATATTGGGAAGTTCTGTTGGAGGACTTAAGTCTGGGAGGAGAAATAGAGAAATAGAGCTGTTTTTATATTGTGGGTGAAACTCCTCAGAGGGACTTAAGAATGACAGTTCTGTGATTAATGATGGAAAGAGCGATGTTATCTATGAATGCGATGATATATGGAAACCATCTCGATTTGAGGATTGGACGAACGGAAAAATTAACACAGGATTATTATTGGTGTTTATCGGCTTAAGGAGATTATCAGAAGAGATCATAAAGAAAAAAGGAGAAAATATACGAACAAGATGAGATGTGGAAACAGCAAGATAAGACTGGATAGAATTATGAACTTTGTTTGGACTGATTTGGACATTAACGCAGTAGCAAGAAGATGATCAGAATCCCCCTTTGGATCTTGAAATATGGGTCCCCTCAACAAAATTTAAAAATTCGGCTTTGTAATTCGGAATTTATGTGATTTGATTTGATTTGATTTGATTGGTCGGTTAATAAAAATTATTTTAAAAAAATAAAAATAAAATAATATTATTGTATTCCCAGCGCTAGTTAACATCCTAGTCTTACCCATAGAGGCTAGTGGCGAGGGGCGCCAGGGCACCAAGTTCTGGAGGGCGCAAGGGAAGAGGCGGAGGCTGGACATGGTGCCACCTGGCATCAGCTCGCCGCCCTTGTCCGCCTCCGCCATGCTGCGCCGAAGCAGCGCCACGCCCGGAGCCTCCGTCTGCCGTGGCCACCATGGCATGAAGCGACCAGCTGAGTCGGGAGGCGCCGTGCCCAGCCTCCACCTCTACCCTGCCAGAGGAGCCGTCCTCCAGCCTCTGCCCGCCTCCTCCAGCCCCTCCAGCAGCACCGTCCTCCCTAAAAAACTCTGGGAGGGAGCTTTGCACCATGGCGCTGGATATGCTTAAGATGGCCCTGATCCTAGCTGGAGGTTTTTTTTTGGGGGGGGGGGAACCAGTCCCATGTATAATGCATTGCAGTAATCAAAACAAGGGGCTACCAGAGCATGGCTAACTGTAGCTAGGCTATTTCCATCCCAATAGGGCCATAGGTGGAATGTCAGTCGAAACTGATAAAATACACACTGAGCCACTTGAAGCTACCTCTGACTCCAGCAACTGTGCTGGGTTTAAGAGCGCCCATCAATGATGAACCAGATCCTTGAATGGGAATGCAACCTCCTTCAAAACAGGTTGAACAGCATCCAGTTGGGCAGGTGGGCCACCCACTAGCACCCATGTTGTGCCTCCAGTTCAGATTGCATGCTCCCGCTCTCCTGGTTCAGATTGCAAAAGGCCACCAACCACTTTGGAAATGCCTTGGTGATGGAACAGAACCCTTTCTTTGCTGCGGAATAGGCTTGATAATGAACCCTGTGCTTGACTGGTCTTGACACAAGTCTTCCTCCATCTGCATTCAAGCTGTCTCTTGCTTCATTCTCTGGGCTCCAGGAGCTGCTTGGGCTCTGCTCAGAGGGAGAGGGAAGCGTCGGGTGGCAGCGTTACCAACTGCCTGAGTCATCTCTGCATTCCACATTGTGACCAGAATGCTTGAAACACTGACAGGGGAATCCTCAAGAGCCCTTTGGAATTCCCTGAAATCCATTCACCTCTGGGGATGGACCATTTTAATGGGTTCACCATACCCTCGCGGAGGGGAAATGCTGCTGGAAGTCTCAACTTCAATAGGAAGTGATCCAACCACTTCTCATTTTACAAATTAAGCCTCTACCTCTGAAGTGTGTTTTGCTCTATAAAGAAGCGCCACATTTCCCAGTGAATATTGGGGGCAGGAGATCAAGTTTCAAGAGTGAGTTGACCTTGCTGCTTGCTTTTAAAACCACCTCTCCCTTTCTTGTGCTCCAGCCTTTGCTTTCTGCTTGGATTTGTGGGGCAGGGGGGTGGGGAGAAAAGTGGAAGGATCAAACAGGTTGAAGGAGGTACTGTTTTCTTGCTTCAGGAACATGGCCCTTTACACTGCGATTGTAATACAATCCATCCTCTCTGGGACTGCGAATGCTACAGTGCAAAACTGTGTTTGAAAACCTCTTTTATCATTCATCGTCTCCAGACCGAAATCATTTTTGACAACCTCTGCAGAAAACAAGCAGCTTTCTGGCTACTGGCAAGCCGATTAAAGGGAGGAAACACATGTTCACTGTCAGACCGAGCCCCTGGAGAAAGCAATGACAACCTTTTAACCTCCTTTCCCAGCAAAAGTGCCCAAATGTTTCTCGGGAACAAAATCCCGGCATTGTTTTAAGGAGCTTTCCATTTAATGTGCCATATTTTCTTTAAGATATGTTAAAAACCAATTTTTGAGAAATATTTGATTCTAGCCAGCTTAAGAGAGTTGGATAGGCAGGGAGTATCTTTCTGAGAACTAACCTTTTCCTTTTTCTTTTTGAACCATCTGACCACAGTTTAAATACCAGCACACTGAAAAGTTCACTAACCTCAACAGTGATTTCTTGCTGGAAGCCAAGACACTGCAGGAGTGAACTTTTCTGAACAGTAGGGAAGGCTGCCTAGCAGACATTATTAGCACTCTGAGCATCGTAATCTGGCCATGGAAACTTTTGTGAAGGATGAGATGCTGAGCCAGAAAATCCCACACATTTACTTATGCATTTGTTATCAAGGAAAGCGTTCTCACTCCTCTGTATTTGCTAGTCAGCAGCCAAGGAAATGAAATGCGCACATTTTTCTAAGAAGTGTTTGTGTTTGTGTATTTGTGCGCAACTCCTTTATTTAGATGGCATTAATCTGTATTGCAAGACAATGGAGGAGTGCGCCTTTGGGGGGGAAGTCAAACTGTTGGAGAGTTACAGTGCCTGCTGTGGCCGTAGAGACAGATATGGGAGCTTTTTAGCATGGTGCTTGTCAGTTGCTTGTCAACTGATACTCTGAGCTCCAAGCACCCATTGAAGCAGGCAGACAGTGACAGGTGAGCACTATATTAACTGAGGCAGTGGTAGCTGACCAGCGGGACAGGATGATCTGTCCTACTGGTGAAGGAAACCTGTAGCATTCACAAAGGTAAAGATAAAGGTAAAGGTACCCCTGACCATTAGGTCCAGTCGCGGGGTTATGGCGCTCATCTTGCTCTATAGGCTGAGGGAGCCGGTGTTTGTCTGCAGACAGTTTTTCCAGGTCATGTGGCCAGCATGACTAAGCCGCTTCTGGTGAACCAGAACAGTGCACGGAAACGCTATTTACCTTCCTGCTGGAACGGTACCTATTTATCTACTTGCACTTTGATGTGCTTTTGAACTGCTAGGTGGGCAGGAGCTGGGACCGAACAACGGGAGCTCACCCTGTCGTGGGGATTTGACCTTCTGATCGGCAAGCCCTAGGCTCTGTGGTTTAGACCACAGTGCCACCCATACCACTTATACCATACACCAATCAGGTTGATCTCATAATTCGTAACTGCAGCCTCCTGCATTAGCAGCACCAAAATGACCCCCCCCCCAGGTGCAAGCCTGGGCAGTATGTATGGAGGTCCTGGGCAGTGCAAACGACCAGATCCCCCCTTCTCGGCCTTGCTGATGTGATCCAAAGGAAAGGAAAGCAATACATTTGGCACCAGCTTGGCTGCAGGAGATGTACAAGGTAGCCTTTTCCTCTCCTGAAGATTTAACCTTACTATTTTATACCTAAGACTGGGAAGGTTCCTTTTTGTTGCTGTTCTGAAAATGGTAGCTCAAAATTTATAAACGATCCTACAGCTGAAAAGGAGAACCCCCAGTTACACCGCATGAACACTGTAACAGGTTTTGGGATGAGCAACATAGCCCATTGCATGTTTATTGAGTTTAATGGGAGTTTACTCTCAAGTAAGTGTGTTTTCGGATGACAGCTTTGGAACATCTTGAATATATAGCAAGAAACAGAAGCATGAGGCATGATGCCACAAATCCTTGACTTTCCACTCCACCTGTAGAACTGGCTTGATAGGTAGGAATCTGCTTAAGGTAAACACCATCACCTTCTGATGTCTGAATATTGAATTGTTGTTAGAGGCTCAGGGGCACAGTTGGTAAGATGGTTTGCTGCCATATATTGATCAAGAGAGAAAAATAATGTATATCCTTGCTGGAGGTGGTGAAGAAAAGAATGTGAAGGGGCTGAGATTGTAGTGTGCAAGAATAGCCCCATGGATGGATATGGGCTGTTGACATCAGCATGCGTTCTGATTGATAGACATGGAGGACACTTCTTCTCCTCCTCCTTCCTTGATTGGCCCTCAACCCTTGCATGATATTCACCAGTGAATCATCTCACCAGCTCTTGCTGCAGGGTGTAGGAAAAGGATACTCAACTCTACTCCAGTAATTGAGCAACATCTTGTAGAATATCCAGAAACTGGGTCTTTCTATTTCTGGAGCAGGGCAGGGTCGACCATTACAGACATAGAATACCATTGGAAGCTCATTGGGCCTCTGTATAGTACATCCATGGGCTCTTACTTCCCCTTCCACCTTGCCAGCTGCTTGCCTGGCACACTGGCTATGACTGCAAATAATCATATTAGTGAATGATAATAGCACATACCCATTGGGCTTGACAAATGCCAACTTGAAATGGATCCCAGTTCAAAACTCTGATTCAAAGTAAAACCAATCCATTTCCTCCTCCTGTACGCTCTTCTGGGGGACTCTTCCAACCCTCCCAGAGCCAACTGGAGGGGCATGGAGGGAAGAGGGAGGAAAGCCCCATTGTGCAAGCAGAAGTCCTTCCTCCGGGCTTTTGCTGATTGGGGCTCATTTGATTAATCCCCCCGCAGTTCAATTCAATGGGTCGTTACACTATTTGCTCCAGAACTACTATATGTCTTTGTGAAGGCAACTGCAGAGAGATTTGCTCTCTCTTTTACTGACCCAGAACAGCTTCACTACCAGTTTGTATTTTGACACATGTACGTAAGCCTAATATGAGAAGGGAAATTGGAGTCCTTGAGATCAGAATTCTATTGAATCTCAGCCAACACTTAGTCGCACTTGAAGTCCTACAAAACAGGTGTGAATCTGTGCAAACTGACACGATCCCATAACCCAAAATCTCAAAGGGCTCATGGAAAAAGTCCAGACCATGGGAAAAAGTCACACTTTATAACTCCCCTCTACCCACCCAACTGATCCAAGACTGCACATAGACATACAGAGATATATGCAAATTGAATCTAAAACAAACCTCTAAACTGTTCTTGGTAGTGATAGACACAGTCACAGGGGAATAAGATAAATTACAGGAGTCAGATAGTACTTTTTATTTATAGACGTAAAGCACATCACATCCCACTCCCTCCAACAAATTAAAGCAGGAGTTTGATTGGCCCAAGACCACTGAGGTAATAGTAGAGACAGACAATGGTTGATGTCCACACAGGTTCACACATGCAAACAACCTGCAAGAATCATAGGAAGAATATTGCGTAAAACAGCACCCAACAGAAATTACCTGCAAATCCAAATGAACCCTATGCTTGTTCACAGAGTCATAGAATCACAGAATCACAGAATTATAGAGTTGGAAGGGATCCTGAGGGTCATCTAGTCCAACCCCTGCAATGCAGGAATCTCAACTGAAGCATAAGTGACAGCTAGACATCCAACCTCTGCTTAAAAACCACAAATGAAGGAAGAGTTCACCTCCTTATGGAGTCCGCTCCAGTGTCAAACAACTCGCATTTGTAAATATTGTTGCAAATAAAAGAGCAGCAGAAATGGCAGCATTTGCCATTGATTTCATTTAAAGGTTTTCTGGGCTGGTGGGCCTTGCTGTTTCCCAGCACCAAATTCCATATTTCTGCCAAGGATGCTCAGAAGATAGCCCTCAGTCAGTAGCTGCCCTGATGACAGACAATGAATGAGTTATTCTGGATTGTTCTCCCTAAGTAGGGGAAGCAATGCTCACAGTCCCATTTTTCATGAGTGAATTGGTTTTAAGTTGCTGTCACATTTAAAAATGGCATTTAAAATATTCTGGTATTTAAAAGGTTATGGAGCAAAATATTAATCCCCTGCCAACATACCTGTTTAAAGTTGGTCATAAAGGTAAAGGGACCCTTGACCATCAGATCCAGTTGCAGATGACTCTGGGGTTGCGGCGCTCATCTCGCTTTATTGGCCGAGGGAGCCGGCATACAGCTTCCGGGTCATGTGGCCAGCATGACTAAGCCGCTTCTGGCGAACCAGAGCAGTGCACGGAAACGCCGTTTACCTTTCCGCCGGAGCGGTACCTATTTATCTACTTGCACTTTGACGTGCTTTTGAACTGCTAGGTTGGCAGGAGCAGGGACCGAGCAACGGGAGCTCACCCCATCGCGGGGATTCGAACTGCCGACCTTCTGATCAGCAAGACCTAGGCTCTGTGGTTTAACCCACAGCGCCAAACAGGACCGTGAAGTTCTGAATGTGAAGATCACCGGCAATGTACAGAAAGTTATGCAAGACAGAAAAAGTGAACCCAAAGCATTGCTTTGCTTGCCATATAGCAACATTCATGGGTGTTGTACTTCACAAAGTACCAGCAGGCGCATAGTGTAAACAAAGCACAAAAAAGAAGGGGAAAGGGCTGAATTCACATACTCAGTAGTATCCTAGAGAAGACAGTATCAGACACAGAAATGCTTGCAAACCTCTCCTCCCTGCTTCCCAAATTGCCAGTCGGTCGTGGTTCTTTTATCTTTTTTACAGCAGCACAGAAATAAACACATGAAAAATCATCAGGGAATAAATTGTGACTTCATTTGTTATAGCTTATTTGGGTATAATAAAACTGACCAAGCATATTCTAGACACTGGTTGGATCCAGACTTGCTGGAAAATCCCATTGGAGGGAGAGGGAGAGATGCCTTTTGCTCATCTCTTCTTCCCTCTGCAGTCTCTTGAACCCCTGAAAATATTGTTTTGCAGCACCTCCAATCTCTGTCAAATGGTAGCAAGATTCCAGGGGGTTCCAGGTGCTCACCTAGGCTTGGAAAATCAAGGCAAAGTGGAGTCTGCAGTATCTTAGAAATATGGTTTCTTCACACATATTTAACCTGAAGCCTTCTGCCTAATTTCCTCCTCCTTGTTCCCAGAACACCTTGCCAAAAACCTCTGTGTAAAAGGACAGTGTTTTCCTGTGTGACATCACATCCATGTTGCCCTGGCAACCTGCCCCTTGGTTACTAGTAGGGTCTTTTGTCTTATAAATGGCGTTTCCAATGGGTTAGTGGCAGGGCCGTCTTTGCAGAAAAACCAGCCAGTCCACTCACCTTAATTATCAAAGCTCTGGTTAAACCCCAGCACCTGAGAATCTGGTGAGGGAAATCTGGCACTCAGAGTTCTGGGGGATGCCTGCTCCCCCACTAACCTATAACACTATGCTGCAGAGGATGGGGAGCGAGAGTGTGGGAGCAGGCTGTAAAGGGAAGGTGGAATTGGCCAAAATAGCCTTGTCCTTCATCAAGTGGGAGACTCCCCTAGACTGGAGTCCCTTCCACTTGTGTTGCTGCAAGGGACTTTCTTCTGTGTGTGCGCGCAACTCTGCACAATGCAGTTGATATGTTTTCGCACATTTTGCAGGATACTTTACTACAATACAGCCATACCTCGGGTTACAGATGCTTCAGGTTGTGATTTTTCGGGTTATGGACCGCCGAAACCTGGAAGTACCGGAACGGGTTACTTCTGTGTTTCAGCAGTCACGCATGCGCAGAAGTGCTCGACTGTGCTTTGCGCATGCACCGAAGCGCTGAATCGCAACCTGCGCGGATCATGTTCGCAACCCAAGCGTCCACTGTAGTCATAATGAAGAGGAAGAAACAAAAAATTAAGTTAAATGGGTTTCAGAGACTGGGTTTCGCCTTAGCAACTTCTTTTTTTTTAGTACCACAGCACAGACTTTAATTAGGTGAAGTAATATTGAACGACATTTTGTGTTTGTGTGTTTGTGTGCAGAGTATTTTCCCCTCTCCACCGAGATCAGGACTGTCCAGCTTGAAAGAAAAAGGTGGTGCTAAGCCCAGTCTCCGAAACCTGCCTTAACTATAGCAATACTTCCCCTCCCCGCCCCCATTCCGCTGTGGCTGTTGTGGCAAAGGAAGCTGGAAGACATCCTGCAAAGTCATGAACACACAGGGCACTTCTGCACAAGAAACAGAAATGTCTCCACCCCATCACTGCAACATAGTGGCCTGGAGTTATCCACTCTGGAAGTCATCAATGCATGGAGTGCCAGGTCTCTATTGCCACCTTCTAAGCACAAGAGGGTGGGACGTGGGTGGCACTGTGGGTTAAACCACAGAGCCTAGGACTTGCCGATCAGAAGGTCGGCGGTTTGAATCCCCGCGACGGGGTGAGCTCCCATTGCTTGGTCCCTGCTCCTGCCAACCTAGCAGTTCAAAAGCATGTCAAAGTGCAAGTAGATAAATAGGTACCGCTCCAGCGGGAAGGTAAAACGGCGTTTCCATGCGCTGCTCTGGTTTGCCAGAAGCAGCTTAGTCATGCTGGCCACATGACCCGGAAGCTGTACGCCAGCTCCCTCGGCCAATAAAACGAGATGAGCGCCGCAACCCCAGAGTCGGCCACGACTGGACCTAATGGTCAGGGATACCTTTACCTTTAAGCACAAGAGATGGCAGCTATACATTTCTCTTCCTCCCCAGCTTCCTGCTTTGACTTCATCTCAGAGTAATATTATACAGATTCCCTGGGACAGTTGGAAAACTGATAGGAAACCACTTAATAAAGGGGGGGGGGGAGAAAGTCATTTGTAGAAGTACCTTAAGTGTGGCTGATTCAGACTTGGGGAGTGTCAGGACTAAAGAAAGTCTGTCACTATAGGCTGATTGGATGGGACCATGTGGTACACACTGAGTTCCTTGGAGGAAGAACAAGTTATCAGTATGATAATTAATTGGTAACAAAATGTTTTGGGAGTTCTGTTCTAGAGATTTTGAACGACTGTGAAATACTGAATCTCTTGGAAAGCTGGCAAGAAAGTGTGGAGGTAAAGAAGGTCCTCACCAACAGCTATTTTTGGGCTCTCTTTGCCTAATAAAAAGCATCTCTTTCTTTAAGTGAGCAATCACTGGCTGTTTTATCATTTGACATTATTCCAATTCGGTTCGACATGCTATTTACATTCTCATGCTGGGTGAAAATCTGAACATCAAGGCCTCGTTGCAGATGAAGAATATAATACTCAAAGTGCTTGGGGGGGGGGAATCAGGATGTGTAAGTTTCACTCATGTCTGCTTAATCTCCCAGTGTTCTGCAAGTCAGTTACACCAAATGGGGACAACATTTAATATTTAATTGTCAGGTTCTTCTCATTGCATACCAAAAGCTGGGCCTAATCCTTTCCTTCTCATTTTATCTGACGATTATGAAAACCCGACACAGATTGGTATTACTGACACATTCCCTCCTTTCCTCCTCATTAGTATGGCCAAATGGCACTTAGCCTAAAGTAGAGTCTGTTGGCTTGCCTTTTGCCTGTTAAGGGTTGAAAGCAGGAGCAGCCAAAATGGTGTCTTCCAGACAGAAGCAGCTGGCATGGCGAGTTGGTATCATGGAACTGCAGCAATGCAGCTCTGCAGCACTGACCTCCTGTGCTGGCCATTTATGACTCCAGATATTGTTGGACTACAACTCCCTACAGACCTGGCCGCATATAGCATACTATTAGAATGGGAGACAAAAGATGAAGAGGTAAAATCAGTCATGATTAAATGGGCACAAGATGTAGGCCACAACATTATGATGGAAGATTGGGAAAAGTTATGGAAAACTGATCTAAAATTTACAGACTGTTCCCTGTTGAAGGAGAATTATATGAAGATGATGTATAGATGGTATATGACACCAGTGCAGTTAGGGAAAATGTACAAAATTAGTTCAAATATATGTTGGAAGTGTAAGGAAAAGGAGGGGACATTTTAGCATATGTGGTGGGATTGTAATGTAATTAATTTTTGGGGGGAAATGATATACAATGAATTGAAGAAAATGTTCCACCTAACGTTTGTTAAAAAACCTGAAGCATTTTTGTTACGGATCGTAGGGAAAGACCTGCCAAAAAAGCTAAAAATCATCTTCATGTATGCGACAATGGCCACAAGAGTCTTAATAGCACAAGGATGGAAGACTGAAGAAATTCCAACTAAAGAATCATGGTAAGAGAAACCGATGGACTATGCAGAACTGGCAAAATTTACACATAAGCTACGGGACAAGGACAACTGTGACTTCAAAGATGAATGGGAACCCTTTACAAAGTACTTGAAGACGCAACAAAGTGAATTGGACTCCTTGGCAGGTTTTGAATAAACACTCACAAACTTTTGATTGATAATAATCAGTTAGATAATTTAAGGATTTATACAACTTTGTAACATGCAGAGAATAGCATTCATAGAGAAACCAAAGATTGGAACTGAGGGAAGTCAAGGGGATGAGGGTGGGGGGCTCTTTATGGGAGGGTGGGGGGAGGGAGGAAAATGGGGGAAATAAGGATGACATGTTTTTAGATAATATGTTTTGTTTAAATTTCTAATAAAAAAAATTATTGAAAAACAACAACTCCCTACAGACCCAGAAGTATGACCAATAGTGAAGGACGATGGGAGGATTCAAACGACTTCTGTAGGACACCACAATGGTTGCCATGATTTAAAGCAGGCATAGGCAAACTCGGCCCCTCCAGATGTTTTGGGACTACAACTCCCATCATCCCTGACCACTGGTCCTGTTAGCTAGGGATGATGGGAGTTGTAGTCCCAAAACATCTGGAGGGCCGACTTTGCCTATGCCTGATTTAAAGGTTATTGTGCAGGTTTTTATTCTCTTCAGTTTTTGCCCATCTGTTAAAGATTGCCAGTGGCTTTTTTCCTGAGCACAGAAACTCCCCTTTATCCACTTTTTATGCTTGGTCAGTTGCTACTACTGCTACTACTACTAATTTATATGCTGCTCATCAAACTGGGTTGCCCCAGCCACTCTGGGTGGCTCTCAACAAAAAATAGTAAAAACACAATACAACATCAAAGACTTCCCTGAACAGAGATGCCTTCAGATGTATGGATACTTCCCTTTATCCACCCATTACGTCCTTGAGTTTTGCGCAAGCAGCGTTTTGAAAGAAATGAAAAAGTTTCCAGAAATCCTACTTCCGTGATGTTCAGCTAGAACATTGTCGTTTTTTAAGAGCCAAGTCCGGTATGTCTTCACTTCAGAGTACATCCTACTAAATTTGATAGGATTTATTTCTTAGGAAGTGGGCTAGGGGTGGCAGATGTGCAGCAGCATATTGGCTTGGAAATAAACCACATTGTGTTCAGTAGGACTTATTTCCAAGTGTGCACAACTAGCAAGTTGTGAGGCAGTAATCTCCAATATTCTGAGTAAGCATGTCTAGGACTGGGCTATGCTAATGGATTTGCATTTTAACTTCAATGACCATATACTGATGCCTCACAGCTCTAAAGAGAAAGCTCAAACCACACAGTTTCTCTGTTTTCCCATCAGTATCCAAGAGGTCACTGTTAGTTACCATTTTAATGTCCCTTGATTAAATACTAAGTGATTGTCTTGTAATTATGTGTATTCAGTGGAAAAAACAATAGACATGTTCAATCAGGAATATGGCTTTTTACTGCATTGGGTTTAATGAAGTTGCTGCAGCACTGCAAGTTATAAAGAATAATGAATAAAGCTGTTTTCCTAAAAAAAGAAAAAGAAAAAAGAACCCCTCAAAATAGCAAAATAAGTATTCTTGGAGAATCAGTGAGTATGGATGGCATATGTAACCTGATGAACTTACTTGGAGAGTTTGATGGGTGATCTAAGAAGTAAACGGCACTTTGCTTGAACAGCTCAACTGTTGATCAAAAAGAGTAAATTATTTAAGTGGATGTTGCAGTCCTGGAACATGTGGAACCAGCTGGAGTGTCATGTGTCACAGCCTCTGTGTGCTGCCAGCTGGAAGCAGTGCAAAGGCAGAGCAAGCCAAACAATTACTGTTATTCATAACAGGGAACGAGCATTCAAAACACGCAGGCTTGGCTTTAGGGAAGAGGTTTGCACTCAGAAGGTACCCAGCACTGAACTTGCCTTTGAATTGCATATCCGTGTGTGCCAGGCAAATTATGCTAAATCGTCCCCACAGCAACAACTGCAGAGTGGAGTGGGTTGAATGGGGTGCTGGGCTAAGGCAGGGCTGGTGAATGTCCCAGGAGCGGCATTCCTTCAAGGGCAGTGTTCTGGGGGGCCACATGCTAGGACTGGATGGGGCCAGAGTCAAAGTGGGCACAGCAAAGGTGGTTACGTTCCAGCCATGCAAAGGTCAGAGTTCTCTATCCCCTCCTCCATCCTCTCTACAGGCAAGAGGCATGGCAACTGTTAAGCCTTCAAGAAGGGATATGAGGTAGGCAGTGAGGGCCGTGGCCTAGGGAGAAAGAGATGCCCAGAGGGCCATGCTTGACTCCGGGCCTGAGATTTCCACCCCTGGTCCTGGGAGACCTAAGTTCAAATTCCTGCTCAGCCACGATGCGCACTGGCCTTGGACTATCTCCCAGGTGTAGCTAAACTGACAAGAGTTGTTGTGAAGATACAGTGGGATAATTCCACCATGCAAATTGCCCTGAAAGATGTGCAACAAATGTGGTATGATTTAGGCTACATGGGCTCATGGTAAAGGACAGGATCCTACCAAAGGTAAGTGTTAAATGAGAGGGTTAAGCCTGTGTCCTATGGGTGCTAATAGGAGTATTTTGTGAATTGCTGTGCTATTACTCAGATGACAGTGGTATATAAATATTTTTAAATAAATAAAGTACTTAACTTTGCGCATGCATGTACACACACACACACACACACACAAACAAACACACACACAATTGGGCAAACTAAGCATTGGGATACAGTGCATGCTGTTAACAACATTATTTCAAGCCATGTATTCAAAGGGGTTTGGGTTTTTATATCTGGCACAAGACAATTCCAGTTGAATGCATTTAAGCCTCATGATCATCAATAGGTGCTAAGTACATGTTCAAACATTTAAATCCTGGATTTAGCTGACTTATGCATGGTTAGCTTTCTCCAGCTTGCACTCTTACAGTCTTAGGGTCAAACTGAATATTGCATTCAACAAACACTTAAAAAGAGGGTAATAATTACTGAGATAGTAACAGGCAGTCAAAGGAAGTTTATCTCTTTCCTCTCCTGCAATGGGCATCCATAGGGCATCTCCTGCCAATGCAAACGAAAGATTCAAAAGCGCAATTTTCAACAAGATTGTTGCAGGGCAATCTCCTTTTGCCTGTCTGCTGCTATCCCAGTAATTATTAGATCCGTTCCAGCAACTGTTATTAGGATTTATTTATTTATTAAAAAAGATGCATTTAACAGCACATCTAGTTTGGCCTTCTGCCACGTGCACAAAACATTTAGCAAGCACTTTAGAGAGAGTTTCATGACTTGCATCCCAGAGGCTTATCTGCAGATTTGTACATGGGCGAAGTCTCACTGTAAACTAGATCAAGGATGGCCAATGCCTGTTTTCTTGGGGTCACTGACTGTTCAGTGCTGAGGAACCCTTTTCAGACAGAGGGTTGCATTCGCATCTGAGCAACCTTCTGAGATCCATCTGCCAGTGTGGCGTAGAAGCAAATGCAAAGTTCACCTTTGCACAGTAGGCCAGTACCCCCCTCGCCATCTTCTCTCTCCTCCTCCTCCAAGAGGCATGATCACTGTTCAAGAGCATGTTCCATTCAGGCAAGAGGGTATGAAGTAAGGCTGCTGAGGGTGTGGTCTGAAGAGAGGGGACTCGTCTGAGGAGAGGGTGTGACCTGAGAAAAGTCCTAGGGGCCAGATGGAGGGGCCTGGAGATGCCACATAAGTCCACCAGGCCTGAGGTTTTCCACCCCTAGCCTAGACAGCAGCCCAAGGGCTGGGTGTCAGGAGTTTCATTCTCTTTTGTGCTGCAGGATAGGTGACTACTAGATCACATGCTCTGTGTGTGGACATTCCATTCTTTGGAATTGTGGGAACGGAAGGAACTGTACACCACTTCCGTCTTCTTTGTTCTGTTGTTGTGCTCTCTCAGAGGAGAAGATACACACCATGATTGCTCTGTTCTTTATTTCGATCCTGTAAATAAATCACTAAACCCAGATGCTACATATCCTCAGTCTCAGCTTCTGCAAAGCTGCTGCTTGCTTGGATTTGGAAGAGTTTGGATTTGATATCCCGCTTTATCACTACCCGAAGGAGTTTCAAAGCGGCTAACATTCTCCTTTCCCTTCCTCTCCCACAACAAACATTCTGTGAGGTGAGTGGGGCTCAGAGACTTCAGAGAAGTGTGACTAGCCCAAGGTCACCCAGCAGCTGCATGTGGAGGAGCAGGGAATCGAACCCGGTTCACCAGTTTATGAGTCCACCGCTCTTAACCACTACACCATACTGGCTCTGAATGCTGTGCTATGCTGTGCTATGTGTTCCGGACCAGTGCTGGTGCTGGGAGAAGGCCGCCTTGAACCCAGAAGCACCAACACTGGGAACATTCAGTTCCACAACAGTTGACATCATCTAGAAGTTATGAAGAAGATGTGAAAATCCAATATATATGTATATTTTGATTTTTTACACGGTACATTCATGGGACTTCCCTTGCATGTGAAGACAGGCACCGGTGGATTGAGTGGACGAAACCAATAGAGGGTCCAACGACTGTCCAAGGCCGTTTCTGTATGCGCTGTAGAGGGAAGTGAGAGGCAGATGGGGCTCATCAGCCTAGGAAGTTAACCCATCTTGTGGTTGGCATCTGTTTGTCTCAAGAAACATGAAGGACGTCTTTGGGGGGTGAAGTCAAGCTGCTCCATTAGCAGCACCAAAGTGACTTCCTCAGGATGCAAGCCTGGCCAGTGTGTCTGGAGGTCCTGGGCTGCCCAGACAACAAGACCCCCATCTTGGCGTCACTGATGTGGTCAAAAGGAAAGCAGAGCAATATGTTTGGCACCAGCTTGGCTGCAGAAATTGCCAGAAGGAGGTGTACAAGGCACCTTCCAACCGCCTTACGGACTCAGCTCTGGATTTGTGTAGGATTTACTCTACGTAGCCTTTTCTTCTCCCGAAGATATTTCGCAAGGCAGCAGAAGTTTAGGATCAGAGTTTTCATTCTCATAGATGGCTACCTTCCCAGGCTGACAAACTCTGTTTTAAAGACATCAACTTTAAAGAGATAATACTGTTCTACTATCGTTATGGGAAACTGTAAAATTTGAAGCATTTTTATAAATACTTTATAGATTTAGTAATAGAGAATTGAACTAAATGTATACAGCTGCCTGAAAAAAATCTACGTTTGAGATCTTTTATGTGGCAATCTTTACAATCTTCAGCTAGCTTAAATTGGCACAACTCCATTCTGGTTAACAGAGTTATGCTAAATTTCACCAGCTGGGGATCTGGCCTTAATGTTAAAAACCAACCAACCCACAGTCATTCAAAATTGAATCAATATTTGTATCAGTTCAAAATGCTCACTTTAATTTTTTTAATTCCTTCTTTAGTTACTTCTTTAAAAATAAAAAGCTTGTATAGATGTTCTAAATCTAGGTGCAGTCAACATCTCAGGGCAGGATTGTGATCATACATGGGGCCTACACATGTCTGCACAACTGAGTCCAACTAATGGAGAGCCCTGTGTTGTGCTTGCAGAAGTCTGCACAAATCTAGGTGCATGTGTCCTTTGGGTTTTGTAGGTCAAATCAACACATGGCCCCTGGGAAAGCAAGGTCTGTCACTGCAATCTCACTCCATGAACCCATCATTCTTGGATGTAGAATGTGTGTGTACAGTGCTTGTGTTTCCATATGGACAACATCATGGAGACAGGATCTTGAGAAAACTACTATACTTTATGAACCCATGACACTAAGGAGGTTTTTGCCAATTTTGTGCTGGGGTGGTGGATGGCTACCAGCTTAAGGGTTCACCTTTCTCTCTCTCTCTTTTACTGCTAGTCTGAAAGAATTCTGGGGAAATGAAGATGGCATGCATCTACTCAAACGAAGCCCTGGCCTGGCCTGGCCTATTACATAGCTTTAGAGGCGAAACTCGCCAAGGCAAAGGCAAGGAGGAAACAGCCATGCCTTGCTTTTATCTACAGTAGCGCTGCTTAAATGATGTCTGCTATTATGAAATGTATGCTTCCAATTTCACTTTTGATGTGTAGATCAAGCAAAAGATACCCACACAATTTCCACGTCTTTTGTAAACAATCTTTCAGCAGAGCAGCATCTCTTCTGTATTCAGAAGCAGGCTACTGAATGTGTAACAGAATACCAGATGAGTTCAAGTCTGCTTTTTGGTTAAATATACGAGTAGTAGCTAGAGCTCTGTAGAACACATTCACGGTGTGACACAACAAGTCCCAGGACTGGTACTAACACAGCCAACTCGGAAGCCAAGGAAGAGAAAATTATTACTATCATTTGCCTCCACAAGGAGCTTTTAAAACCATTGGGATGTGCATGACAATCCAGCGAGAGCTATCTGCACATGCAGCTGTTACACAGATGCATATCTAGTTGCACATTGCGATGTTCCTCTAGTCCCCAGTGAATTTGATAGATGTGTCTAATGTGAAAGAGAATGCCTATCTCCATCTGGGATTCGCTAGTCAAATGCAACATAGCACAATTAGTGCTGGAACAGGGCTGTGAGGTTTCAAAGGTGGCAAACAGTTATTTAATTGTTTCTTTTTTTTCTTTTGCAAAGTGGGCATATGTCAGGTTTATATTTAGTTATTAATTTTGCTCCGGTCATCAAACAATGTGGCCCAGTTTATCCTCAGGTTTTTCTTCTACCCCATTCATCTACCCCTGCTTAGGAATTAAAAAAATATTATTTAAAACTCATATTTTTGTCATTTTGTCACCCCCTTCAGTGATGACACCCAGGGCGGTCCACCCCCCGCACCCCTCTTCCTCCGCCACTGGGCTTGAATCCATGTTCCTGAGATTAAGCGTCTCATGCTCTACCAACTGAGCTATCCCAGCTCACATTCCATTCCATGTTGCAGTCCTAAGAAACCCACAACTTGCCTTTTTGCATTCTTGCTCCAACTTGCATCCACCAGCCACCTGGTTCTTCAGGTCAGGCAGACTGCAGCTCAGATGAAGCTTCAGCAGTGAAGCAGCTCAAACTAGGAACTGGGAAGGCTACATCCCTTCTTGGCTCACAGTCAAACCCTGATCCACACAGGCATAGCTGTCAACTTTCCCCTTTTCTTGCGAGGAATCCTATTCGGAATAAGGGAATTTCAGTTAATAAAAGGGAAACGTTGACAGCTATGCACACAGCTATGCACTTTCACTTCCTCCCAAGTAGCCAGGCTACTTTCTGGGGAGAATGATCCTAGGGGCACTGGCACTGCAACTCCGAAGGTGGAGGCACCAGGGGAGAGATTGTGCCCATTGTATTTGCTCTATATTATCTGCCCTGTTGGATGATAGTGAGAAATGAAAAAGCAGAATGTACAAAATGGCGTGTCCATTCATTCTGCCGTTCTCAAAGTGCCACAGATCTCCGGCAAAGGATAGTAGGTTCCGGCATAATTTTCTCCTCCAACTGCAGTTGAAACCCCTGCTGGGTCTGTTTATGACAGCATAATCCTCTCCAAAATTTGTTATGACAAGTGCTATTTTTCTTTTTCGTTTTCTTTAAAAAACCCCTCAGAGTTCTACCCAGGGTAGAGATATTTGATAGCAGAATTATCTGAAGTGTTACAAGTGGTCCCTATTTGAATAGTCATTTCATGAAAGCTTTTATATATCCCTCAGATTTTTCCTCCGCCACCCCACTTTTTGGGAGCTTTATTATTTTGGTTTTTCAATGACAACAGAAGGCAAAAAACATCAAAATGTAAACACTTTTACATAGGTTTATTTATCATTTACACAGCACTTGCAACTTGTAAAGCACTTCAGCACTGATTCGTGTTTTTGTTTGTTTCCTTTCCTCTTAAACAAGTGATGAAGGGCAGTCTACAAATTACAAAAATACAAATCTCATCACTATAAGCACTATTTTAGGTTCCAATTGTGTGGTTGGGGGAGGCTGAACTGTGTTCAGTGTGTTTGTGTGTATGCGGGAGAAAGATTAATCATGATTTCAAGAGTACATAAACCATTGTTATTATTTTTAAAGCAGTGTATTTTAAAAGCAGAACTTTGCTTATTTTCTATACTAACTATAGCAGGGTTACCAAAAAGAAAAAGAAACAAAACCCAGCAACCTGCCATCCATAAAATAAAGGCTCTATCCTAATAGAGTACAGGGTCAGCTGAATGTTTGTAGCTATAGTCATCCTGTGCCAAATGGGACATGACACTGAATATTTTATGGCAATTAACATGTCTAGCTCCTTTCTGCTAACAAAAATGGTAGGGGGCATGCATCATGGCATGCAGGGACAGGGCTTAATCCTTACCCTCCCGAGCCACAGTCCTGATGACACCCCACCATTGCCCAAGCTGGGGTCAGCCCTGGAAGGAAAGCTCAGTTTCTCCCCCTGCAAGTCGAGGGCTCCAGATTAGGGCTCCAACCAGCGGTGTTTGAAGCTTCGATGGTCAGACACGATGGGAGCTGTTATAATCCAACAACCTAGAGAAGACTACAGGTTCCCCATACTTTCTAAAGGAAATCTTCCAGAGCTAAAACTATAGGAAAAGGTTGAATAAGGTTACGTTTTGCAGTTCTGTTATTAGACATTATATTTAATATGGCCCAACCCTTTCTAGAAGGAGAGGAATTATGGTCAGACATGAGTGTGGATCCCTCCTGATGGATCTCCCTGTTTGCTCACCATGCACTGAGCTCATTCTAGCAGGCTCTTGCGTCTTGAATGCTTGTTCACCAAGCAAGTCAAGGGTTGACAGCAGCTAGTGAGGTCATTGAGAAGTCTAGCCAAGGCCTGTATGCCATTACAATGAAGTAATAATGTATTTATAACACACCTAACCACTGATGGCTTCTATTCCTGCTGGGTTTCCCTCCATCCACTGCATTTGCACAGATGTTTTCTGAAAAACGGGAGAAACTGGCCTCCAGGAAGGACCGTGTGGAAAACAAGCCGTGTCTGTTGATTCTGGCTGGCTTCTATAACGATAGTTGTTAGTACACAGGATTTATGTTTCAAATATCATTTTAATTTCTCAGGCTGCCTTTCTTAACCAGAAAATGTTAATTCAACAGTGCAGTATAAACGCTGTAGCTCCTTTTAATATATATATATAGAGAGAGCAACTGTTTCCAAGAAAATACATGAGGCAGCAAGTGTGCTTCCTCACCATGGAATTTGTGCTGAAACATATTAAAGAGACATCCTGAAAGAAATTATGTCATTGGGTTATTCATTAATTACTTTCCCCCTACCCTGCCATGCCTAAGAAGGATTAGCCAAGTTCATAGAGGATAATAGGTCAATAGCTATTCACTATGATGACTGACGGGACGTGGGTGGTGCTGTGGGTTAAACCACAGAGCCTAGGACTTGGAGATCAGAAGGTCGGTGGTTCAAATCCCCATGACGGGGTGAGCTCCCGTTGCTCGGTCCCAGCTCCTGCCAACCTAGCAGTTCGAAAGCACGTCAAAGTGCAATTAGATAAATAGGTACCGCTCCAGCGGGAAGGTAAATGGCGTTTCCGTGCGCTGCTCTGGTTTGCCAGAAGCGGCTTTGTCATGCTGGCCACATGACCAGGAAGCTGTACGCCGGCTCCCTCGGCCAGTAAAGCGAGATGAGCGCCGCAACCCCAGAGTCGCCCACGACTGGACCTAATGGTCAGGGGTCCCTTTACCTTTTACCATGATGACTGACAGCGCATACGTGCCTACTAAGAAGGAAACCTGATTGAGTCCAATGGGACTTAGAATCACAAAATTGTAGAGTTAGAAGGAACCCCAAGAGTCATCTAGTCCAACCCCCTGCAATGCAAGAATCTCAGCTGAAGCATCCATGACCGATGGCCACCAAAACTCTCCTTAAAAAACAGCTTAAGAACGGACCTCCAGAACGAATTAAGTTCTTAACCCGAGGTACCACTGTATTTTAGCACTTACACACCTTTCCATACCTTGGTTAGGTCAGTGAAACAAAACCCCTGTTATCTGCTAGCCACACAGGGCTATTATGGGATGCTGGGGAGACCTTTCGCTTAATATTCCAGCAACTCAACCCGAGAGCCAGTGTGGTGTAGTGGTTAAGAGCGGTAGCCTCGTAATCTGGTGAACCGGGTTCGCGTCTCCACTCCTCCACATGCAGCTGCTGGGTGACCTTGGGCCAGTCACACTTCTCTGAAGTCTCTCAGCCTCACTCACCTCACAGAGTGTTTGTTGTGGGGGAGGAAGGGAAAGGAGAATGTTAGCCGCTTTGAGACTCCTTCGGGTAGTGATAAAGCGGGATATCAAATCCAAACTCTTCTTCTTCTTCCCACAGGCGCTGTGGTCAGTTGCCCTAGTATCTTTGGGGAAAGGGATGCTAAAGTTTTAAGAACCAGGAAGAAATTCTGCCACAATACAGCTTCCTTTTCTGCCAAGGAAGCGAAGGATGCATTCCCTTGCCACAAAGAGAAAGAATAATTTCATCACTATTTTTCAAACATGATGTCTAGGCTAATTTCATTTTTACTACTTTTCCAACGAGCTATCAGATCCACTGCAAGACAATGGCACCGGTGAAATGCACTTACCAATGCAGCCATCACATTTCAATTTCCATCCTATTTCGGTGGGCCTCCAATTATAATGCATTCTGTCACCCAATAAAGTCTCATCTCCCTAAGCCACGCTATGGGCTATCAGTCTAAAACAAAGGCCAATTTCAATTTGTAGGATAATAGCACAGGGGAAAAGAGAGGAGCCTCAGAAAAAAGGAACAATTGGCTGTTGGATTGGTGCTGCCAGTTCAAGAATCCAGGCATTAAGTTTGCATGGCACACGACCAACTGTAATACTATCATTTTCAGGGCTGGTTTTTGAATCGCTGCCTCTCAATGAACTGCATCGTTCACCCTCTTTGCTCAATGCACAGTGCTGGCGCTGAATGCCAGCCTTGCAGAATAAAGCTGGTGAATAACTTAAGGCCCCAACTGCCAACTTCTCTTCTCCTCAACTAGTTTTTCTATTCAGTTAATAAACAGAACCTTCACACACACACTTCCAGGTCTCCCCCCGCCCTCCCCAAAATCTACTGTGCATCCCTTGTATAAGCACGGAGGTTTGTGCCTAAGTGAAACAGATCCAATTAATGTTGCCAGCCAACCAAGGGGGAAAGATTAGCCTGGGCTGTGGGACAGTAATTAGAATTCTTTCAGTAAAAGTCAGTAGCATCATTGTCCCTTGGTGTATCTGCTGGGGACTCTAGAGTAGTAATGTGAGGCAGCAGTCAGTAGGTCTGTGCATGCCACCCGCTCCCGGATCCAATCTGGCACCTAACCAGACCCCAAATGATTCAGGGGCCAGCCCTAAAGTTTAATTTGGCTTTTAAACCCCAATTAAATCTGCAGTCAGGAGGGGGACAAGGGAAGAAGGAGAGTTGCTGTGTTCCTTCCTTTGGCAACCTAATGTTTAATCAGGGTTTAGAAACCCTAATTAAACATGCAGGCGGGGGAGGGGCGGGGGAGGGAAGAAAGAGACAAAGTGCTGTGTGCTCCAGAGTGTGCCCTTTGGTATCTCTCAGGTCCCAGAATTTTTGAAACTAAAGTCTGATGCCATCTCCAGTCTCTCCAAGTAGTTGGCTTGTTCGGCAGCTCCTTGAGAGAAAGGGGCTGTGCTGCCAATCTGGTAGAAGATGAGACGTCACAAGTGGGTGGGGAGCTGAAGGACAAGAGAATTTCTCCTCTGCAAATATTCATTTGACAGCTGTGTAAGAGAACCATCAAATTATTCTATGGTGATGCGCACATTCCACATTTAGAGGTCCCCGATCCCTCTCACTAAACTACAGTTCCCAGGATTTCCTGGGAAGAGGGAATGATATTTAGATCAATTTCAGTCCATAATATGAATATGCCCAGATAAAGTTTATCTGAACTGGAATCAGCTTTGTTATTTAGCAATCACTGGTTGAGTTTAGGGCATGTTCACTTAGATATATATATACAGTGGTACCTTGGTTGTCAAACTTAATCCATTCCGGGAGTGTGTTTGACTCCCGGAACCTTTCATAAACCAAGGTGTGGCTTCTGATTGGCTGCAGGAGCTTCCTTCACCCAATTGGAAGCCGTGGAAGCTGCATTGGCCGTTCAGCTGCAAAAAAACATTTGCAAACCGGAACACTTACTTCTGGGTTTGTGGCATTCGGGAGCTGATTTGTTTGGGAACCAAGCTGTTCAACAACCAAGGTACCACTGTACTTGAAGGGTTTAGTGGAATGTATTGCCCAATGCAATCAGATATGCCAGGTATCATAGACATCCCAGACACAGTTCAAGGAGTCATTTTCTGATCCATGTCACAAATTCAAATTCAGAATCTTTTTCATATGTTTGCATCAATGGGGAACTTGTTAGACTCCAACATTTGGAGAGCCACAGATTTCCCACTCCAGCTTTAGAGGCTCTATCAAAATTAGACTATCCCAGTTTTCCCCAGAACCTATATAGTGGTACCTCGGGTTACAGACGCTTCAGGTTACAGGCGCTTCAGGTTACAGACTCCGCTAACCCAGAAATAGTACCTCGGGTTAAGAACTTTGCTTCAGGATGAGAACAGAAATCACGCAAAGGCAGCGGGAGGCCCCATTAGCTAAAGTGGTACCCCAGGTTAAGAACAGTTTCAGGTTAAGAACGGACCTCCGGAACGAATTAAGTACTTAACCCGAGGTACCACTGTACTGTGATTTCTTTATTCCCACCAAATGGCTTAATGTACATCACAGTACGTTAAACAAATATTACAGGGTGTTGCTGCTGTTTTTTAATAGCCACAGCTGGTTTGTGTCGCATGTGAAAGTGAACTGGTATGCTTGGTCTTTTTTTGGTCTCTGTCACACAGAGTTCTTTCTCCGGGAGTACAGTTCCATTGTTTAGCTCTGCATGATAATATGACAGGTCAGAGCATCTCACTAGGAAGAGTTGCTAATGTATGCGTCCATCATCAGTACTGTCATTAATTCATTCCTGAGCAAAACTGATGGAGAAATGTGTGTGACATCAAAATTCCATTTACAGGATGGAATGTTAAGAATATTTCATTGTGATTATCTGATACTTAAGCAGAAACACATTTTGTAAAAAGCTGAGTACAAGGCTCAAGCATTCATTAAAAGGAAGAGCCCTGCACTTGCATTTTTACACAGGCAGGCCCACCATTCCATTCCAATGATTGCATGTTGTATGTACAGTGTTCAAGTGCTGTGAATGCCAAAATGAAATATTGGCTCAAAGAACTTCTGTGCATTGGAAATGAGAGCAACAAACAAACAAAACCAATATATCTCTCTAGAGCTCAGAAGGATTCCAAGGGCAGTTCACCCAAGATTAAAGAAAGACAAATGACAAATTCCTGCAGAACATTGGGTCAGCATTTTAAAAGGGCAGTGCTTTTTGCTTCTGCTTTTAACAAAATTATTCCTCTGTTTACTTTTGGCCCACTTTATGAAATGTCCGTGCATGTTCTTCCAAGTGCAGGTGTATATACAGTTGCTTAACATGACATAAAGACATAAGCGTGTTGTTCAACAGAAAGTAACACCAGCATTATTCGTCAAGCACATACCAGGTGACTGGAGAGCCAGTGTGGTGCAGTGGTTAAGAGCGGTAGTCTCCTAATCTGGGGAACCGGGTTCGCATCTCTGCTCCTCCACATGCAGCTGCTGGGTGACCTTGGGCCAGTCACACTTCTCTGAAGTCTCTCAGCCCCACTCACCTCACAGAGTGTTTGTTGTGGGGGAGGAAGGGAAAGGAGAATGTTAGCCGCTTTGAGACTCCTTAAAGGGAGTGAAAGGCGGGATATCAAATCCAAACTCTTCTTCTTCTTCTTCTTCTTCTTCTGGAGGCAGCCAGGTCATGCATCCATAGCTGTGGGTAGAGAAGGAAGGAGCGCATAGAGGAATCACCATGGCGCATCTGTAGCAGCACAACTGGATGCCTCTATCTGCCCCAGCTGCAAGAAAGCAATTGATTAAATAATTAAATTTATATATCACCCTTCATCCCAAGAGCTCAGGGGACTTTGTGCCAGTGTGGAAGGGAATAAAGAAAGATCTAGAGGTGTGGGGCCGAATGAAGTTATCCTTTTGGGGGAGAATTTCAACGATTAAGATGAGTGTGCTGCCAAAGATGTTATTCTTATTTCAGACAATTCCAATAATTAAGGGGACAGCGATATTTAAAGAGTGGCAAAGAGCAATTTCAAGATATATCTGGCATGGTAAGAAGCCAAGAATTATGTATAAGTTACTAACAGATGCGAAAGAAAGAGGCGGCTTCGCCCTGCCAGACTTGAAATTATATTATGAAGCTTCATGTCTCTGCTGGTTGAAAGAATGGATAAAGTTAAAAAATACTGAGTTATTGGACTTAGAAGGTTTTGATAACAGATTTGGCTGACACGCATATCTATGGTGTGAGAAAAGAAAGATTCATAAAGGTTTCGAAAACCACATCTTTAGAAGATCTCTCATAGAAATATGGGAGAGATATAGAAGTTTATTAGAATCAAGAACTCCCCACTGGCTATCTCCGTTAGAAGTTATGAGTCTTAAGAAAGTCAATATGAGGGGGAACTGGATTACATATAAAGAATTGATTATAAAGGAAGGAGGAAAATGGAAAATGAAACCCTATGAAGAAGTGAAAGAGTATGTGTATGATTGGTTGCATTATTATCAGGTTCACGAAATGTTTAAAAAGGACTTAAAAGAAAGAGGTTATGAGGAAAAAGAATCGAAATTTCAAATAGAAATAATAAACAATGAAAATAAAATTTTGTCCAAGATGTATAAAATCTTGCTAGAATGGTATACAAAAGATGAGGAGTTAAATCGGTTATGATACACTGGGCCAGAGATTTGGGTTATAATATACAGTTTAATGATTGGATAAAACTGTGGAATGAAAGTATAAAATTTACGGCATGTACTGCATTAAAGGAAAATGTTATGAAAATGATTTATAGATGGTACATCACACCTGTGAAACTGGCAAAAATGTATAAAACATGTAATAAGTGTTGGAAATGTAAAGAAAAAGAAGGAACATTTTATCATATGTGGTGGGATTGTAAGAAGGTGAAGGGCTTCTGGGAAATGATATATAATGAGATGAAAAAGATGTTGAAATATAGGTTTGTTAAGAAACCAGAGGCTTTTCTTTTAGGAATAGTAGGAAATGAAATAAATAGAATGGACTGTAAACTTTTCCAATATGCAGTAACAGCAGCGAGAATATTATTGGCCCTAAGATGGAAACAGGAACAACTGCCGACGCTCGAAGAATGGAGAATGAAACTGATGGGAGTATGCTGAACTGGACAAACTAACAGGAAAGATCAGATATATACGAGATCAAAAGTTCATTGAAGACTGGGGAAAATTTTCAGACTATCTGAAATGTGTATGTGATGAGCAAATAACGCTAGTGGGATTTCAAGAAGTTCTGTAAATGTTAGAGGACTATTCTATTGATGAAAACTAAGTGTGTGAAGGTCTATAAAATGCAATATAAAATTAGGAAATGCGTATTTAAAAATTTGAATAATGGATGATTGTCAGAGAGGTTGAAGGAAGTCTAAAAGAGAAAATATGTGATAAATTTAGATTGGATACTATAAATGTATGCTGGAAAATTTAATAATTTTTTTTTAAAAAAAAGAGCTCAGGGGACTTCACAAGATGAAAATACATGATCAAAGCACAAAAACTGTGAGAACAGAAACAAAACAAGACAATAACCCCATGTGTCACAAACACATTTAAAGGGCCATAGGATATCAATCAGCCAAAGGCCTGGTTGAAGAGGAAGATGTTCGCCTGGCACCTAAAGGTGTGTAAGGAAGGCACCAGATGAACCTCCCTGTGCCAACCTCTGGACCTTTCATGTAGGAGGCACACGAAGAAGGGCATCAGATGATGATTGCAGAGCCTGGATTGGTTTATATGGGGAGAGGTGTTCCTTGAGGTATTCCAGTCCTGAGCTGTTTAAAGCTTTATAGGTCAGAACCAGCACTTTGAATCGGGCCCAGAAATTAACTGGCAGTCAGTGCAGTTGGGCCAGGATCTCTCCTGTATCGGTCTCTACAGCCACAGCAGGCGCTGTAACTCTCCTGAGGCAGACAGATGCAAATAACAATATACTAAGTGCTGCTCTATCTGATGGAACCACTTGCGGAAGTAAACTTTGCCACAAGGCTGGTGGCAGCAGTGGCTACAGCTCTGGCGAATATGGAACAAGGGCTTGCATCTGAAAAGTATAAAGTTGGCATACTCCTAATGGAACATGAGGGCCAAGAAAGAAATCATACACTTTTCAATATAGTGTGTACAGTTGCCAGCCCATAAGATACCAAAGAAGAACCTGGAGCACTTCTGGAAAATGTGCCCAAACCAGTGCCTTCTTCCTAAAAAAAAATGTTTACGGGTGCTCTCATTTTGACTCAAGAAAACCACCATTTTGTAGTTCAAATCAGGGGAAATAAATACAGAAAATGGACAAAAGTGCAAAGATTCACAAAATGTTTAGGGGTATGCGTACCCCTGTGTCCCTCCAGAAAAAAGCACTGGCCACGACTTCACATCTAAATGAAAGAGAACCATTTCACAATGAATAGGAGGTTGTTGGTCTTTCACCAAGTCCAATAAGTGGCACTTTTGTAAGAAAAAATAAGCCTCACATAGATTTAGCACAGCCCTGCTTTAAACTAAAAATAAAACAAAATTTCAAACTCTAAGGGGAAGAGTGAGATAAAAGGATAGATGATCGAGATGTCAGAAAGTTATATTGGCTTAAGGGAACACATTAATTTCCAAGAGATACGGGGAATTGGGAAGATGGGCTGAGTTTACCTATGGATATATGTTATCGCTAACAATGTTGGAAAAGAAATTCTCATAAGGGAGAGTTGCAGGAGGCTTTTGCGAATTTGAATTCTGTGGGAAATAATGCAACTCTATCAAGAGATTTCACAATCCATTTCTTTCTTTTCTGCTTAGTTGACCTGATGAAAAAGGGAACGACCAATAGTTTCCCGAGTTCTCAGCTCTTCTCCCTCCCCCTTCATTTAAACGTATATTCATTTAAACCTTATGTCAGGGAACTGTTCAGTGGCATGTCCTATAGAAAGACATAGAGAAGAAAAGCTACAGTTTTTCCCTTGATCCTATGCCAGGGAAAGCACTTTTTTTTGAGAAAGTGTGTAAAAACGTGATTTAGATTTAGGCTCTTGTAAAATCTGGGGGCTTCTACAAGAAGGCACCTTTCAATTCATGCAGGGCTTACTTAGATGTGTTCACAAATTCACAGAAAAATATATTGGGGGCATACCTAAACTGTTCAGTTTTAAAACTTGTATAAGTGTTGTGGCTTCTTAGGAAGATTGTTTGACCATGCCCAATTGGTAATGAACAGATTCAGAATATCACTTGGGGAAAGCAATTATTAATATTATTGTAATAAAAATAACTAACTCTGAAGCAGCCGTTTTAGAAAGTCATAAGTCTTTGGTGTTCTCTCTGTTTCTTGTCCTGGTAACCTAGTGAAAATATTTCAGGCAAATCCCCCATTCTCCAAACGAAGGTTTGAGAAAAAAGTTATAGGCAGCAGATAAATATTCAAACTTCTAGATGATTATTGGAATGGAACCTCTGAAGATTCCTAAGGTTGCACAAATAGTGTTATGGTCCACTAAATAGATCTAGAATCGTATGGAAGTCTGTACTGCATAAGTTATAAAGGACTTGATCCAAAGGTTATGCCAGCTAATTCAGACTTCTGGTGAAATAATGAAGCATTGGGTCAGGTACTAACAGTAAGCATGGATACACATGAGGAATTTCTCATCTCTGCCTCATGGACCACAAAGATTGACTCTTTTCTATCTAAGCTCCTATCAAGACTTCACATTAAACTCTTGCTCTTTTTAACCTTCAGTGGAATTTTGGAGTGCATACATTTCTGAGAGTCTGACTGTATGAAGTTGGGTTGCTAATCCCCGGTGACTACCAGTTATGAGCAATAACCCCAAATCCTGCGGATGAATTTTGTGAATCTGAATTTTGTGCCTTTGTGGTGATTGCCAAATTGAAGGTTTATTCAAACAAAACCAGCTCCACCAAAACATTTCAGTCGATACGTATGCACAATTCAGGGGTTTTGGATGCCTATATTCCTTTGAAATAATCAGGGTTTAAACATCTTGCCAGGCTCTTACAACCTGTTCATTTCAATGAGACAAATACACATACCAGACTGTGCTCTATCTGAATATTTTTAAAAGTTTACTTCAAAGCTCTCCATTGTGGGGCTAATGTTTATCACTTACTGTATCCTAGAGCACCTTGAGTGTTAAGAACCATCACAATATCTTTCCATCTCCAATATTCCCAGTCCGGTGGATCAGATCATTTATCACAATGATTTGGTGTTATGCAGCAATTCTGTGTAGGAACTCAAATCCTAAGGAATACAGTCAGCTTTGCATAGTGGATGGATGATGATGATGACTACCGTATTTTTCGCTCTATAAGACGCACCAGACCACAAGACGCACCTAGTTTTTGGAGGAGGAAAACAAGGAAAAAAAATATCTGAATCTCAGAAGCCAGAACAGCAAGAGGGATCACTGTGCAGTGAAAGCAGCAATCCCTCTTGCTGTTCTGACTTCTGGGATAGCTGCGCAGAATGCATTCGCCCCATAAGACGCACACACATTTCTCCGGTACTTTTTGCATGTTTACAAGGAACACTACCTCTCTGAAGAGACATTTCCCTCTCTGCTTTCATCTTCTTTCATCAGATCTTCTTGCAGATGAAGGAAGTGCAATTGCCCACTTTGCACAACTTCAAAGCCCTTCCCCCCCACCCGAGCCTCTACTATGGCAAGATACATAGGTTTTTTTTTTTATTAAAAAAAGACATATATTAATGAGGGAGAGACAGCGACAGAGGAAAAACCACACAGAAAACAGATCAAGACATTATCAAATCATGAGATTAGGTAACAGCAGGAGTGTAACTATGCCAGACTTGGTTCCAATTTTTCTATTATCCTAAGATCTGTAGTAAGGAATTTCAGCAAATTTGCACGTCGCAAGCTGTTCAGCCTAATGTTAAAAACATTTCAAGTGTCCTCAGGTTTCATTAATCTGAAGATGGTGGTTGATCAGTTAACACATTCTTTATGAATGCACCCAGAGACCCTGATGCAACGCCAGTGACATAGTGGACATATTAATCAGTGTTAGCATTAATAATATGTGCACAAGCAATCAGATTTCAAATCCACATGGCTCTATTGAAATTTTCCCCAAAGCAAAATATTATGGTTTATCACTGGGAAAATGCAATTTCCTCCAGAGAGAAGGAAATGTTTGGTAGTACAACATCTGCACTACTT
This sequence comes from Podarcis filfolensis, assembly GCF_964270895.1. NCBI lineage: Eukaryota > Metazoa > Chordata > Lepidosauria > Squamata > Lacertidae > Podarcis > Podarcis filfolensis. The sequence goes on along the minus strand of NC_139606.1, from coordinate 6,401,664 downwards.
TAAGAATTAGGATCCTTTGCAACATGTTAGTAGGTGCTATGCTTTCTGTACACTAAAAAAACAAACACCAAGCGCCTGGAAAGACCGACCACAGCTTTGTATTTAATGACTCAACAGCTGCAATAGCTGCAGGTTACCAGAAACAAGGCCACTGCCAGTGGTAGAACGAAGCCTCTTCCTTTGTGACCAGAATGGAAACCAAGCTAGTCCACTGGAGGGAAGGCGATTTTTAAAGTTGCTGGCTGGCTGCAGGGAAAAGGCACCTTGGAAACACACACTACTAGCCCTTTAGCAAACTAGAGGCTAGGCTAGTAACTTTTGTGGGCCTCTTTATGAGGCTGACCTACCATATGCTTTAAGTGGAGGGCACACAGCGATATTGAGAGGAAACCCCCACGCACAATGTATCTACAGTTTCTGCCCCTCAGCTGTTAACTTTTCTACCTTAGGTAGCTTTGTACCTCAGCAGTGTTTATTAATTGACAGTATAAACTGTTAAAGGCAGTTTCCTGCCTTATTTTCTTTTTCAGGGGAGGGCGGGGGGAAGAAAGAGGGAGAAGGCACAGGGGGACAAGCCATGAAGAGCTGAAAACATTCATATTCCATTTGAAACCCATGATTAAAAAGCTTAAAAATTCAAATCAACGTAAAAAACTGTTTTATTCTAATACTCTGGAAGGTTTCAGTGAACTCCATTATTTTCACTCACTATTTGCTTGAATAATTTAGGCAAGGAAGCTAAATTATACATAAAGTGTACAGTTAGAAGAAAAAGTTCATGCACAGCCCCAGGCTATAGGCATCCCCTAATGATGTCTGTAGTCAGTGGAAAAGAACTCGTTAGACTGAGAGTAATTTCTGAGGGTTTAAAATTTTCTCTCTTAAAGCAGTAATGTTCCTAAATACAAATTGTGCAAGTAATAATAATAATAATATTGCACCCAAAATTAAAAATAAAATAAAAAGGCAAACCTAAAGGGCATTTTTTTAATGGCATAGCCCTATATGTCCACTTGCTTTTATGCTGAACTCGCCTTAACTTGTATTGTTGGTATTTGAGAGTTTGATTAAACAAAGGGATGTGCTTCTTCGGGTGCAAATGTAGTCCTAGATTGCTACAGGAGAGCCAGAAGGATGCATAGAGTTAAAACAGAGTGGCAGAGGTGTTCAGAGACATGCTGAAAGCTGCTGCGAAGAGACTTGCTTTTATACCCAGTATGCAGTCAGGGTTTTTGAGCTAGTGGTTAAAGCGCTTACATTCTTGTATTTAAGCAGCAACCCATGCCATTGAATTCTTACCTCCTGATTCACGAAAGTGTGACGTATACTTTAAAGGTGGGAAATGTGCCATTCATTTCTAAAAATGAATCTGAGATGAACACATTGCTGTGTTTTTAACAAAATTCAGGATGGATTACCATAGATAAATAAATTAATATTTTTTTTTATATAAAAAAACTTAAAACCAGTGTGTGTGTGTGTGTGTGTGTGTGTGTGTGTGTGTGTGTGTTTTTAAACCTCACAAACTTTTCTGGCTGCAGGTCATACTGTTCCCTGCAAGAGAATATTTTAAACACATTCCCACTATAGGTTTTTAAAAATGGAAAACCCATAAAATACATGCAAAATGACAAGTGCAAGAAGCAAGGCTAGTTATTAGAACAAAACGACACTAGGATATGCAGCTTCATGCGCATCATTTTAAGAAAATATATCAAGAAATGATCAACGGGAAACTTGATTCAGATCAATCACTCACACCAGCCTTTTTTCTTGACACCCCCCCTTTAATTTAAGTGACCAATTTCATTCACATTTCCCTCTGAAGGTCTTGAAGTGCCTGTTTGGTTCCGTTTCTCCTCTCACTCCATGAGAATAAGCTCTTTTCTTCAGAAACGGCAGTGGAAGAAATCTCTTCCCAGGCAAACTGGGGCTTCCCTTTGCCTGAGGTAACTGCTTTGTGCCTCAAACAACAGTGTCTAAAAAGGAATCCGTGCCTCAGTAGTGAAATGGGGCACATAGGGAGCAAAGATAATACTTCCCAAGGGGGTTAGAACACCATTTCCTCCACAAAGGCTACAGAAGCACTGCCAGTGCAGTAGTAGGAGAAACCAGGCCATGGCATTGTGGGAAATCCCTGCGACGTGGTGAGCTCCCGTTGCTCGGTCCCTGCTCCTGCCAACCTAGCAGTTCAAAAGCACGTCAAAGTGCAAGTAGATAAATAGGTACCGCTCCAGCGGGAAGGTAAACAGCGTTTCCGGGCGCTGCTCTGGTTCGCCAGAAGCGGCTTAGTCCTGCGGGTCACATGACCCGGAAGTGAACTGGTTAACCATCAGGCCTGTATAAATTAGGATCCATGAAAGTGGATGCAGTCTACTGGCCATGTCTTCCAGGGCCGTCTGTGTTAAGCATAGTAATTTAATTCACTGAAAATGTAAATGCACATAAGCATTAAGTAAAGGTAAAGGGACCCCTGTGTGAAGAACTTTATTTTTCCTGTCCTACATCTTCCAACACAGGGTGTCCATGAGTTCTAGTGTTATGAGAGAGAAATATTTCTCTATCCACTCTCCCTAGTAAAGGAAAAGGGACCCCTGACCATTAGGTCCAGTCGTGACCAACTCTGGGGTTGCGGCGCTCATCTCGCTTTATTGGCCAAGGAAGCCGGTGTACAGCTTCCGGGTCATGTGGCCAGCATGACTAAGCCGCTTCTGGCGAACCAGAGCAGTGCATGGAAACGCCGTTTACCTTCCCGCCAGAGCGGTACCTATTTATCTACTTGCACTTTGATGTGCTTTCAAACTGCTAGGTTGGCAGGAGCAGGGACCGAGCAACGGGAGCTCACCTTGTCGCGGGGATTCGAACTGCCGACCTTCTGATCGGCACGTCCTAGGCTCTGTGGTTTAACCCACAGCGCCACCCGCGTCCCTATTTTATTATATTATTATTAATAAAGTACTGGTCTATTGTGTGATATGTTATACAGGGTTGGCCTGCATCATGGAATGCGGGGTCAGTGAAAACACTATGGGATGGAAAACCATGAATGGAAAAATTAAAAGCCAGGTGCTTTACCTGATGATCAGGATTTTTTAAGCAGGTCACGGAAAAGGAATGAGAGACTTTTAAAATCAAACTGCTCCTTCATTGTTCTGTATTTGGTCTGAATAACTTTCTGCAATATCAGGAATTTTTACATCATCTCAGACTGGTAGTATTCTGTCACATTAGTTTTATACTACTACCATGTTCAGCAGTTTAGTATTAATGTGATATAGAAGTGAAATTACATGCACACTTTCATATTGCTATATTGAAATCAAGTACTCATATGACACTAATACGATGCAAACCTAATAAAACCGACAGTTGCAAGCAGAAAGACATTTTTATGTCGTGTTAAGCATCAGGATGCATAATACCTTTCTCTAGACTACTTTCGACTATTCTTTAGAGCAAAGATAAGGATATTTTGCTGTGTGTTTTCCATGTACTTTTTCTCCCAACACATGGAGCTGAAATGCATACATGCCAACTTTGCTGTTAAATACTTTCTAGATATTCTCTGCATGTGCAAATATTTGACCAAAGACGTTTCTTTTGACGTTCAATGATATTTTGAATTGGTAAAGGTGAAGGTAAAGGGACCCCTGACCATTAAGTCCAGTCGTGGATGACTCTGGGGTTGCTGCGCTCTGAAAAAGGAAGCTAAACTTCAGCTCTTCCAGGCTCCAGTTTATATTTTGATTAACGGACTAAGGAATGACATTTGCATTTTGATTGTTTCCAGTGATACACACTTCAGGAAGGGATAGCATATGGAAGAGTCTGTCTGGGGGGAAATAGTTTGGCTTTCTTAGCGGATCTAAGGGCCAACCAAATGAATCTGCCTAAAAAGGAAGAGCTGGGAATGCCTGGCCATCAAACCAAACTGGCAGCTGAGAATCTGAGCAGCAGCTTCGATGGGAAGGGAAGCTTGAGTTGTGAGACTCTCTTGGACAGTCTGGCTAATACGTTCTCAGGAGTGCTAGAAATAATACTCATGCTGCCAAAGGGCTGAGATCTTCAGGAAAAGGTTTCCCAAGTTTTAAAATCAAGGTTCAAGCAGGCCTGGAAAAATATTTCACATTCCTAGATGCTAGAAGCAGGGGGTTTGTTTTGTTTTGGCTCCACCTTAAATATGTTTAGGTTTCAGGCCAGGGAAGGTATAGAATAGATGTGAACCATCACAGGGGCCAATGTCCTGCTTCTTTATTGCCCGAGAATATTCAAGAATGTGAATGATAGTCAAATAGTATTATTGTGTTGGCACCTTTCTCTCTTGGGAGAAAATGGAGGAGTGTGCCTTTGGGGGTGGAGTCAAACTGTTGGAAGGTTGCAGCACCTGCTGTGGCTGTAGAGACCAATGCAGGAGAGACATGGTTTTTTTGCAGCTGGTGTCTAGTTGTGCTCCTGCAGATGCACAATGGCGTTTCTTCTCTCTGCGCTCCTCCTGGTGGTTATTCCTTCTCTGTTCATTGCTATGGATGCACGATGTGACTGTCTCTAGGCACTGAGTATTTTGAATTTAACCAACACTATTTCCACACATAAGGCAAAGTTCAGTGCCAACATGACAAGGGTTTCCCAGAGGTCCTGTGTGCTGGGCTCCCCCCCCCCAAGTCATCCTCTAGAATTGCCACACATAATTCTTTCCAAGGATCAGGAAGAAGTGAACACAGATCACAGCTGAGAAGTAAAGGCACCTGTGTCCCTCCTTTTATCTATGAGAACGGAGCAGGAGTTGAAGTATGTGTTAGTGCTGGGAAAATACCTGAAGTAAGAGCTCATGTGAACAGGGTGCAAAGTATAAAAAAGAAAACCCTCAGAGAAAGCTTGATTGCCTTTTCATATTTCTGTTGCAAGTCATTAAGTTGTGAATGATCTTAGCTTTGTCCAGGAGCATCTTCTCAATAGTAAGGTCCAGGAGACAGAGTTGTTTGAGACATACTTCTTGAGACATACTACTTCTTCAGAGTGCAGCTGCCTGATTGCTCAGTGAACATGTTGCCTCTCTTATCCTTTCTCCCCTTGCATTTATAGACTGAAAAATGGAAGGAAAATTTTCAGCTAAGCCCTGCTACTCCCCCCCCCCCCCGAATACCTATATAAGAGGCATCAGCTGTGATGGTCTTAAATTTACAGATTATAATATTCTCTCTCTTTGCCTGTGCGTCCCAACAGTGCAGTTGACACTCAGGCTTTCATGCCCCAATGGGTTATGTTTGCAGGTCAGTTCGTAGACAGGTAGGTTTATAAACTGCGTATTTTTTATTAGAGATTGACAACTGTCTAGCACAGGGGTCACCAATCTGGTGCCTGTGGGTACAGAGTGACTCAAATTGATGAACTCCTTCATTAGGAGAATACGATTTGAATCAGCTCTGAAAGAACGCCTGTCTACGTGTATTTTAAAACAAATGATACCAAGAAAGGAAAAAGGGGTTGTTACCAAATCCCTCGCTGACCCCCCTGAGTAATTCATAGGGCACTGAGTATTTTCCTGGAACTGTAAATTCCACAAACTAAAGATAATAATTCACCTGCTGCCCACATACCTACATAAAAAGGCCATAAAGGCCTTAGGATTTGGGTCAGCAATTGGTTGGTTACTGTGACAATAGGATGCTGGACTAGATGGGCCCTGATCCTGCAGCACTCTCCTTGGGTTCTGTTATCAGGGTTTTTTTTGGGGGGGTAACACTGTATGCCGATACCCTTCTAATTCTGGGATCCAGCAAGCGTTAAAATCCAAGCAATAGCCAGGCTAGCTTTCTGGTGAAAGGCTAGCTTCCTAAGTATGGCCCATTCAGGGAACAAAGGAAATTGATCTGTGCTCTTCCATTACAATCCTAATGCAGCCGGGCTGACCAGTGCTTGGCAGGGAATTGCCTCTGGCAGGAAAAATGCCCCCACACCCCTTACTTTCCTGTGTGCAGATCATGTATAGTTTGTAAAATGAATCAACTGTAGCCATTTAAACACATTCAACGTTCTGAAGGGATCATAAGGTAAAGGTAAAAGGACCTCTGACCATTAGATCCAGTTGTGACCGACTCTGGGGTTGCGGCACTCATCTCGCTTTAGTGGCCGAGGGAACCGGCGTACAGCTTCCGGGTCATGTGGCCAGCATGACTAAGCCACTTCTGGCGAACTAGAGCAGTGCATGGAAACACCATTTACCTTCCCACTGGAGTGGTACCTATTTATCTACTTGCACTTTGATGTGCTTTCGAACTGCTAGGTTGGCAGGAGCTGGGACCGAACAACGGGACCTCACCCTGTCACGGGGATTCGAACCGCCGACCTTCTGATCGGCACGTCCTAGGCTCTGTGGTTTAACCCCAGCGCCACCCGCGTCCCCTTTAATGGCATTAAATGAATGCTATTACTTCAGTGGTCATCGGGAATTTGGCTTTGGGTAGCAGCTCCAGAGTTGAAACACAGACATAAGGATATCAGGAACTGCCAGCGCACAACAGGCAGGTTGCAAGAATAATCCCATCTGGAAATCTCGTTAGTCTGATTCGTTTACATGTTAGTTTAGCAGTTTACTTTATTGCACAATGCCGCAAGGCTTTACGTGCTAAAAGTAAGCATATCCCAAGAGCTCTTTATATTTTCAGTTTGTGCATCAATTGTATGCACTGAGATTATAAGCTTTCTTCCCCTCCTTAACTTTTTTAAGGCAAAAATTGTCACCGAAGGAATGATAAAACGCTGACTTTATATTTCATTCCTCCCCCCATCTGTTATCTTAACAGAATACACCCCAAAACACCCTTTGTGCTGCCACAGTAATATGAGAGATCAGGAGAAGCGGCAGCATAAGAAATCAAAACCATAATAACGTCTTTGGGTTTTGCATTTTAAATACCGCATTCATCGCTGCACCGAGGCTTTAGATCCCTTCCCAGACATTACAGAGATTACCTTTGGTAATGCCTATTTCATTGTCCTTTGATATAGAATAATGTATGTCATAAATCATCTAAGTGAGTGTCATTACAGTGAAAAGAACCTACTTATGATATGTAACAATTTGCTTTTCTAATTTGAAGAGGATCGGAGTGTTTTAATTACATTAGGACTTAAAGTGCTTGCTGAGAACATTAGAGTTCATTTTTTTAAAAAAAAATATCTACACATACATTTTATTTCCTGTATTCTGTAAAGAATAGTGTGTGTATAATATATATGTATAATATATATATATTCATTAATTTTGATTTTTTTTTGAGTGGCTTGCAGATTTAAAAATCTGCATCTTTTAAAATAATGGAAGGTTTATTTATTTAGTTATTACAAAGAGCTTTTAAAACTGTTTGTGGGTTAGAATAAAATTTACAGTTTTATTTTTACAGTTTGTAGGTTAGAATAAAATTTACAGTCAGTGAAACTTGTTTTGAAATTCTTTTTTTAACTGCCCTAGGGACAGGACAAAATAGATATGAGGGGAAGAGGCCTAGACAGGGAGTGATATTTTAAATTATCAGCGTGCTTCACATTTCTCAGATTGCTTTCATTTGGAATAGTATGGGTGCTTTTGTGCTTCTTCAGTACAGAACAATTTAAAATTATTGGAGCACTTCACTTTGAAGGTGATCAGGGCTGCAATGTATACGTTGTAGAGAGATTTAAAATTATGAGAGCTCATCAAATTGTTTAAAACATTGATTTTTTAATATAAAATTGACCCCCCCCCCGGTTTTATTTTTTCACTGAGTAGGTAATTACAGAAGACCAGGCACTGAAGTACTTCACTCTAAAGTACAGTGTGACTGTCTCTGTTTTTTTCTCCCTTCACCCTCCCTTTCCTTTTTCTTTTTTTCTTCCCTGCTTGGATAGACACATTATTCTTTGTTCTTGTTCATAAATCCTTCTCTGACCAAGGAACCAGGAAGTTATTAGGGGTCAGTACAAGGTCAGGTTGAAAATCCAGCCTGCTCCAACCTATCCTTAAACTCGCAGGGTATCATTTTGCCATCCTTAAAGCTAAACCCCAGCCAAAAGCCAAGGCTACTTGGGTCTCGCTTTTGATCGGTTATTTTACGAAGGAAGGGCCCACCAGCATATTTTGCCGCTGAGGTTACTGTGACTTGCAGGAATTAAGTAGCTGCCATTAGTGTGGATTTTGTTTCCCGCACGCAAGCTTTTTCCAGCACCATTTTATTTGCCACCAGATGTAGCAAGACAGGGCATCTTCCCCAAGCATCCATCTTTCCTGTTCCTGGCTAGGGGAGGGAGGGCAGAACGCTTGATAAAAGAAGATATTTCCCAGTCTGCTCTCTGGAAGTGAGTACCAAATCTCTTATTCAAATTGGCATGGTGGCCATCTCTTCCAGGGTCCATCAGTCCCAGTGTAAAGGATCTGACCCACCTGGTTCTGTCTGATGACCATGCCGTGCAAAGGATGCACAATCCCATATCTTCCCATGCCCTCTTTATAATACAGCAGATGCACTGGGGTACATACAAATGGGGGGGGGGGGGTCAAATGTTGAAAGATGTGTGAAAAGTGGTTCTTTCTTTCTTTCTCTTTGTGCAAAAGATCCCAGATTTGATCCCTGGTGTCTCCAGGCAGGGCTGCCTGAAATCTTGGGAATCTGTTTCCAGTCAGTGATGACAATATTGAGCTATAAGCCGGCTTCCTATGTTCATAGCATAAAAACATCTGAATCAATTCAGCTAGAGGAACACTCCAGGAATTCCTGCTCCTGTCTTACCATATATACATTTGGCTAATTGATGGAGGTGCTCAGGTAGTTGTTTTATATTTTATACGTTATATTGTTTTACTGAGATGATGCAAGTCATCTGGGAGATACAGTCCATTGTGGGGTGGGATATAAATGCATAAACAAATAAAATATCCCCACTCCTCTTAAATACATTTAAAGGCACCCAAATCACCCGATGGTTTGTGTAAATGCAAGTCCCCCAGAGTAGCCAAAGAGTGTGTTAAGATCCCAAGAATCTGTTTTCCTTTTTAAAAGGTAAAGGTACCCCTGACCTAGGTCCAGTCATGGATGAATCTGGGGTTGCACGCTCATCTCGCTCTATAGGCCCAGAGCAGCGCACGGAAACACCGTTTACCTTCCCATCGGAGCGGTACCTATATATCTACTTCCACTTGATGTGCTTTCGAACTGCTAGGTTGACAGGAGCTGGGACCAAACAATGGGAGCTCACCCCGTTGCGGGGATTCGAACCGCCGACCTTCTGATCGGCAAGCCCTAGGCTCTGTGGTTTAGATCACAGTGCCACCCATGTTCCTCTGTTTTCCTTTTTAAACACATTTAAAATGCTTTCCCACATTTTTTTGGGGGGGGGGAATTGGAAGGGACTGCACTCTGTGGCCTTAGCAGTGCCGTTTTTCTAGAAAAAGAGGTGCCAGAACTCACCATGAACTCCTTCATTCTCTTAGAATGGCATTGGCGCCCACCTGAACAAATGCTCTGAGCCTAAGCAATATCTGCAAATGCTACTGCTGCAATGGCCTGTAGAAATCAGGGCACCTGCCAATAACCACAGAAAAAGAAAGGGGGGAATTTATGGGTAGAAAACAAAATTGGAGGTTTCGCAACCACATCAGTAAGTGACTTAATCAAGCGCTTGGTGCCAGAAGTCATGGGGTACGTGTGACACGAATAGACCCCAGAAGTGGTCTTGGCAAAAGGGGGATATACAGTAGTTGCTGACAAGAGCCAGCTTTTGCAATTAAAGGCAGGCTTAATTTTTTTAAAAATAATAAATTAATAAACGTAAATAAAGAAAAGCATTTGAAAAATATAGTATGCATTGCTGAACTAGCTCACTTCCTCAAATTGTCCTCAAATTTTCTTCTGTGAAGTTTCACATTGAATATTTTCTAGATATTCTCTGAATGGTCAGGTTTTTCCTGAATATTCATCAATTATTTTATATCTGTTTTGACATCCAGTATTTGATTTCATTATTTGATATTTGACTGTACTTGACAGTTCCCACGAAATGATATTTCGTACTTGACAGTATTAGATAGTTGCCATGTAACTGAATTTAGAATTTGACAGCTGACAGCTTATCAGGTTTTATATTTGAAGCCTGCCGAAATAATCAAAAGATGCCAGCAAGCCTGAAGCAACCAAATGTTGACTTAAAATGTCACAAAAAGTGAATTTGAAATTTGAATTCAGAACATCACTTTCAGAATTTCCAAAGCTGCAAAAACTGGCCAATTTTGATCATTCTGCTCTAATGCTATGGGCACGTAGGGGCGATGAGTTGTGTACAGCACGGCAGAGTTTCACTTGCTCAACGGAACTTCCCCCTGCTCTCCTGAATTTCTCTATCCACCCTCACAATCTCCCCCAGAGATTCTGAAGCCACATAATAAAGGAAGGATAAGTTCTAATGGATGACGCTCAAGGTGTGTGATCTGCTAGATGGTTTGCAGCATTGTCCTACACATGACAAAAGCGCTACTGAGCTGAATGAAACTCCTTCCCAGGCAAATGTGTGTAGGATCATTACCTAATGGTGCGATCTGAGACATGTCTACGCATAAGTAAATCTCACTGAGCTTACTCCCAAGAAAGTGTATATAAGATTGCAGCCTATGTAAATAGTGGTGATGGGGAGCAGATCTAGTTGCAAGGCTAAGGTAATATAAATGTGTCTGGTGCTACACCATTATTGTACCTGTGACTATAGAGAGAATCTCCTTCCTTTTATGCTTATCTTATGAAAACTATTTTAGGCAATTTATGCCAACAGATAGAACATATGGAGAGAAAAACTCAGCATAATGTAGTAGCTGTAAAGAGAAAGGAATAAAACACATCTTCCTCAGAAAAGTACAGTTGATATTGAAGACTTTTCTGATCTCAGAAGCCTGTTAATAAAGTTTGCCTAAAATAAAATTATTTGAAAAAGCTAGATGCAGCCACATACACAATTTGGAAGAGATTGTATCAAAAGGAAAATGAACATATTACTGATTTTTTTTTTTGTCAGCTTGCAGTAACACCTGCCACACACACAAGGTCTTTAGCCTTTCATGCACATCATAACTTTGGTCTAAATTTAAAGGAACAGGGAAAGCAATAGAGCAAAGCTACCCAGATGTTGCAAGGTCTGTGCAATTGTAAATTTAAGAGTACCAGCTTTCCATCCAGATTTTAATGCACCAGATACAATATGAAAATTCCAAGCCACATTGGCTTATTGAAATGTCTGGCCATTTCAATATGAATTTTGGAACAGATGTACAGGGGAAGGCAATAAAGCTGTGATAATAAGGAACATTTCCACATCATCTCACAAAACTACTAATCTATAATGAGAACTAAAGCTATTCAGTAGAAGAAGGTGGTTTTCATTATTTTTAGTCAACTCAGTTGTTGCATTCAGATGCCTTTATTCCATTTCTTTAACTTTGATGATATTAGATTTTTAGCACAGGGAATGGAAGTCACTAGGTACTGGCTGAACTGGCGCTCAGTTCAACGCTGTCTGGAATTTTCAGTGCCTTCTTTTTGGAGGACAGGAGTCTGTCTGGAAGTCAATCATGGTAGGTGTATATATATATATATATATATATATATATATATATATATATATATATATAAATCACCCCCCACTCAAATGTTGCTGTTAAATCAGGCAGGGATTTACTCATTTACTGCATTATCTCCCACCTCCCCCTTTTTCTTATGGTCACTCTGCAACTTCAGTCACACCTGGATGCTACTCGCAGTCTGAATGCCTGCCAAATTGGCTTTGAACCTGGCTGCAGCACTTACACCTTCTGATCAAATTTCCCCTACTTTTTCCTAATTGCAAAGTCTTTGATCAGATCCTCAACACACATCTGCTTCTATACTTAGGAGGCATCCAGCCTGCCTTGTTGCATAGTTGTTCTGTTGGGATTTTTAATGTACTTCCATTGAGAAAATGAACGCTCAGTTGAGCAATTTGTGACCACTAATGTTAAAAATGTGGCAATGGGAAATTTCTGTGTTGCCCCCCTTCCCTTGATGCCCTAAGCACATGCTTATTTTGCTTAATGGTTAATCCAGGCCCAAGTCAAGGTCAAAACATGGGTGCAAAGCTGTGCTGAAGAATAGAAGAGAGACATGGAGCTTCAGAAATGGGGTTGGGGAGGTGAAATGTGAGTTTAGTAGTTTCATGGAAACCTTTTGAGGGTTAATGTGGGGGAATGGCAGGGGGTTAGGATTAGGAGGGGCCCAGCCCCTAGTTTTTAGAAACACATGTGCAAGTTATTTCAAGAAATAGACAGCAAAGCATTATGATGTGTTTATGTATGACATTAAGGATTCTATTTCTGAAAGCTGTTGATTAAAAAAAAAAGGATTTGAAAGAAAAAAATAAAATGTGCATCTCTCTGAGGCAATTTTTTTAACATTTCCATTAAAGCTGATTTAAACTCAAGCCAATTTAAGCATCATGTGTGAAAAGGACTTAAGTCATGCCTGTGAACATGACCTCACATTCCTGTGAGAATTTCTCGAGTATTTCTCAGCTCTATAAAATGTAATACAAACCCTTTGGTCAACCAGAATACATTTATGTTACAGAAATAAGCAGGAGAGTGCTTCTGCTTAAGTGCTAGGGAAAAATGCTACACACAGTTTCTCAAGCATGTCATACACATTTGCCACTTAGGAATACTGCTAGATTGCCTTTTCTTGGCTACCAATTACAGTTGATGAGGAGGGCGTAACCATTTCATTTTGATTCAAAGTGAACTGTCAACTAAGCCTTTGTGAAGTTGAGGAGAGACTTCTACTTGTGTGAGGTTGTGAAGGTGTCATCTCTTGCAGAAAATGGTAGCTCTTAACTAGGTTGGGTTGATTTGAGAATACTGCACAAGCCTGTATCAGGTACCAGTGTACTTCTGGGTCTGATTCAAGGTATTAATTATTACACGGATACAATCTAGTACCCAGGTATCTTGGCTGTACTCTCAAGAACATTTACTGTGAAATAGCCACAGTTCGTTCATACACTGTATGATGTCATGAAACGAATATCCTATTCCCGTGTTTTCCTGGTTCTGTTTTATTTTCAGAGCTCAGAAAATATGCCCTTTTAGCACAATGAAAGAGTTGTACAACTTCTTCAGGTTGGATGACACATTATGAAGCTGTTCAGTAGGTTGTTTGGTTAGTTATGGTCTGTAGCAATTGCTGTAGCAATTTCCTTCTCCACGGTTTGCCTCTCTTCCCTAGGAATCATCTCTCTAACTTTAATCCTTCTCTTTCCAGATTGGATTGCTGTTACAATGGTCCCCCTGCCCCGCCCCAAATGCAGTGGGGTCTGCGATCATGATCAGGAATATAGTGAGGGTGGAGGGATAATTTACCTTTCCCCACCACAGAGTGGTCCAAATGAAAGCCACCTCAACATTTGAGGCTGGGAAAATGGAAACTGCCCATCTCATTAAATAATGTTGTCCAGATTCCAGAAGCCTAGAAGCAGAGTTGCTATTAGAGCTGAAAGCAGATTGGCTACACATGCACCATGCATTTAAAGCACATTTGAAGCATGTGACTTCTCCCTAAGATTTCTGGGGACTGTACTTTGTTAAGTGGGAGCCCTGGGAGGGATAGACCACAGTTCCTAGAAATCTTGGGGGGAAGTCACATGCTTTAAATGTGCTTTAAATGTGTGGTGTGTACACAGTCACTGCTCTAAGCTATCCAAGTCTCAAAGTACTGACGGAAAGAGAATTCAGGGCAAGGCTATGCAGACAGAATGGTCACTCAGCCATTCTGCTTTAGCTCTCGGACACACAACAAACAGGAGGGGACCCTACCCCCCTTTTTTAAAAAAATAATTTTTAGTGATTTTTCCATGTATACTTCTTCTAACAATATATCTTTAACAATTTTTCATATTTCAACCCTCCTCCCCTGGACTTCTCTTATACTCCTGTTTTGTTTTATTTCCATATTGTTCACCCTGCATATTGTTTCCCCAAAATTTTCTCAATACATAGAGTCTTATTTTTTGTTGTATACAGTTGTGATTGTTTACCCAAACCCTGCCAATGAGCCCATTTCTTTATGTTGCCTCTTCATATATGTTGTAAATGGTTCCCATTCTCTTTTAAAGTCTTTGTTGTCCTTTTCATGTAATTTTTCTGTTAGTTTTGCCAGTTCTGCATATTCCATAAGTTTCCCTTGCCATTGTTCTGGGACCCTACTCTTTGGTTCAGAGATCACCAAAGGCAGGTATCGCCTGCCATCAGTAACATTAAGTGGTCTGCAAACTGGGATGCTGTGTTCACTATCTTCACCACTACCCTTATAAAAATAAAATACAAACACTCTCACTAATAGTATTTGTATCAAGCTTTTCTTTGTATTTTATTTCGTTTTTGTGGAGGGTGGGATTTTCTTCACCAGCTTGAACAAAGGCAAGGCAAGATACAAATGGAACAAACAAACAAGGAGTAAATAAAAGCCTTTCAAACCCTGACCCTCACATTCCGAAACTTCAGTTTTCACATTTAGTGCTCTCTAGCTTCGTGCGCCAGTGGTGCAAAATCTAGTCATAAGCCCTGTTTTGTTGTGTGGGATTTTGAATGCATTCTTTAATTCCACTCAGGCTCTGGTAAGACTTGTTATACAGTTGTGACGTAGAACACAACTGAACCTAGATCTGAGTCAGGAATGAATGCCTCAGCTAACTGGAATGAGACTATTTACGGACACAGAATGGCCACAAAGGACTCTCCAGTTGCCCCGGCAAATCTCCCCAAAAGCATGTTTCCAGGTTTATAGTAATTTGAGATTCCATCCGGTTTTATGCCTCATTGGAAATACAGAAACTCAAGTCTCCCATTGCTTATTATTGCCATCATACTGTAGGATTTTTTTTGTTGTATTCCCTCTAATTACCTAATGGAACACTACCTTCTGCTCCACCTAGATTTCTTTTGGCAACCTTCCATCTAAATACTGACCAGGCCCCAACTTGCTTGGCAAAGAAAATGAGAAAAGATCTGTGCTGTAAGGTGATTCTTCTTGCTTATAGCCAGTGCTGATATTCACCTGATTATCCACCCAATCTCCACCCTGTTGCCTCTATGGGTGTGATTTACACAAAGCTGCTTTTTCTTTTCCTCCTTCTTCTTGTTTTCTTTCTAAGTCAGGGGTGCAACACGCCTCCATCTCCTGTGCAAAAAGGTCACTAGAGATTTGGAGAATGCCACATAACTTGTTTTGCCTAATAGCATAATGAAAAGGTTAATGGCGCAGGCACGTTTGCACACCTGGACATCTCTGAAGGAGGCAATATCTGACGAGGGAGAAATGTGTGCCTTGTTGAGGAGGGAAGAGGAATACTGAAACATGCAGTGAACTATACCATAGAAATGTATGGACTTTGAGCTTTGTCAGCGGGAAATAAGGTAGAAGAAATTCCTGCCGATGAAAGGGGAGCTTTTCACAGTGCCACTTGTCTAACAGAATAAGATCATACTCACACCATGCATTTGAAAGCAGTCTCATACCACTTTGAACAGTCATGGCTTCTCCCAAAAATGTCTGGGAACTGTAGTTTGATAAGGCTCAAGGAACTGTAGCTCTGAGAAGGGAATAGGGGTCTCTCGTACCAACTCCCAAGCACCCTTAACATTTGCAACGATTCTTTGTGAGAAAACTGTTCTTGTTGTTGTTTAGTCGTTTAGTCATGTCCGACTCTTTGTGACCCCATGGACCAGAGCATGCCAGGCACTCCTGTCTTCCACTGCCTCCCGCAGTTTGGTCAAACTCGTGCTGGTAGCTTCGAGAACACTGTCCCACCATCTCGGCCTCTGTCGTCCCCTTCTCCTTATGCCCTCCATCTTTCCCAACATCAGGCTCTTTTCCAGGGAGTCTTCTCTTCTCATGAGGTGGCCAAAGTATTGGAGCCTCAGCTTCAGGATCTGTCCTTCCAGTGAGCACTCAGGGCTGATTTCCTTCAGAATGGAGAGGTTTGATCTTCTTGCAGTCCATGGGATGCTGCTGCTTGAAATGTATTGTGCAGAACACCAGACTGGCTCCATTGGTGTGCATATGCTGCCCTGACCTGGTTGCCAACCTATTCTATCTGTGCAAACTGCTGTGATACCATATTGTGAGGTTGGCTCCGTCCCTCTGCCTCACCTCTGCAGCTGCTCCTGAAATTCATACTTTCCTACAGGTGGAATTTGCTCTGAGGGGAAATACTTTAAGGCATTGCCCATATGATACCAGTGTTTCTGCAACTGAACAAATATCAGCTTGGAGTGGGTGAGGGGGATGGCACAGGAGGAAGGATTACATCCCATTCTTCCAGTGCCAGAAGCACAATTTAAATCTGAGGCTGCTATTTAATTTCTGAAAAGCAATGGGAGATTTGGCCCTGAGCGATGGTTTCATCCCTACACTCATCACATAAAGGCTGCAAGAGTGAAAATGTGCCCCTCCAAAGGGTCCATAACTGCAGAGCTTTAATCTCACCAATCTTGCTTGTACATCCAGCTGCTCACCATCAACATGCATTGGAGGCTCAGTCTAAGGTAGGATCCTGAAACACCCTATTCCACCAAGAGCTAGGACCAGTGGCGTGGCGTGGGGGGTGCAGGGGGGGCCGGCCACACCGGGCGCAACATCTGGGGGGGGGGCGCGCTAATCTAGTGGAAGAGACTCGAGTGCTAAAATCCACAGGTTAGGGGGCGCAAATTACTTGCCTTGCCCCTGGTGCTGACACCCCACGCTACGCCACTGGCTAGGACTCTTGTTCTTAGCTGCACCATGAATGTTAGTGAGGGCACAGCCAATCCAGGAGTGTCATTGTGCAAGCGCTGTTCATTTTGCTGAAGCCATTCATGGGACTGGGCTGCTGATGCCACACATCCTGGACCAGTTCAGGCTGGCATGACATAAAGTCAGCCACACGTGTTTCCAGCTTAGTCAATGTCCAAATGTTGCCTAATATGCCTCCAGTTTGTTTCTAAGTATTTTAAAAGTCCAAAATAGAACCTTCCAGCATTCCTCCTTTAGTTTCCCATGCTTCTTGATCTCACACCTATTAGAGTACTGTAGACTTACTTTTCTCCTTCATGGATCACTGCCTTGCCGTGGCGAAGGGGCTTGAATAACTCCGAGAAGCTATGAGCTATGCCGTGCAGGGCCACCCAAGATGGACAGGTCATAGTGGAGAGTTTTGACTAAACGTGATCCACCTGGAGCAGGAACCGGCAAGCCACTCCAGTATCCCTGCCAAGAAAACTCCATGGACAAAAACAACAGGCATATAAAAGACAGGAGTGCCTGGCGTGCTCTGGTCCATGGGGTCATGACTTAACGACTAAACAGCAACAACAGACTTACTTTTATTAGACATGTCCTGTCCCCTTATAAGCGATAGACTCCAACATCTAATATATATTTATGTAGCGCACACTTGGTGAAGAAAAAGGCATGCAGTAGAAGTGGATGTGCACCAAACGTTTTATACGTGCTTGTTGGGAATAGCCCTAATAGATTGCAATAGGTGAGGGGAGAGACTTCATCAGGCAAGGCCTCCTTCCACCTGCCTTGCTTCACCCTCTAGTCTCTGCTTCTCAATTTGTATTGTATTATTCGATGTTCTGTGGCTTGCAGTTGTTTTATTTATTGTAGTTTAAAAATTGTTTATTGTAACTGTTAACAGTGAATTTCTGTTTAACTTTTATATGCTGATATTATTATTTGACACTATTCTAATGATTGTTGAATGTTACTTTTTTGATGCAGGGTGCTTATTTTAAAGTTATGTTTTATTATCACATTTTTGTATTGCATTAGATTGTTATAAGATGTACATTTTTTGTTTCTTCAGCTTGTAAACCGCCTTGAGTATTGTAAGATAGAAAGGGGTATACAAATTAAAAATGATGATGATGATGATAGGGAACAATTAGGTCAAAGCAGTGCCTTAGCAGCAGGTGTTCTCAGAACTGCAGGCTAAGTTTCTTGTTGGCCTCCATCATGCAAATATTAAGCGATCAGGGGTCTGCTTTCTATGGTGTTTTCGCATAAGAGTCGGGTGCACAGGTGGATAATGCAACCCTGTGGGTGGGCATATCGCATCCAAGAGCACCCATGAGGCAGTAATTTTGTACATACACTGCAGCCATGTACACCACAAGGAATGCAACCCCCCCTTCTCTCCCTGCGAGAGGGAGAAAGAGAGAAGATTGCCTTTCAGCTTTGTTGTTGTTTAGTTGTTTAGTCGTGTCTGACTCTTCGTGACACCATGGACCAGAGCATACCAGGCACTCCTGTCTTCCACTGCCTCCCGCAGTTTGGTCAGACTCATGTTTATAGCTTCGAGAACACTGTCCAACCATCTCGTCCTCTGTCGTCCCCTTCTCCTTGTGCCCTCCATCTTTCCCAGCATCAGGGTCTTTTCCAGGGAGTCTTCTCTTCTCATGAGGTGGCCAAAGTATTGGAGCCTCAGCTTCACGATCTGTCCTTCCAGTGAGCACTCAGGGCTGATTTCCTTCAGAATGGATACGTTTGATCTTCTTGCAGTCCATGGGACTCTCAGGAGTCTCCTCCAGCACCAGAATTCAAAAGCCTTTCAGCTTAGCTCTCATCCAGAGTAACAGCATATAATGTCTCTTCCTGGCAATATTGTGTGCAACTGTTTCTTGTGGGGTGAAACATAAATAAATAGTTCTGTCAAGAGGGGCACACCCTCGGTTCAGTAGAATAGACAGGCAGACCTATGGTGGGGACGGGGAAGGAAGCTCTCTCCACCCCCCCCCCCTTCAAAGGACAAGCTGGCGGAAGAGAAATGGCTGGGAATAATACCACATGGCTAATTGCAGTTGGCACTCTTGTTATCACACAAATGCAGTAGGGTGTTATTGTGGGAAGAGCAGGCAGGGCTCTAATTGAGGGATTACAGGGGGTAATCCAGCTCGCCTTGTTAAATCAAATTTGTTAATTTACTACATATGAGGGGAAAGGACAAATGGGAAGGTGAATTCCTCTTGTTAAACACTTACCAAATGTTGGGCTATTTGAACCCTGGGGAGAGGTAAATACATTCATTCACCACTTAAAGTTTGGAGCATTTGGTCCTCTCAGTGGGGCTTTTATTGTGGTTTAGAGCTGAATGCCTCTTCCTCTTCATACTGCCAGCTGAGGTTTGATACAAGGGGCCACGACTGCAACTGGATTCCTGTAGCAATGGATTGGCACTGTTACAGTTAAAGCCTCAGCCGAAATTTGCAGTATATGCTGCTCTTTTACAACTCGGCTGTAAAAATTTACTCTGGAATGAAACATGATATACAAGATCTCGGTCCATAAATACCTTTCAGAAGGGAGGCGGGGGGGGGAGATCCCTGCTCCGAAATGTGTGGTTATAAGTAAGAGGCTGGCCCATTTTCTGTTGTATTATTATTAAATAGAAACTATATGCACTTGTCAGCTGTGCCTCAGTATGTTTGCTCCACTCCCAAATGCTTTAATGCGTTTTGAAAAATCTCACGTGGCAAACTTGCTACTAGTGCTTGATGGAGTATTGTTGCATCCAGACGTGGACTGTGGCATGTGCAGTCAATGCACATGGGTTAGGGAGTGGAGTGTGGTTGCACAGTGCCATTTGCATTAGTAACTTCAATAGCGCTAATGAAACGATGGCGCAATATGGGATAAGAAAGCCTATATATTAGACAGAGAATGCATTGTGAGCTTGTTTGTTTAGGAAGCAGTCCAATTTCACTTGTAATGTGCAGCTCCATCATTACAACTTTGTCTGGATTCCCCCCCCCGCCCCCCAATCTGCTTTATTTTCTTGATGCATGCCAAATTAGTTCTCTTGCCAGTTTGCTATTACCCCGGAAAATGGCTTTACACAAATGCAGAACAAATAGTTCATATATTGTGAATGAGTTGATGTAGCTAGCTAGCTATTGCTGAAAGATGTCATATGCATTTTCTGAAACTTACAATCACTCAATTGTTTTTGATTTTTACTGCTAGATCGAAATTCGGCTCTCTGTTGCTAACATGCAAACCCCATGCCTCCACTGACGTGACAAAGGCAGATCAAAGGGGAGACTCCTGTTAAGCAAAAAGGAAATATACATATGAGAGAAAATCTCCAGCTGGTGCAAATTGGCACAGGCCTGGTGAACTTTTGCAATTCTGATGGAAAACCTTTCCAAGGCATTAACATACCCTGTTACATTGGATTGTGCATACCCAAGAAACAGAGCAGTGTCTCAGCACACACAGAGGGAGAGATCGTGCCCCTTCTACGGCTGCAACCCTGTGCAGATCCATCTGACGGTATGCTCCATTGAACACAGTCTCATATTCAGGAAAAGTTTCGTGAAGAAGCTGGCATGAATAAATAAAACGTCTACTTTCCCCAACCATTGATGAGTATTGAAAAAAGAAAAACCTTCTAGTCAAAAAGTTTAAATAATAATAACGTAGGAGGAGGAGATGCTGATGGACCAGCGAAGGAAATGAGAAGAGCTTTGGTTTTTTTTTGTACCTGGTCTGCATGTCAGATCTGTGCTTCCAATAGCAGGGCCCATTTTTTTATTCTATAAAAAACCTATTCAGACCTATGCACTTGACATAAGCTTGCGTTGATAGTTGCAATAATGTCAGCCTGGAACAAACAACGGGAGAGGGTGCATGTTATAAATTTCCTGCTTCATGTGCTCCAATACTGGGCGGATGCAAGTTGCCACAGGGTAAACAAGAAAGGCTTAAATGTTGAGCCATACGTAATTATACACGTAATTATACCCATTGACCTTATAGCCCAATCCCATGCAGTTAAATGACCTAATTCCCTTGGAATGGATGGGCTTTGGTGTACCTAACTCTGCGTATTTGCAGCCTTACCCAACTTCTTCCACAGATACACTTCTTCTTCTTCTCCCCCTCCCTCCAGGTGTGATTGCATCTGTCCAGGAGTTTTGCTGTCTCCCACAAGACTCAGCAGAACAACATGGTCTGCACATCTCATCAATTTCTCATTAGTGCTGACCGCATAAGCGTCTGTCAGTGTCACCTGCTAGTGAGTTCAGAACTTAAATCTTTTGGCACTGAAACAGAGAACTAAAAATCCTGGATGTCCTTTCACCCTCGTTTCCAAAAGTCCAACTTTCTGAAGGCTACTACACTGTGTCGTGCTTGGGGCTACCTTTGAAGACTATGGGGGAAATGCGACAGCAAGGGCACTGACTGAGTGATTTTATCCGCTGCTTTTATGCTATTTTCTGCCTGACTTTGTTTTCATTGTCAGTTTTGATTGTAAGCCACATCGAAAACTTTTGTTTAAAATGGGGACAGAAGGTTTTAAAGATACACATTATCCTATTATTTCCAGGGTTTCCGGCCACTGTGAAATAGAGAGATTGTGTAAGAGGGTGGGTGGGTGGGGAATCTTAGCTCATTATAGCAAAGGCTGTTGCTGTTAGACCAAAATTCTGCTTAAATTCTAAGGATGAAAGTGGCTAATTCTCCATGACGGGGTGCTGAAACCTTGTAAGCCTGAGGGCCACCATCCTTTCAGGGCACCCTTTCAAGCGCCACATGATTTGTTCAATTTTATATTGTTAACAAGGCAAATATGTGTGAAAAATTCTGATTTCTTTCAATTCCTAGACAGATAAAATATTACCAGAGGAGAACCAGAAATTATAATTATTCCCCAGAGAACAATAATTTCCCAATAAATTAAAAAAACCAGCATGATTTAGCAAATGAAGCTGAAAGCCAAGGCCACTAAGTACAAGCAACATCTTTGAAGCCATTTATATCAAAATTTATTTCTGATTGTGTTCTGTAGGTTTTCATTTTTTGCGTGAAAAGGACAAATGTTGAGTTCTTGACAAGGGTTGGAAGTAGCAAGAATCTACAGTGGTGCAGAGAAATGTTCCTTTCAGTGGCGTTACAACTGCAATTTGTCTTCCTGATATATTTTGGAAGTTTCTATTGCTGTTAACTGATAGATGAGTAGAACATCTTGTTCAAAGAGCATTTGCATTTGTTATTCAGATGTTGATCATTCCATTTTTCATATTGACTTCATAAGTTTCCCCCCTGTTTAATTATATAGACTATTTAGGATGCTGCAACGGTGAAACGGACCCACTTTCTTTAGCAATGTTATTATTTTGCCAACATGCATGACCAAAGTTAGCCTGGCCCCCCTGCACCCAATCTCTCTCACATACACGCAGACATAGTGCGCTCTCTCTCTCTCGAACACACACACACACACTTGCTCTCCACCAAGTTCAAAACTGGGCTTAGAAGAGAGCTTTAAATCTCTCCACCAAGTGCTGGACTTGGTGGGCAGATTATCTATCACTTAGAAGGTTGAAAATGTCCCCCCATTCCTGCTCTACTGGAAGTGCTCCAGCTCAGGGTTCCAGCCAGCCAGCCAGCCAGGTCTCCCCCCCAGGATACTATAATCCCTGCTCCTTTCCCTTTGCCTTTCCCAACTGCGGCTGCAAAAACACCATGCATTTAAACCACATTCTCCCCGTCTCCCAAAGAATCCTGGGAACTATGGTTTACCCATAACAGAGCTATGGTTCCCAGGATTCTGCAGGGGGGGGTTGCACTTTAAATGCACGGTGCACACACAGCCAGGGACTCAGCATTCTGTGGCTACAGTAGATGACTGAGCTCATTCAGTCCTCATTGTGCTTAGTTTCCTCCTGTACTTTTTTCTTTTAATTTGCAAACTTTTGCTGTTCTGTATACCTATGGAGTTCCTCAACTGCTACATTATTTTGGAAGCGACCCTTTTTCACTTCTAAATTGACAGTAAGCTCAGGGGGGTCAAATGCCTGTTAGAGGGAATTAAGTGTGCCAGTCTCATATTTTCTGTGATCCTGAAACGAGTATAAAATTCACCACGTTATTCAGTACAGATGTATCCTTTTCCCGAAAGTGAGACCGAATGCTATTCTCTTGGAAATGTTTGTTGGTCACCAGAACAGAATTGCTAGTGAGACCGATTGGTGTGAATGGTTTGCAGAATATACATTTTAGAAGTTTACATTGCGCATCCAAATCCAGTATTCAAAATACTGCTTTTATTTAAATAAAAGCTTTAATTGTGCAGAAGTTAAATCACCTTCAAAGAAAAATTAGCAGCTTCTTTGAAGTACAATACAGAAAATAAGACTGCAGCTGCTTCTTAGCTACTGCAAGTAAGGCATAATAATTTCTGAAAGCACATGGAGAAATAGATAACCACTGCCTTCAAGCCTGGAAATGTATTTTGCTGAAGTCACGGTCACAAATGTTCTTTTGTAAAATATCATAGCAATACAATGCCACTGGATATGAATGGTTAGGTTAAAAGGAAAATAAGCAGCATATAGGAGTTTTACAGATAACATTCTTACCTATTTTTTTTTAATTGTATCCCATCCTAACTATCTCCAAAAGTACCCATGTTAGAATATCTCAATGAAAACCAACATAGAAAGGGATAAGGGGGGAAGTGCAATCAGAATTACCTAAATAAAGGAAGTAGAGATGTTGTTGTGTATTGTCGAGAAGCACACAAACCTCAATAGTCCCATACAGAATGAAGATTCCTCTCCCATGTATTTCTAAACACCTGTCTTCGAACCAAGAAAGGACTTCTGTATCTTCAGCACTGGCAGAGAAGGTTTCTGATTATTTCTCCCAAGTCTGTCAATGCCCAGCCTCAAGGCTGATGTTGCAAACATACCTATAAGCTTGTGAAACATGGACCACTTATAAACGCCATCTCCAACTCCTCGAAAGATTCCATCAGTGGTGTCTCCAAAATTTTTTACACATCACTTGGGAAGACAGGCAAACTAATGCCAGTGTATTGGAAAAAGCAAAGATCACCAGTGTTCAAGAAATGATTCTTCAACATCAACTTCATTGGACTGGTCATGTTGTGTGGATGCTTGATCATCGTCTTCCAAAGCAACTACTTTATTCCGAACTTAAAAATGGAAAGTGTAATGCTGGTGGTCAACAAAAGAGGTTTAAAGACTGTCTCAAGCCAAATCTAAAAAAATGTAGTATAAACACTGACAGCTGGGAAACACTGGCCTGTGAGTGCTCCAGTTGGAGAACAGCCTTTACCAAAGGTGTCATGGGCTTTGAAGACACTCAAACTCAAGACGAAAGGGAGAAATGCGCTAAGAGGAAGGCATGCTTGGCAAACCCTCACATTGATCAACTCCCACCCGGAAACCTATGTCCCCACTGTGGAAGGACTTGTGGGTCCAGAATTGGCCTCCACGGTCACTTATGGACTCGTTGTTAAAACCGTGTTCATGGAAGACGATCTGAAATATACTCAGAGTCGCAAAGTGATTTCATGCTCTTTATTCAGCTCATAGTGGTGAGGAGGAATGAATGAAAGTCCCCTCAAAGTATCTGCTTTATATACATTATTTACACAATGGGCTGCACATGATTGGCTAATTCCGGAATTCTACTGTAAGCCAATCAAGTTGTGGATTCACTTCTATCTGGAGCATGATTGGGTGGTTCCTGCCAACCAATCATACTGCTGCATTGTTCTAGCACCTGAGGGCTGTGAAGGAGATGAGCTGGACATGGCCTGCAGTTCATGTGGAGCAAGCGGAGCCCAACTGTTTTGGAGGCAGCATGGCCACCGTGTGGGGGGATGACGCCAATGGAGGGACAGCGAGAGCAGGGGCGTGGGGCAAGGAGAGAGGCAATTAGGGTGGGTCTTTCCCACTGACCCACAATGCGTGTGCAGGGCGAGTGGTGCCCTTGGCAGCTGCTCCCCACTTTTCTGTGAGAGGTCCGCTTGCCTGCGAGTAAGCCCTGTTGATTTCAGCAGGACTTGATTCTAAGTCAGCATGGACAGGATTGCACCCCCTCTTCTGATTTGCATGTTTTTGTTTTCATCCTCCAGCTTTCCCTCCCCACTCTCTGCATAAGGGTTCCTCCCCCCGCCCCCCGATACTGTGCATGCACTGAATACCTTTAGTATGCAGCCTAAGATGAAAACCTTATTTTTCCCTCCTCCCAAGATTTATTTATTTGCAGAAAAGTTGAAAGCAGTGAATTCAGAAGTGCAATGTTGTGCCTCGTTTTATTGCTATTATTGCTTCACATTTCCAGAGAGGTAGCTTATATTACAGCCTGGCCATGTCTACTCAGAAATAAGTATTCTTGAGGTCAGTGGGCCTTTGAGTGTGGGGTTAGGATTGCATTTCTAGGCTGGTTTCCTTTTGGTTTAGAAAAAGAAAAGGAGTAGTGTTTATGACTTAAGTACTTCTGTCTTAAAACGCAAATGAAAACAATATGTTCACATGGATAAAATTAAAACTATAACATCTATTTATCTCTATTCCTAGCTATTTATTTCTCTCTCTCTTCTATTAAAACCACACCAATCAATTACTGCAACAACTTCATGGTGAGTACCAGTACCTTTTTTCTAGAAAAAAAGTACTGCTGTGCTGTGGTCTGACCACTGTGATTCCCCAATCCAAAACTGTGCTATGTAAAGCTCATTGTGTTGCTCTGGTGCAGAGGATGAGCTAGTGATGAGCTAGCATATAAGAGCTCGGCCCAATTAGACCAAAGTTCCATCTTCTCCAGTATCCTGTTTCCACAGGAGCCAATCAGGTGCTACCATAGACCCCAAGCAGGGCCTGAAGGCAAGAGCACCCTTCTCCTGTTTTTGCTCCCCATCAGTTCATATTTGGAGGTGTAGTCGCTATGGACATGGAGTTTACATATAGCTATCCTATCTAGTAGGGACGCGGGTAGCGCTGTGGGTGGTGCTGTGGCTTCCTGATCAGAAGGTTGGCAGTTCGAATCCCCGCGACGGGGTGAGCTCCCGTTGCTCGGTCCCTGCTCCTGCCTACCTAGCAGTTCGAAAGCACGTCAAAGTGCAAGTAGATAAATAGGTACTGCTCTGGCGGGGAGGTACACGGCGTTTCCCTGTGCTGCTCTGGTTCACCAGAAGCAGCTTAGTCATGCTGGCCACATGACCCGGAAGCTGTACACCAGCTCCCTCGGCCAATAAAGCAAGATGAGCGCCGCAACCCCAGAGTCGGTCACGACTGGACCTAATGGTCGGGGGTCCCTTTACCCTTTACCTTTATCCTGTCTAGTAACCACTGACAGACCAATCATAGCCCACTTTCAAAGGGTCTCTTCCTGATTCCTTGCATGGGATCTTCGAGCTGCTTGTTTCACAAAAGCCCATGTTAGCGCTGGCCGCATATGAAGGGTGGATATATTCCTAGGAAGCTGGGCATTGTCAGCAAACTGCACTCTGATTCCCCAATACGTGATCACCCTTTTGGAAGGACCAGGCTGTAAATTCCAAATGTGGTTTGGAGTACTTGTTTTCTATTAATTTTCCTCGCACTGGACAAAGTGGATGCTGGAAGCCACATTAATTTACAAAGTTTCCTGAACTTGTGGATAATTAGTAAACTCACTACAGAACTGAAGGTCTGAATCTGTGGCACATTTGAAGAAGTGGCATTGCCAAACCACCTGAGGAATAAGCACATACACACAGCACTATTCCTCCAGTCAATGGGGGAAAAAATCTTCTTCTTTTAAGTCCAGGCTGCCAAATTTGTGAACAATTAAAACACTTTCTGCACCTTTCTAGCAATTCCAAATGTTAACTACATTTCCGCACTGGTATACAGAGAGAGAATAATTAAGAGGAAGCAAGCAAGTTTATTCTTTGAAAAAGCATGAAAAGCCAAGTTAAGGAGGGGGAGGTTTGTGCCTGAAAATCCTTTCATTTCTAAAGAACCAGCATGATAATAAATTGTTTTTGCTGAAAACAGGAAGTTTGGCAGTGCTGCAAAAGGACAGTTAAACTTTGGCTGGGTGACCCAAAACATTGTGTTCCACTTTGAAAGTATTTCCAGCAACAACAGCAATGAAAAAAGAGAGAAGGAGAGGAGGAGGAGAAGAAGAAGAAAACCACGAGCGCCTGAAATCCATAGAAAGCAAAGGAATTGCAAAGGCATCTGGCAGCTGCCGTTGCTTGCCAAGCTTGTGGTCATGTTGTGTTGGCTCGCAAACCGGTTTGCCAGTTTTCAATGACTTTTACTGAGCACAGCTGGAAATCTACATCTCAGAGACCTCAAAAGTTGCAAGCAAAGAACCCTCCCCCCTTTTTTCTGGAGCCTTTTCATTTGCTTTTCATCTGACCTGGACTGGCTAAATTAAAAATAAAATCACAATTAAACAAGGGCTCCAAAATATCTGGCTTTCAGTAAACAAATAAACAAACTAACAAATGAGCTGATTTAACTTGCACATGACGGAGGCCTGGATGAACAGCCTGGAGGAGAGCACACCAGGCAGGGCGCAGGGTCCCTTGCTTAAAAGGGTTTAAATAGTAATCATCACCAAAAGCCTTTCATTTAATTGATTAGCATCACAGACATGTAGACAAGATGATTTCTGCAGGTTTCTCCCCTATTTGCAATGCAGTCAAGGATAGCTTAAGATGACATGGTCAACTGGCAGTTGAAGGCAGCATCCAGCCCACTACAATTTTGTTCACCCCCCCCCCCCGAATGTGCCAGGCTGAACAACATGGGTGCTGTTCATCACCTGAAAGCATGCAGGAAATTAGGACTTTATGTTTGGATGGGTGCTAGTCAGGTGGGAAGAAACGCCACATCTGCAACTCTTTGGCCAATGGTGCTGCTTGAGTGATTGCTCTGTAGCCAATCCAAAAGGAGCACAGGGGAGTCACATGTGCTGCACCCCCCAGCTCACACATGCCTCTTCTGTGCACCCTTACTTTACTGGCTCCAGGTTCTAGAAGACCCTTCTGTGGCTTTAATCCCCCTGTAACACAATCCACTAAGATATGACATCAGGATGAAGAGGGAAGAACAGTGGGTGGCATAATATAGCCTTACAGTAATACTAGAGACAACCTAATGTTTAGTAGGAATCTCCTTTCTTGAAAATTGAATCCATTGGTTTGAGTCCTACCCTCTGGAGAAGGAGGGGAAAAAAAGTGTGCTCCATCTTCCATGTGGCAGCCCTTGAGATATTTGAAGATGGCTATCATAACTCCTAGTGATGTATGGAAGTGAGAGCTGGACCATAAAGAAGGCTGATCACCGAAGAATTGATGCTTTTGAATTCTGGTGCTGGAGGAGACTCTTGAGAGTCCCATGGACTGCAAGAAGATCAAACCTCTCCATTCAGAAGGAAATCAGCCCTGAATGCTCACTGGAAGGACAGATCCTGAAGCTGAGGCTCCAATATACTTTGGCCACCTCATGAGAAGAGAAGACTCCCTGGAAAAGACCCTGATGCTGGGAAAGATGGAGGGCACAAGGAGAAGGGGACGACAGAGGATGAGATGGTTGGATAGTGTTCTTGAAGCTACCAGCATGAGTTTGACCAAACTGCGGGAGGCAGTGGAAGACAGGAGTGGCTGGCGTGCTCTGGTCCATGGGGTCACGAAGAGTCGGACACGACTAAACAACAATCACTCTCCTCTTTTCCAGGCTAAAAATACCCAGTTCCTTCAACCACTCCTCAAAGGCTTCGTTCCCAAAACCTTGATCATCCTGGTTGCCCTCCTCTGCACACGTTCCAGCTTGTCAGTATGTGCAGAAATGTACTCCATATTCAGGAAAGGACAACCCGAATGATCTAGGTGATGGAGTGACTCCTGGAAGGGGAAAGGTTACAACATTTGCGACGTTTCAGTTTAGCGAGAAGGCAAGTCAAGGGGAATATGAAAGAGGTGTATAAAATTAGGCATAGTGTAGGGAGAGTGGATTAGGGATGTGAGTGGTGCTGTGGGTTAAACCACTGAGCCTAGGACTTGCCAATCAGAAGGTCGGCGGTTCAAATCCCCGTGACGGGGTGAGCTCCCGTTGCTCAGTCCCTGCTCCTGCCAACCTAGCAGTTCGAAAGCACATCAAAGTGCAAGTAGATAAATAGGTACCGCTCTGGTGGGAAGGTAAATGGCGTTTCCGTGTGCTGCGCTGGTTCGCCAGAAGCGGCTTAGTCCTGCTGGCCACATGACCCGGAAGCTGTACACCGGCTTCCTCGGCCAATAAAGCGAGATGAGCGCCGCAACCCCAGAGTCGGTCACGACTGGACCTAATGGTCAGGGGTCCCTTTTCCTTTACTAGGGAGAGTGGATAGAGAAACGTTTCTCTCTCATAACACTAGAACTCATGGACATCCTGTGTTGGAAGATGTAGGACAGGCAAAATAAAGTTCTTCACACAGTGTAGCTCGGACAGCTTAAAAAAAAAAAAAAAGTAAACATTCATGGAGATAAAGACTATCAATGGCTCCTAGCCATGATGGCTGCACCTTGGTCAGAGCACCAGTTGCTTGAAACTGTAGGAGGGGATAATGCTGCTGTTGATGTTGCTGAGGTGAGGCTTACCTACAGTTAAGTCCAGTGGGCAAATGGTAGAGGAGTTCACCTAAGAGAAGACATGTGATCTCACATAGCCCACTTGGAACTGCAGTTAAAAGATCACTGCCATTACGTCAGCACTAGACCAATGGTGTCCTTCCTCACATTGATTCACTTCTGCCTTGAACCCAGTGCAGTTCTTTGCTTCCATTATTATTTCAGAAAGGCAACTAGTCAAAAACTACAGTTAATTAATTTTTTTTTTAAAAAAACCTTCTGCTATTTGGAGTGCGAGGCTGCAAGAATGTAGCAGAAGACCTCTCTAAGTTGCCTTTGGTGCTACTGTCCACCAGACAAATCAAGTTGACACTTGGCTTCCAAACTGAGCCTGTGAAAAGAAATACGCAATTTCTTCAGGAGTGATCTCCCTTGCTCTGAAACAGTTGCACCATGATGCCAATACTCCTTATAAAAACCCTTCAGACAAGCCATGATCTTTAGTTTGCAAGGGGAAAACATACAGGAACAATGGTTTTAATTAAGCGTTCTTTTTCAGCCCTCCTACTAGGAACAGAGAGTACAAGAAATAAAAGATACAATTAATAGTGTCATATAAAGAGAGAGGCTAAATATAGCCAGGCACTTTATAATAGTGAAGGCAGAGGGCGGGTGACGAGAACCCGTGTCACAAAATATTGTTGCACATTCATAACAGTATGCTTCAACCCATTTGATCAAAGCTCTGTGCATGCACCCCAAATATCCAGGCTGCAATACTATACATACCAATGTCATGGGAAACCCCCACTGAACTCAGTGGGACTTGCTTTGGGGTAAACAACAGGATTGCCCTGTTAGACATCTAAGAACTGCTATATGGTGTTCCTGAGCATTCAGGAAATCCTACTCTCAATATTATTGATGCTGAACTGGCTGAGACCAAAGCAGTGGCTGTCTGTTCAATAGGATAACTATTCTTCATGGCATGCAAAATGCGTCTTGTGTACCAGACTGCAGTGCTCCTTTCTGAATCTAGCTTATGCAGGTAAGTACTTTTTGTTTTAATATTTATACAACAGCTGTCTCAAGACGGTAGCAAACTTTTAAAAAACAAAACAAAACATAAAACTATAAAAGCAATAATCAATATTAGCTAATAAAAATTAGAAATGAGCATGAAACAACAGGCAAAACACCAGCAAAAGCCAGCATAAATTCTTTTAACATACTCTATTTACCTTGGAGAGACCTTGCCTTGGAGAGTTATTGGAGAGTTCTTGAGAACTATCACTGGTGCAGAATGTGGTTATAAGGCTCCTGGATGCAGTTGGTCATTCAATATGTTTTTTTTTGGGGGGGGGGAATTCTTAGGCTGTTATTGGCTTCTGAGCCCAATTCAAAGTGTCGGTACTGTTCTTTAGAGTCTGTAAATGGTTTAGGTCCAAAATACTTTAAGGTCTACCTTCTCGTCTATTAAACTAACCACATTTTAAGATCTTCTTTGGAGGCCCAGTCAAAGGTCCTCCAGTATTTGAAATACAGTGCTGGGTTAAAGGTAAAGGTAAAAGTACCCCTGACCATAAGGTCCAGTCCCGGATGACTCTGGGGTTGTGCGCTCCTCTCTCTCTATAGGCCGAGGGAGCCGGCAATTGTCCGGGTCATGTGGCCAGCATGACTAAGCTGCTTCTGGCAAACCAGAGCAGCGCACGGAAACGCCATTTACCTTCCTGCCAGAGTAGTACCTACTTATCTACTTGCTTTCGAACTGCTAGGTTGGCAGGAGCAGGGACCGAGCAACAGGAGCTCTCCCCGTTGCAGGGATTCGAACCGCTGACCTTCTGATCGGCAAACCTTAGGCTCTGTGGTTTAGACCACAGCACCACCCGCGTCCCATAGTGCTGGCTTAGCCAGGACAAATCCATCTCAACAGTGACTCCAGAACTCCCAGGGGACATTTGCTCTGTTCTCTCTCTATTAGTCTTTTATGATTTTTCAGATGGCTTTGTGGAAGCTCTGCATGTGACACAAAGGCAATAAAGACTTTCACCTCTTTGTGTTCCCCCACACCGGCTGGTGGCAACAGAAGGAAGACTGCATGGGACACAAAGAGGAGAAAAACTTTTCCGCCCTTCATTCCCACTAGCACCCCTGCCCCCGAGAGAAGGAACCTTGTGGACAAATTTGCAGGAGATGAGGGCGGCAGTGCAGACTTTTGCTTCCTAGGGTGAAATTTGTAGCTCCAGCATCGCACACTACATGTGACATCAAGCATTTATTTAAACAAGTGTTCTCAACCTGGCTACCTTTATTTTAGAGAAAATCTAGCTGTGGGCTGCCAAGCTGGAATGTGCTTTTGATTTGTATTTGGAAATGGGTTTTCTGTTGAAAATCAGTCCCGCCTTGCTGCTTCCTCTTTTCTCCCAAGTAGCAGCAGTGTGCATTTGATTTTCAGTAGAAAACTGGTGCGGGCCCCTGATCTGGACCTGGGAGCACGTTCTGGATCAGGGCACATGGCTGTTTTCTTCCTCCCTTCAGACTAAAAGCAGCCAGGTAACATACACGTGCAATTGTTTAGAATAACACACACCTTGCTCTGGCTCGTCTTAGGAGAATTTCCTATGTTATATGTGGCACCAAAGCAAAGTTTGAGATGAGCACCTTTGCTAGGAAGCTGAAGCCCATGCCAGTTTTCTGGTAAGTTTTGTCTATAAAGGCAGATATGCTTTAAAATGTGGCTTTCTCTCTATATGAGAGATGATAGATGATAGATAGATAGATAGATAGATATAGATAGAAAGATAGAAAGATAGATAGATGATAGATAGATGATCGATCGATAGATAGATGATAGATAGATAGATAGATATAGATAGAAAGATAGATAGATGATAGATAGATGATCGATCGATAGATAGATGATAGATAGATAGATAGATATAGATAGAAAGATAGATAGATGATAGATAGATGATCGATCGATAGATGATAGATAGATAGATGATAGATAGATGATAGATAGATATAGATAGATAGATAGATAGATAGATAGATAGATAGATAGATATAGATAGATAGATGATAGATATTTTAGAAAATCTAATTCTCATGAACTTACTCATGATTGAAAAAGGTAAAGGACCCCTGACAGTTAAGTGCACTCACAAACGACTCTGGGGTTGCGGCACTCATCTCGCTTTACTGGCCAAGGGAGCCGACATTTGTCCGCACACAGTTTTCCCAGGTCATGTGGCCAGCATGACCAAGCTGCTTCTGGCAAACCAGAGCAGTGCACAGAAATGCTGTTTACCTTCCCGTCGGAGTGGTACCTATTTATCTACTTGCACTTTTACGTGCTTTCGAACTCCTGATTTAGTTTCTGTTTAATGCATTACTCAAGTTGTAAGCGTATGTTGAATATTTGTATTAAAACTTTATATACAAGCAACAGTATCTCATAAAGACCACACGATTCAAAAGTGGCAGAGATGGGACCACTTTTTCTCAGTTGTAGTTTTTCCTGCCTTTGAGGTTTTTTAAGTTGTTACAAAGCCTGTTGGGTTTTATTTAATCCACTATAATTTTTTTTTTTAATTGTTCATCTCCTCCCTATGCATTTGAATGCCTCGTAAGTGTTACGAAAAAGGAGCAATGCTGCTGAGTGCTCCAGATGGCTGGAAAGCCAAACAGGATGTTTATGTTATGGGACTGTACCGTGGGAACCAGGGACAGTCTATTATGTGCTCTGAGCACCGGATGTTAGCTCAGAGTGTCACATGACCCTGTACTGGAAGTACATGGGTGGAGTTCTTCTCTCTCTGCAGCTGGGTATCAGAGGGTACAGACATGTTTTCTCTGTACTGCTGGAACGACAGAAATAAAGACATGTAAATACATTTCTGTCTGTCTCTCTCCCCTCCCTGGGAGTGAGGGAGGAGGGATGGTTGTGTTCTTCTTTCACGTTGGGAAGAATCGCCGATTGGAGACCTCCCTTGATCCTGCCGGGAGTCGCAGACAGGAGGTCACAAGGATTCAAGCCGGGCACCTGGAGGGTGGCCAAATTCCTCTGAAGACGAGGCTTGTATCAACATATGGTAGCAGACGCTGCTGGTTATCTGATCCATGGGAATCAGCATGAGAGGTGAGAGGTTGATGGATCGTGTGCCATCCTCTGCACCAAGGAAAGAAGATAACGTCTGAAATTGCAGCCAGAAGCTGAACAGACGGCTGGCCCCAAGAGGGGGTGTTTTCCAAGCAACGGAGCCCCAAAAAGGTATGCTGAATATCGGGCTAAAAGTGTGAATGCAGATTGATTTATTCTCTGGTTCACGAGAGCTGCGTTTGGAAAAAACAAGCTCTGAAAGAAAGGCATGCATACCAGAAATTCCTGTGGTGAGATAAGGATTCCCGTCCCGGGGAAGGTTGCTAAGCAACGACAGTCGGCAGTGGAAAACTACTGACACCTGGGGCTGGCTCAGTCAGAGCCGGGAAAGCGAAAGTTTGTTTTGACTTTGAGCTTGGAGATTGCCTGCCTGAGAGAGAGGCAGAAAGAGAGCTCAAAAGGAGCTTTTGGATTTTAACTAGCTCGAGGGTGAAGAGCTGAGACTTGAGTTCAGCATGGATGCCAAGAAGGGGGGAGTGCCCCTGAGTGCCGTGGTTCAGGATGAACACAGCCGGCATGCTGCACTGGGAGTAAAGGACAGGGGGAGGGAGGAACGGAGTTCTAATTCCCCCACCGATGAGGCTACTGGAAAGGATGCTGTAGCTTTGAACGTTGTCCGATGCTACAATTGCGGACAGGCTGGGCATCTTCAGCGGAACTGCAAGAAGCCACGCCAGCCGAAAGGAGCGAAGGGCCGCTCAGCAAAGCCTGAGGCGTCAGGCAAAGGTCATACCAAGTCTATGGTGGAACCTGCAAGGGCTCTGATGGCGAAAGGAACCACGCCAGATGTTGGGAACTCGTTTGTAATTGACACTGGATGTAATTTTCATATGTCCCCGCACAGAGGACTCTTTTCGACGTTTAAGAAGCAAAGCTTCGCTGTGGAACAAGCCAACGGTCAGAAGCTGGAGGCGACTGGGGTTGGATCTGTCTATCTTAAGAGTCTGAACTTGACAATACAAAATGTTTACTTGGTTCCTGAACTGAAGTTCAATCTGCTGAGTGTTTCGCAGATTGCAAAGAAAGGACTGAGACTGTCCTATGATGATAAGAGCTGCAAGATCTACAAAGATGGAGAGTTATTTCTTTCTGCCAGAGAGAAAGATGGACTGTATTTGTTGACTTTTGACCAAAGTGATTACAAGGAATGTAATTCATCTGTGTCTAACCCAGTTTCTCTTGCAGGTGTGACAAAGAAGGTGACTGGAGTCAACAGAGCATTTCAGCGGGTGTATGCTGATGTGATTGGTCCTCTAGAACCATCTAGAGGCAATGCAAGATATTATCTTGTGTGTGTGGATCATTTCTCTAACTTTGTCTGGGTTTATGTGTTAAAGAAGCCACAGGAAGCCTTAGAAAGGTTTCAGGAGTTTTGTGACAAAGTTAAAAATATGCATGATGCTAACATTGATTGTCTATTCACAGACGAGAAGCAGATTTTTCTTTTACAGGATTTCCAGAGGTTCCTGCAGAAGAAAGGGATAAGACACAAGGTTGCTGTTTCAGCGGAGTCGTGGAACAGGGGTGTCTGTGTAAAAGTGAGCAAAGAATTGCAAAAGGGGATGAATGCGCAATTGCTTAGTTCACATCTGCCACATGAGTACTGGGCGGAGTCACTCATGTCGTTTAGTTATGCGTGGGTGAGAAAGGTTTCGAAAGAGTTGGGAAGTTCTCCTTTTGAGAAACTGTTCCAGAGAAAACCTTCTGTTGCCCATTTCAAGGTGTTTGGGTCTCATGTGAGGACAGAAGCTCCAGGTGGAGTAAAGAATGCCAGAGGCATTTTTGTGGGATATGAAAAGGGTCTCTACAGAGTAATTTTGTCTGAATCTGGTCAGGTGATTCTCACAAAATTTCTAGAGAGTGCTCCTGAAAAGGAGAGAGTGATAGTGCACACATTTCCCACAGAGGACGATTCAGATGATGATGATGATTTCATAGAGTACAGTGGTACTGAGAGTGACAGTGATAGCTCAGAGAGCTCAGTTGTCACAGTCATTGAGAGGAAATCTCACACAATGGATAGACCTTCACAGGTGAAGGTTGAACCACTGTTTACTGTTGGAACTGGTTCTCCTAAGAGTCCTGAGACAGAACCAGTGAGCAGAGAGGATCAGCACCTCATACGCAGGTCTGAGAGAGTCACAAAGGGTGAACCACCCAAAAGGTACTCAGAAGAGTTTGCTAACTTAGCTGTTGCATGTGTTGCTGTTGTACACAACCGAAGACAGGTTGGAGCTGTGTCTAAGTCAGAGACAAAGACACAACAGAGAGTTGCTAGCCAAGGTAATGCAGATGCACTCATTCCTTGGAAACCAGACAACCAGAGAGGTACACTGGGGAAACCAGTGGCGGGTAGTTCCAAGGGTGGAACTGAAACAACAGGGGAGTGTTATGTGTATAACAACTGTTTGTTTTCTTCTCTGGGTCACGCTCTGCTTGCCGCAACACGCATTGATTCTTTTGGGGGAGGTTGTTACGAAAAAGGAGCAATGCTGCTGAGTGCTCCAGATGGCTGGAAAGCCAAACAGGATGTTTATGTTATGGGACTGTACCGTGGGAACCAGGGACAGTCTATTATGTGCTCTGAGCACCGGATGTTAGCTCAGAGTGTCACATGACCCTGTACTGGAAGTACATGGGTGGAGTTCTTCTCTCTCTGCAGCTGGGTATCAGAGGGTACAGACATGTTTTCTCTGTACTGCTGGAACGACAGAAATAAAGACATGTAAATACATTTCTGTCTGTCTCTCTCCCCTCCCTGGGAGTGAGGGAGGAGGGATGGTTGTGTTCTTCTTTCACGTTGGGAAGAATCGCCGATTGGAGACCTCCCTTGATCCTGCCGGGAGTCGCAGACAGGAGGTCACAAGGATTCAAGCCGGGCACCTGGAGGGTGGCCAAATTCCTCTGAAGACGAGGCTTGTATCAACAGTAAGATAGTGTAACCAAATTTGACATGGCAGTTCCTGAGATTAAGGAGCAGGCTTTCATCTATGTTTGGATACAAGTGGACACCATTTTGAATCCAGATGGCAGACTGAACTTTTCAAAACTGCACTTTTTGGTTCTTAGATTTCCTGAGCAATGTCAAGTCACAAATAATGAAATCTAGATTTTTCTGTTTCCAAACGAAATTGGTCCCCATGGAATTCAAAGAAGCATCACTCGTTGGTTCCTCTTCTAACTCTTCTAGGGCAGTGGTTCCCAACCTGTGGGTCCCAGATATTGTTGGACTACAACTCCCATCATTCCTAGCCAGCATGACCGGTGGTCAGGGGTGATGGGAGTTGTAGTCCAACAACATCTGGGGACCCACAGGTTGAGAACCTCTGTTCTAAGGCATCATCACTTAGGCTATATACTGTAGAGATGTTACCTCTTTGACATACCAGGAACAAGCACTTACCCGGTCTTTGTCTGGGTTATTTAAATTACTCTTTGCTACAATAATTCTTCCTTTGGATGCCTCTTTGATTTCATTCATTCCTTCTCCACCGAATTTTATAAGGATTGTTTATGCTCCCAACTAAAGACAAAATCCACGTGATAAAAGTTTATTCAGATTAACTATCACCCTTTAGTTCCATGCTTTACAATCAATAATACAGATTATAATTTTAACCACATGCATGTGTTACAACGGTAACAAGCGTTATCTGTTTAAAACTTTTCAGTCACCTTGATTGATTGAACAGGGTGGTTAAGTGATACACATCCTAGGATGCTGCTCTTCAATTATTATACATCTGTCTTTGACAGCTTTTTTCTCAACCTGATACTTAAAGTTTTTGACTTGCCTTAGGCATTAATCTCCATGTTTCATTTGGAACCAGGGCTACAGGTGGATGTACATTTACATTTCCAAAGAACAAAACAAACCCATAATGTGGATTTAATATCTCTTAATTTGGATTCAGTCTTTCAGAGTTTTTTCAACATGGATTTCTATTCAACGAAAGCCTCATTCCTTGCCTTAATAACTTTCTGTTATAGAAAATGTAAATGAACAGTGTAGAAAATGATGACGTTATGTTAATAACAGGAACTTTCACAGTTTTTTTATACGGCTGCGAAAATGTTGTTAAATTTATGGCTTGATGTATATATGAAAGGAGACCAGGTTATTGAAGTTTCTTGGGGAACTGATTTTTTTGTTTGACTTTTGTATGGTTTAAATTATCAACTATAATATTGTATTAAACAATTTGATTTGCTCCCACCATAGATGTTGTACCATAAAGCTTTCTGTTTGATGCTTTAACAATATTTGTATCCATGGGTTTCATTTTAAAGGTCCCTCTCCGACCCTGGGGCAATGTGATAGAAACATTGTCTGCTGAACTAAAAGGATCAAAATATTTGA
The DNA here is from genome assembly GCF_964270895.1 of Podarcis filfolensis. Taxonomy (NCBI): domain Eukaryota; kingdom Metazoa; phylum Chordata; class Lepidosauria; order Squamata; family Lacertidae; genus Podarcis; species Podarcis filfolensis. Next base: position 6,363,697 of record NC_139606.1, on the reverse strand, counting down.
AAACATTCTCAAATTGGGTCTATAAAGGTGGGTCTATCTGGGTGGGGTAACTTGGGGATTTAATAATGTGAAAACTTTTGGCTCTCAGTCACTATTCAAATTATTTCTAGATGGACAGAAACCTGTTAGTTACTTTTTCACAGGACTTTTGCAAAATCTGTTGCTGTGCTCTGTCCAGCCAATGGCAACCTGGTCATATACACATTGCACAAAACACTATTACAATTGTCCCTAATTGCTTCCCTTTTGGGGGGAAGCTCAGCAGAAGCAAATGAGTACCCTTTCACCTCAAGCAGTGGTTCTTGAAGTCAGGGTCAAGTCTTATTGATAGGGCAGTTCAAGGAAGCTGCTAGTGGCGTAACACTTCTGTGGAAAAAAAAGGAAGAGAGAAAGAGCTTCAGATTCCTGCAGCAATGCTCTGTCAACTTGCATGGGCATCACAGTAAGTGGGAAATGTTCTTGCACTCTGACATAATTCTAAAACCATCTTTAATATATTTTACTCTCATCAGTTTCTAAACACACAAATCTTTTCATGAACTACAACAGCCAGGATCTTTTAAAATGAACTATATGCCTGTCATAACATTTTACCCTTCACACAGACAGAATATCAGTAAATAAGTCAAAGCAACCCGGGTAACTCACTCCATCCTAGCTAGAAAAAAACACAGCAATGGCCTGACTCGGGTTTATTTTATTTTATTAGCCATTTAATAGATGCCTTTTTTGCTTCAGAGTGGCTTAACATTGGGTATAAGGCAGCTCCTATGTTCCAAAGTCATTGTTGTTGTTACTGTTTTCTATATTTATTCCCACCCCATTAAATGAGTCCACCAATCCCTGAAACCCTGCCAACCAAGGGCAAAAAGCCTGGTAAAAATGAAAGTTTTTTTTCTGGCATCTAAAAATAGATAAAGACGGTGTCAGACATTACTCCCTAGGGAAAGCGTTCCACAAGTGGAGAGGCAACAATACATTGCCAGCCTCTAGATCTGTGGAGGGAACACATGAAGAAGGGCCTTTTCCCAACTCTGACTGGTTCACCAGCGATGGCCCCTTTTGGATAGAAATTATTTGGCCACTGTACTCCATGCTCTGGTAACTTCCATACTGTATCACTGGAACACACTCTACGAGGCTGCCCTTGAAGACAACTCAGAAATTGGTCCAAAATGCAGCAGCCAGATTACTGGCTGGAGTTCTGTTTAGATATCATATAACCCCTGTTTTAAAAAACAGCTGTATTGGTTGCCAGTTTTTCCAGACCCAATTCAAGATGCTCAAATTAGTGTTTAAAGTCCAAAATGACTTTAAAAAGGTAAAGGACCCCTGACAGTTAAGTCCAGTCGCGAACGACTCTGGGGTTGTGGTGCTCATCTCGCTTTACAGGCCAAGGGAGCTGGCGTTTGTCTGCAGACAGTTTTTCCGGGTCATGTGGCCAGCATGACTAAGCCGCTTCTGGCGAAACCAGAGCAGTGCACGGAAACGCCATTTACCTTCCCGCTGGAGCGGTACCTATTTATCTACTTGCACTTAGACGTGCTTTCAAACTGCTAGGTTGGCAGGAGCTGGGACTGAACAACAGGAACTCACCCAGTCGTGGGGATTCGAACCACCGACCTTCTGATTAGCAAGCCCTAGGCTCTGTGGTTTAACCCACAGCACCACCCGCGTCCCTCCAAAATGACTTAGTCACCAAATATTTGAAAGACAGACCCTCTTGGGTGCTGAGGTAAGCAGAGAGAGCCCTCCTGGTAGTTCCACTGCCCTCAGAAGTTTGGGGGTTATGATCCAGGAGGCAGCCGCTGTGTTGTGAAATTCCCTCCCCCCAGAGGTGTGTCAGGTACCTCCATTATGCAGTTTTGGGTGAATGCTGAAGATACTCCTCTTTACCCTGGCTGACGCCTGAGATGTATATTTTCAGGACCCCGGGGGCAGAACTAGGCTTTCTTTCACTTGGGTCAAAGACTCAGTTCGGCACCCCCCCATGCGCAATTGCATACACATGCACACATGTGCATACCTGCCTCAACGCATTTGTTTTTAAAGGGCATAAAAAGTAGGCCATATTAAAAAGGTAAAGGTAAAGGTACCCCTGCCCGTACAGGCCAGTCTTGACAGACTCTAGGGTTGTGCGCTCATCTCACTCTAGAGGCCGGGAGCCAGCGCTGTCCGCAGACACTTCCGGGTCACGTGGCCAGCGTGACGAAGCTGTTCTGGCGAGCCAGAGCCGCACACGGAAACGCCGTTTACCTTCCCGCTAGTAAGCGGTCCCTATTTATCTACTTGCACCCGGGGGTGCTTTCGAACTGCTAGGTTGGCAGGCGCTGGGACCGAGCAACGGGAGCGCACCCCGCCGCGGGGATTCGAACCGCCGACCATGCGACCGGCAAGTCCTAGGCGCTGAGGTTTTACCCACAGCGCCACCCGCGTCCCTTGCATATTATCTGAATACAAAGTTTCATTTTTTATGAACTATTTTTATCAATCACTTGCGTTTTTTCCAGCCCCCTCCCTCTTATGTTAGGAAGGCAAGCACAGTAATATGCACTGAACCAATCGCCCCCCTCTCCCTCAGAAAAGCAGTAAAGAGCACACCAATTTGTCAAGTTCCTTTGAGCCTCTGAAGTGGCTTTTATTTCAGAGCACGTTTTTGGTAGCGCTATTGAGCTAGAGAGACCAAGTTGCCTGACACAGTATCAGGCAGTTTCATCCGCGGGTGTGTATTTCTCCCCTTCACATATTTCTGAGGAAAGGCAGCCCCCACTTTGCCCCACAGCTACGAGCTCTGCATGTCAAGCACTTCCCACAGAAAAGGCTCTCCTCAGTGCCGAGGTATAAATATAATATTAATGGAAACTGTGAGAATGATCAGGCACATACCAGAGAGCAAGGCCTATTGAGCTCAGTGGGACTTACTTCTGAGTAAAAATGCTTACGATTGCAATACAGTGGTACCTCGGGTTACATACGCTTCAGGTTACAGACTCCGCTAACCCAGAAATATTACCTCGGGTTAAGAACTTTGCTTCAGGATGAGAACAGAAATTGCGCTCAGGCGGTGTGGCGGCAGCAGGAGGCCCCATTAGCTAAAGTGATGCTTCAGGTTAAGAACAGTTTCAGGTTAAGAACGAACCTCTGGAACGAATTAAGTACTTAACCCAAGGTACCACTGTATAAGGCTACACAGTGTTTACATAGTTACCTGGGAGGAAGCTTCACTGACTTCAGTGGGACTTACTTCTGAGTAGATACGTTGCAGTGTAAGGCTCAATTTACAAGAAAGAAATAAGCATGCCACATGTTTCCTAAAAAATTGCTGACTGTGGAACCATTGCAATTAAATAATTTAAAATGGATTGGCTACATTTTCCTTCAAAATTACAGGAAGAGATAAATACAAAGTGCTTTAACATTTCTTTCACTGCAGATATTTTATTTTCAGTATAAACAGGACTCAGTTTTCGTAGCTGATTGCATGCAGCAGTGCCCTCTTTAGCACATGGTGTAAACATGTATGTTGTCCTCTAGATCGAAACAGAGAGAGAGAGAGAGAGAACACATATTATAAGCAAGCGATACTCCAAAGTGCTTATGTTGTGAACTTGCCATTTAAATTGTTTCATCATGACCATGGTTTAATCTTTTGCCCTGAAGCTTTCTCTGCAAAATCCTGCTCTTTGGCGCTCACTCGGAGCAAATGACAATTCAGGTTTTCCAGATTGCTGTTTGCTTCAATTGAGCTTTACAGAGCAGTTTCAGGTTTTGGGTTTTTTTGCATGAGGTGGGGGAGGTGCCCAGACACAGAGCTTTAAAGTGCAGACCATGCCTGGGAAACGCAGAGGAATGGTAAGCGTGGACCAGCCCTTAGTTACTCATATTTAGACTGTAAGCTCCTTGAGACAAGGTAAAGTAAGGAACCGTGTGCACTGGGTTTGGAAGCTGCAACTCTCCAGAAGCTGTTGACTCCAAGCAGCCATAGCCAGCATGGCCAATGGTCAGGGATGATGGGTGTCATAGTCTAACAATATCTGTGGGAGAATTATGGGAGTTCTAGTCTACAGCAGCTGCAGGGCACCATGTTGATTACTCCCAAAAGTGATCACAAAGCCTGGGCAGGGGAGAGAGGGGGCATAAGAGGGGGGAAGTACTGATTTTGAAGAGGAAACAGTTTGCCTCTCAAAAGCCTCCATTCCCAGAGTTTAATTGACCCAAGAAAGAGACAGGTGAGAAAGAGAGGGGAGGTTGTTCAGGAATCATCCTTTCCTGCACCCAATTGTGTCCACGGATTAGAAACCGCCCCAAGCCTTATTGATCCACAATTAACATTGAAAAATATCTAACTATATCATGTCTACATAAATGGAACACAGCGGGCAATTGTCACATGCCGATGTGGCGGCAAATGCTTGTGAAGAAAGATTTCCCTTTGAATTTGCGTCATGTAAGGGCAAAAGCAAGGACATCGGTTTCTGGGAGGGGTAGGGAGAAGAAGAACTGATTGGCTGGGAGTTGCAGACACCACCTCCTTATTCTAGACAGTTCTGTAGATATGAGAGCAAACTGTGACTATAATATAGAGGATTGGGCACTAAATTTCTATTAATTCATAAAAACTAAAATAGAATCCATTAAGAGTAGTTTGGAATTGGTTGAAAGGAGATGTAAATTATCTACTATCATGCTTGAAACGCAGCCCCTAATCATGTTTGGCACCAGGCCAGCTACCATTAAAGTAATTATTTTTAATCATCAGCACTTGGTGACATGAATACTCATATTTGTTGATTTACTGGTGAAAGCACTTTATGTTGTAAATAAAAAAGCAGAGAAAATATACATTTGGGTTTTAGTGTGAATAATAATTATTATGCCTCTGAAAGGCATTTTCTTTTCTGAAGCCAGACTTTTTTTAAAAAAAGGGGGCGAATGAATGTTGAGTCCCTCCTATTATAACTGACAGTGGTTGAGTGGTTCACAATCCTAAACATAATCTCAAATCACATTTGAGGGGCATAGCATGGGGTATGCCAGGGGTGCCATGGCCCCAGGTGCACAATTTTTGAGGGTGCGTGAAACTGGCGCCCTCATGCAGGCACCCCCTGGCACAGCCCAGCTCAGTGGCTCAGCGTGGCCCCATTTTGCTCTGGTGGGGGTGGGGTTGCTCAGGTGGTGCTAGCCGCAAGGACTGGGCTGGTGCACCTGGTTCATGCACACCTGTCTGCCTGCCCTGGGCACTGGCAACCAACACTACATCACTGGCCACAAGAACTATATATGCAGCACAATGAGAGGACCAGGGCATTCCTCTCGGACTTGCTTGCATCGTGCTCCATCCTACATATGCCAAGAAGCCACCCTTGGCCTGTTCCAGAGGGTGGAGAGGGAAAGCAGGACCCTGAACCCAGCAGGAGGGGCCCTGTGAAGATCTGAGGAAGCTAGACAAAACCTGCAACGAAAGAAAGCACCTAGCTGCACTCTAGAATTTTCACTCAGGGGCACCATTCATAGTTAACAATTGTGTGAATGGCTCTTTAAAGGTAAATAACAAGCCACTCCATATTGGGACAAGAGCTTGGAGAGGTGTGTGCGACTTTTACTGTTTGCCCCTAATAAAGATTGGAGCCCTCATGCCGGCTGTTTGCACTGAAAGCAGAGGCTAGAAAGCTCCCGTTAATACTAAAAAGCAAGAAGTGAGAAAAGGGATATACAGTGGTACCTCGGATTATGAACAGCAGCCTAGTTGACGAACTTTTTGGATTACGAATACTTCAAACCCAGAAAGGAGTGTTCCAGGTTGCGTGTTTTTGGGGGGTATACGAATGTACTCCGTTTGGGGGGTGCACTTCCGTTTTGAGTGGCACACTTCCGTTGTCCAGCAGCGGAGAAGGGAGTCATCACGGCGTTTCCCGCAGCTGTGAGGGAGGGAAGCTGCGCACAGCAGTGTGGGGGGCAGCAGTGGATCTGTGTGGATCCCAGTTCAGCTACTGAGTGATTGATTGATTGATTGATTGTGTGACTGCGGAAATGGATAAAAGCCCCCCCTCCAAACAATGACTATCATCAGTGCAGGTAAGAAATTTATTATTATTATTTTTATCATCTACAATACTTTTTTATTTATTTTATAGTACAGTACATTGATTATTGCTTTCATTTTATGGATCAATGGTCTTGTTAGATAGTAAAATTCATGTTAAATTGCTGGTTTAGGGGTTGTTTTTAAAAGTCTGGAATGGATTAATCCATTTTGCATTACTTTCTATGGGAAAACGTGCCTTGGTTTAAGAATGCTTTGGCTTAAGAACGGACTTCCGGAACGGATTAAGTTTGTAAACCAAGGTACCATTGTAGTTACATTTGGCACAGAACTACCCCCATACCTGCTCTATTCTGTCTCCAGAACACATGACAGAATTTCGCTAACATCAGTGGCAATGTGTCCTCTGGTTCTCCCAGTCCTGCCCAACCCACAGCCACAAGTATGTATAGCTCCACAGAGGCAGCAACACCCACACTCACTCACTTCTAGAAACCACTGCTATTTGGAAACACTCTTGCAGATTTAATTCTTGTTATTGTTGTTGTTGTTGTTTAGTCATTTAGTCGTGTCCGACTCTTCGTGACCCCATGGACCAGAGCACGCCAGGCACTCCTGTCTTCCACTGCCTCCCGCAGTTTGATCAAACTCATGTTCGTAGCTTCGAGAACACTGTCCGACCATCTCGTCCTCTGTCGTCCCCTTCTCCTTGTGTCCTCCATCTTTCCCAACATCAGGGTCTTTTCCAGGGAGTCTTCTCTTCTCAGGAGGTGGCCAAAGTATTGGAGTCTCAGCTTCAGGATCTGTCCTTCCAGTGAGTACTCAGGGCTGATTTCCTTCAGAATGGATAGGTTTGATCTTCTTGCAGTCCATGGGACTCTCAAGAGTCTCCTCCAGCACCATAATTCAAAAGCATCAATTCTTCAGAGATCAGCCTTCTTTATGGAATCACTTCATGTATCACTGCCTTGTCGTGGTGAAGGGGCTTGAATAACTCAGAGAAGCTATGAGCTATGTCATGCAGGGCCACCCAAGATGGACAGGTCATAGTGGAGAGTTTTGACTAAACGTGATCCACCTGGAGCAGGAACCGGCAAGTCACTCCAGTATCCCTGCCAAGAAAACTCCATGGACAAAGACAGATTTAATTAGGGCCAAAATAATCCCTGCTGAAACTACATACCAAAGCCATTGACATGCCGAAAACAAACCATTCTGTTTGCTGCCACCAGCATTGCTGTCCCAATAATGGCCTGGTCTGGGAGAAATTCACTATGACAACATGACTATGATACCTTGCATGCATATGCCACCATGCCCCCTCCGATATTTAAGTGGGAAATCTGTAGATCAGACCAGAAGAATTTGTTAGATGCAGCATGCATGGTTGTCCAAATTTCCTTGGTGTCAATTTGCACCATGGATAATTCTGTCTGCATAGCCCATGGTGGTCTAGAGGGGATCAGGTGTGCATCTGTGTTCGCCCGCACACACCGGTGATTTCAGTTTATGAAACCCCTGCTTGTCTCCCAGCCATTCATTCACACACCACACACAGGAGGGATTGTGGCTTTCGCATATGTGGTGTGATCTGCACTGCAAGGTCTCTTGCAGGGACAAAAGTAACCATTTTCTTTTTAGTAGCTGTTCATCAATTTTCCACACTTTTGGTTTTGTGCTAAAAATATGCTAGAATGCTTGACCCATGCAAAAGAGGCCATCAGCTGCACTGCATTTCAAGCCTGGACCCATGTGAATTCCAGTTTGTTTAAACTGCCATTATTTACCAGCTGCTTAGCATCCTTTCAAACAGCATTTGATTGCAGGGCAGAAGGGACAAATCCTAATGACTTTAGCTCAAAATAAAGGAAAAGGACTTTTATTAAAATGTGAGGGATTGCAAAAATTCCCCAACAAGGCTCTGCACTGGCCACAATTCATTGTTGTGTGTTCTCTATACACATTGCATCAAGGTATTCAAGCTGCTCAGTTATGGGTTTTGCACTTACATGGATCACAGCTTCTTAGTGTGCTAGTCCTTCATAAACTACAGTGCTGGACTGTTTGCATAGTGTGTGCTAGTAGCTGGGATTCTTGCACGCTATGAAACATTAGGTGTTTTTTGTTCTGAACTTGAAAGTCATTTTAGGTTCTTAAGGCCTTGAGAGAAAGTACATTCTTAGGATTAGCTTTCCTTTGTAAATTTAAAACACATTAGTAACTCCAAGACCATCAGTTGTATTTAAATTGCAATACAAGTGTGAGTTAAAATAATTCATTATAACCTCATAATAACCAGCAGTGTTATCAACACAGTTCACTTTCAGTTTTGGGTGTCTATATATTTTGTATGCATAGTATTAAAAGCACAATCATATGCCTGTCTACTCAGAAGTAAGCTCTACAGACTTTAAAGGTAAAGGTACCCCCTGACCGTTAGGTCCAGTCGCGGATGACTCTGGGGTTGCACGCTCATCGCGCTCTATAGGCTCGCTCTGTTTGTCCGCAGACAGCTTCCAAATCATGTGGCCAGCATGACTAAGCCACTTCTGGCGAACCAGAGCAGCGCACGGAAACGCCGTTTACCTTCCCGCCGGAGCGGTACCTATTTATCTACTTGGACTTTTGACGTGCTTTCGAACTGCTAGGTTGGCAGGAGCAACGGGAGCTCACCCCGTCACAGGGATTCGAACCGCCGACCTTCTGATTGGCAAGCCCTAGGCTCTGTGGTTTAGACCACAGCGCCACCCGCGTCCCATTCTACAGACTTTATTGGGCTTTTTAAATTAGCCTCCAGCCTCATATCCCTTGATTCTAGGGAATAAATCTCACTCCCCTACCCTATACATTTTAATTTTAATTATTTAAAGGGATATTTACAAATTGCATATTGGCCCCCATCCAACCCACCGGTCTGATTTCAATAGGAAAAGTGTTCTAGATTATTAGTGCCTCTATGCCAAAAACTTTGCTTTGCTTTAGAAACTCAAGAGATACGAGATAACTGGGGGAGAGTCAGGAAGCCTTCTCGAAATGATTGCAGCTGGTGTATAAGGAGCAAGATGGTCCTTCAGGTGAACATGTTTTGTATTACAAAATTACAGATATCCATAAGCAGGGGTGCCGACTTGGGCCCCACGCTGTGGGTGCCCAGCGCCCCCCACCCTGCGCCGCAATGTCATGATGGGGTGGGGCGCATGCTGCAGCACCGTGGTGGTGACTGGACTGGGGTCTGCACCTCTGCCATGAGGTGCAGGCCCTGATCCAGTCACTGATGCATTGCCAGAGCATCAGAAGTTAGGCAGCACTCGGACACAGCGCTGTGGCCTCCCGCCTCCTCTACAGCCTAACGCTGCAACCCACACGCTACAACCGCAGCCCTGGGTGCCCTGGGAGGCCACAACACTGGGCCATGAAGGGGGCAGGAGGCAGGAGGCTGAAATGGTGGGTGGCGTGGGGCGGTGGCTGGGCACCCACAGGCACCCACAATGAAAATATTGTGGGTGCTCAGGACCCTAGGGCCTCCTGGAGATGCTGCGCCTGTTCACAAGCATCTCTCGATATCAAGTGTTTAGTGTTTTTTCTTTCTTTCCTTGCAATCTTATTTTCTACAGCAGGAAACTTTTTGAATATACAGTGGTACCTCTGGTTACGTACTTAATTCGTTCCGGAGGTCTGTTCTTAACCTGAAACAGTTCTTAACCTGAAGCACCACTTTAGCTAATGGGGCCTCCTGCTGCCGCCACACAATTTCTGTTCTCATCCTGAAGCAAAGTTCTTAACCCGAGGTACTATTTCTGGGTTAGGGGAGTCTGTAACCTGAAGCGTATGTAACCTGAAGTGTATGTAACCCGAGGTACCACTGTAAACCGCACCGTGCTGAACTTGTAACCTGTTTTGTTTCAACTAAATTCATTGCTACAATCTGTCACTCGTTGCAAAATGGCAGAATTTGAGTTTGTTTGGCAGAGAGTGCACTTCAAAAGAAGGAATCGTATATGCTGCTCTGTGCTGCTGAGACATCTCCCGGCTTCATTTTTGTGTGAATGGGTTCAGATTTAAATACTATTTATCCAAGGACTGGGGAGGGGGGCGACTAAAACAATTTGGCTGGGATTCTAAGAGCTAAACAGGTCCGTGTCTGGACGGTTCCTGGATAGGACAACACAATGTGCACCAGCTTGATGGGGAAAAAAGTTGGATGTAATACATTTGTTTAAAATATTGATAGCCCATCTTTCCATGAATCATGCCCAATCAATTGTCTGACAATAACCAGGGACATGTAGGTGTCACTGTTGACTCATCAAGTCTCATCGGAAACATGGATATGTTCACATGGGGGTCCTGGGGTCCCGGGCATCCAAAATATTTTTGCTATGGGTGCCTGGCCTCCATCCCCTGCCACCCTCTGAGGCTGCCGCCACTCCAACTGCTGAAGCCGTTACAGCCACCAAGCATCAAGGCAGCCGAATGCTGAAGCCATGGTGGTCACTGAGCGCTGCAGCCGCCATAGCTGCCATGCTGGCTGAAGCTGCTGAGGTCATGGCTGCTGAGGCCATGTGATGTCATTATGGAGCAACGCAGCGTGCGCTGACGTTGGACAGCCACAGTGTGGGGTCCAAGTTGGAGCCCCTGGGTATGTTGGAATAGGAAAGGCAATTCCTCCTTCCTAACTGATGCTTCTGGTGAAAGTGTTTTTATTTGTCCTAGAATCAGCAAAGCCCAAAGCTATGCAAATCCAGGGAATCCTTTTGTTTGAAAGTGGTTCACACTTTACATAGAGGTGTTAGTACGTTGCTTTCATTTCTGCTTTGATAGGAGGATGGGAAAACTCACTAGAAGTGAGACCAAACTGGCCAGATCCATGAGTTCCACTTCAGACAACAGGGAAGGTGAAAAATTGTCACTCATGTTTGTGCTTTCCCATTTCTGCCAGCAGTGTGGTGCGTCACTCTCATGTCTGCAGAATCTAAAGACTTGTAGCATCTTGCCTTGAGAAAAGCATTCTTTTGCAGGGAATAAGTTGGTTTCTGTCAAGGTACTTAACATGGAAATAACCATTCTTGAGAGGAACCGCAGGCCAATATTTCAATACCAGTTAGTTCCGTTCTTCCTCATAAAAATTGGTAAAGAAGTTCAGGATACAACCTGCATATTGTTCATATGTGTTGATGATTCCCTTCCAAATAACATTTGTCATGTCTTAAATTTGGAAGTAAATTCTGTTGATTCAATAGATCTTTCAGTACAGTGGTACCTTGGGTTAAGTATTTAATTTGTTCTGGAGGTCCGTTCTTAACCTGAAACTGTTCTTAACCTGAAGCACCACTTAAGCTAATGGGGCCTCCTGCTACCGCTGCTGCGCGATTTCTGTTCTCATCCTGAAGCAAAGTTCTTAACTTGAGGTACTATTTCTGGGTTAGCAGAGTCAGTAACCTGAAGCGTATGTAACCTGAAGTGTATGTAACCCGAGGTACCACTGTAATACATTTAAGAATACGAACATAACAGCAAAGTTGAACTACACATTTTCTGTAGATCCTTCAAGAATTTGTTTAAGAGTCTAACTACATACTAGACACAAATGTATGTCATCAAATGCCAAGGAACTTTTTTTCCCCAGAAAAGTTACCTTTGAAGAGGAAATTCAGAAGTGGCAGAACAACGTTTTCCCTGCGTAATTACCACTTCTCCATATCACCCACCAAAGCTCCTTTCCCCAAAGCGTTATAGATGTAAGCTTTCACAAAGGGAAAAGCAACCAAGGAGCAATTTGGAGTGGGAGCAGAGGCTGAGGTGGAAAAGGATAAGCACTCTCTGCTGCGATTCAAGCATAAAACACTCATCAGGAGCAGAAGGGCAGTTCTATTTGCCAGCACACACCTTCCAAATACCAGCTGGGCATAATGAAGCTTCTTTCTTCTGACCCAGATTATATTTGTCTGGTATGGTCTGCTCTAACAAGCACAGGCTCTTCATGCTCCTGGGGAGAGGGTTATTTTTTTAATTTTTAAAAAAATTCTACTGCTGCAGTTTAATCTTGGGGAGATCTTGGGGTCTTCTGCATTCAAAACATAGGCTCTATTACTTAGCTGTGGTGGCCCAATCCTTTCACTGGTTTGTGCAAATGTACCAAATGCGACATCAAAAAAACTAAGATCATGGCCACTGGTCCCATCACCTCCTGGCAAATAGAAGGGGAAGAAATGGAGGCAGTGAGAGATTTTACTTTCTTGGGCTCCATGATCACTGCAGATGGTGACAGCAGCCACAAAATTAAAAGACACCTGCTTCTTGGGGGAAAAGCAATGACACACCTAGACAGCATCTTAAAAAGTAGAGACATCACCTTGCCAACAAAGGTCCGTATAGTTAAAGCTATGGTTTTCCCAGTAGTGATGTATGGAAGTGAAAGCTGGACCATAAAGAAGGCTGATCGCCGAAGAATTGATGCTTTTGAATTATGGTGCTGGAGGAGACTCTTGAGAGTCCCATGGACTGCAAGAAGATCAAACCTCTCCATTCTGAAAGAAATCAGCCATGAGTGCTCACTGGAAGGACAGATCGTGAAGCTCCAATACTTTGGCCACCTCCTGAGAAGAGAAGACTCCCTGGAAAAGACCCTGATGTTGGGAAAGATGGAGGGCACAAAGAGAAGGAGACGACAGAGGATGAGATGGTTGGACAGTGTTCTCGAAGCTACCAGCATGAGTTTGACCAAACTGCGGGAGGCAGTGGAATACAGGAGTGGTCCATGGGGTCACGAAGAGTCAGACATGACTAAACAACTAAACAACAACAACAACCAAATGCGAGTTGAGCAGTAGGGTGCAAATGTGTGATCTGTCAAACCTCATTCAGACGGAGGAAAGTTGCAGGTGACAAAGGGAGCAGTAAGCCTGAGTTCATGTGCGAGGCTGTGGTGGTATTTACCTACATGATGCATTAGTCTCTTAAATTAGTTTCCCCTCCAGTGATCAATTCTTCATTTGTGTTCTAAGAAAACGGGAAGAAACTATTCGTTGTTGCAGCTGCCTTCGGTTGTGTGACTCTGCCTTGATGACTTTGTCCAGCTGGTTGTGTTCCCCTTCATTCTTGAGGAACCCCTCATCCGCTGCAGGAATGGCGGGGGACAGTTTGCCTGTCATTCATTAACATTTCACTCTCGCCATGTTTTCTGCATGTTTTCTTTGTGCATTTTGGACTGAATAGTTCACCATTGTTTGGATAATTTTTATGGAAGGGGGAAAAATACATATATTTAAAATCCGGTGACTGTATGTGGTGACTGGGCTCCCTTGCTTTGCTGTTTCAGATTAGTGCAGTCCTGGAGCTGATAAATACTAACAAAGTGTAACGAATGATCAAAGCTGCATTTACAATGCATTGAGCCGCAAATGATTGATCTGGATGACATAATAATGATAACCAGCGAGGTGAGGCATGCAGAGGTTCCCCTCTAGGTGCATGCCAGGATAAGTAAGCAGGTACTACTCTTAGGTCACTGAGTTTACTCTGACGCTGATATAAGCAACCTACATATGCAGGAGGCACTGTTTCCATAAGAGAAGCCCTCCAGCAGCTTTGAACCAAGTGTATCCCTTTGATAGTAATTTGTTGTTTCTTTCTACGCAGATGAGGAGATCTGGCCTGACTATTGCATGAATTTGTGCTTGCAACATCGACTAGTCTGTTTTCTATTTGTTTGTTTTTAAACTCAGGCCCACTCGATGTTAACTGCTTGGAATTCAATAACTGGCAAAGTTGGGTCTCTTTTGTGGAAGCCATGGGCAATGGAAAGCGGAAATCCATTATTTTGGCCTGGCTTTGTAGTACAAGATTCTCAGGATATGTTTGGCTGGCGTGGTTGCCAGACTGTTGTAGGAAAAGAGCTGGGGGGGGGGTTGCTAATCATGTCAGTCTACTGCTACACAATTAATCTGATGTGATGGAACATGTGATGTAGAGATTGATTTTGGAAAAGTGCATGCTGTAGTCTTTTCTCCATTAACCATAGCCACCACATGAATGTCTGAGATGTGGAAGAAGGGCTCCCAGATTGTACCATATGACTTCCAAGTGGATTTGAGCCCTCAGTTTAAAAATTAACCATTATATGTTCCCTAATGTCAAAACCCCACCACACTTGGGAACCTAGCATATCAGCCGGGGAAGGAGGTCACACACAGACCTCTCTCTTATGTGCTAATTTTCAATGTGCACATATCCTTTGATATTTCACAACATAACACTCTTGTTTTCATGCTGAAGATTAAGCCTCCTGATAAGGTAGCAAAATATGCATTCCACGCGGTTCCTTTTCAACACATGTGTACATAAAACAAGATGCACCTTTCCCAGTAATAAATGTTGCTCCCAGAGTGCTGATGGGCAGATCAGCAGAGAATGGCAACTGTTGCCACACACATAAACTAAGCATGGCTTAAGTCTGGATCTGATCCAATAATTTTTTAGGAAAGAACATGGCCAGTGATTTACAAGGCAGAAGAACCAGGAAATGGTATTGCTCTGGTTAGACAGCTCAATGCAGCATATGTATGCAAAGAGTTATTTCTATATGAGATAATACTTATGCAGCCCCTTGTCTTCATTCAGCTAAAGTGCAGCCCTAGAAAGACAGTTGTCTGCTTCCCTTTTCTGAGTGCGTACATCACCCTTAAGCTGCGTGCAAGTGAAGTTGGGTCTAAATTCCCTTTGCCCATCTTGAAGCTACCATTAATAACATTACAAATGAAACGACTGATTTCAGTGAAAGGAAATATGGGTCTGGTCAGCCCAGACTTCCTGCATCTGCCAATTGTTCTAAGTGTACGTGTTCATTGATCCCATCGTTCCCACAAAATGCTGATTGCTGCTACTCTGTCATTTTAATCATGCAAGGAATTCATTAGCAATGACAAGCATATCTGGGCAGGCATTAGGCTTCTAAGCTGTCCAGAAGTCCATTCTAAACTGGCCAGCAGCATTCGGTCAGATGGAGCACTGGCTGAGGGCCCGTGACCCTCAAGGGCCCACCGTGCCTGGGAACTGACATCAAGGCACCACCCTACCACCAATCATTGGCCGCCCTTCTCCTCATAAGGACATGTGTGACTGGCTCTCTCCTTGTCCTTCTGTTGGCTCCAACAGCCTTTTGAGAAGAAGAAGAAGAGTTTGGATTTGATATCCCGCTTTATCACTCCCCTTCAGGAGTCTCAAAGCGGCTCACAATCTCCTTTCCCTTCCTCCCCCACAACAAACACTCTGTGAGGTGAGTGAGGCTGAGAGACTTCAGAGAAGTGTGACTAGCCCAGGGTCACCCAGCAGCTGCATGTGGAGGAGCGGAGACGTGAACCCGGTTCCCCAGATTACGAGTCTACTGCTCTTAACCACTATACCACACTGACTGCACTTAATGAGGAGGAAGAAGAAGAAATAGACTTTATTTGCGTAGCCGACAGGCCATAGCATCAAAGGACAAACACCGACAAAAATACATTACGAATATAGTTACCATAAAATCTTATGACCTATTAAAACCCTAGGTAGAAGCTGGATTATCATTCTGGTTTCTCTTCAGATCGTATAAATGAGGAGGCTTGTGCCATGCTTGTTTAATTGTAATTATTTGTATATTATTAATAGACCTTTGAATGTTTAATTGTTTTTTAATTATTCCTTCCTGTGTTTTTAGCTGATTTTATTTTATCAGGTAAGTAGCCGTGTTGGTCTGGCACGGTCGAAATATATATGAAAATAAAAAAAATTGTCCAGTAGCACCTTAGAGACCAACTAAGTTTGTTCTTGGTACAGTGGTACCTTGGGTTACATACACTTCAGGTTACAGACTTCGCTAACCCAGAAATAGTACCTTGGGTTAAGAACTTTGCTTCAGGATGAGAACAGAAATCGTGCAGCGGCAGTGGGAGGCCCCATTAGCTAAAGTGGTGCTTCAGGTTAAGAACAGTTTCAGGTTAAGAACAGACCTCCAGAATGAATTAAGTTCTTAACCCGAGGTACCACTGTATAAGCTTTTGTGTGCATCCACACTTATTCAGATACCGATGGACTTCCATTTCTTGCAGCTCAATGTGGTGCCTTCCATGGTTCTAGATTGAGGTAGGTAGCCATGTTGGTCTGACGCAGTCAATACATATGTATATAAATATCAATATCAATATATAAATATATATATAATTGTCCAGTAGCACCTTAGAGACCAAGAGATTCTTGGTATAAACTTTTGTGTGCATGCACACTTCTTCAGATAGGACATTTTATCTTGAGTCCCTGTCAGGGAAAAAGGTGGGGAATAACAACAACAACAACAACAACAACAACAACAACAACAACAACAACAACAACAACATTATTAATGTGGGTAGATGAGGGTGTGGAAGTGACTGACTTGCTTGATTGTTGGCAGGCAGAGGCGAAGGAGCAACAGGCCTCTGGACTTGATTGTTCATTGCCTACCCAGCCGCATGCTGTCCCCCAGAAAGAGTTTCCTGAGTGTCCATGAAGGAAGAGGAAGTAGGGACAGGGCCGCCATCTTGCCTCCTTGATGCCTCCTGCCAGTCACATGCTTCACCTGGTAAAGAGGGTTTCCTGATTGTCATGGGGGGAAGTGTCACTCAATATGGGGTGTGTGGTGCACATGAGGGGAGAGGTAGGTGTGGGAGAGATGGGGCAAAGGGAGAGGGAGGCAGGGAGGCAAGTGTTCCTTGTAGTTACGAGATAACATCATTGTGTATGGGAGAAATGTGATCTCCACAATCTGGATCAGCAGGGTGTGTGGGGTGTGTGTGTGCACTGTCTGATACAGAATTTAGTAAAGGGACTTGTCATTTTCTGGACACGTTGAAAGGATTAAGAAGGTACAGGGAGTTATGCATTAATCCAATCTGATAAGGTTTCACTGTTCTTCTTCGTTGCAATTTCTAATCTCAAAACAGAGGGCCAAATTTATTCTGCTGGTTACTTTTTGATGTGTGCATTTTGCTTCTACCTTAAAGTTATGTGCCTCTCAGGGTCTACCTCTGACAGAGCAATTACATATATGAATGCCTACTCAGAAGTAAGGCCTGATGCATTCAATGGGACTTACTCCCAGTAGGTGTGTGGAGGCTGCCTGTAAGCTATACTACTGACAAAAATGTTTAAAGGGCAGCTACTGAAATACTATAGTAAAGTTTGTGTTTTTCTTTGAGATGAGTGTAGTTTGTTTAAGTTTAAATGGTGGGGTCAAGAGGAGGGATATGTTTAAGGAAGAAAGGGAGAGGCCCCAAGACCTGGAGCCAGCCCTGAACAGCAATACAAAAGATATGATAGGCTACTGCAGATTTCTTTTTCAAAGTATAGGGTTCAAACAGCTGTAATACATTGAATATTTAAATAGTTCATTACAAGCCAATGGAATCTTGGGGTGCAGTAAAGTCTGGTAGCCAGGGACGCGGGTGGCGCTGTGGGTTAAACCACAGAGCCTAGGACTTGCCGATCAGAAGGTCAGCGGTTCGAATCCCCGCAACGGGGTGAGCTCCCGTTGCTCGGTCCCTGCTCCTGCCAACCTAGCAGTTCAAAAGCACGTCAAAGTGCAAGTAGATAAATAGGTACCACTCCAGCAGGAAGGTAAACGGCGTTTCCGTGCACTGCTCTGGTTCGCCAGAAGTGGCTTACGCCGGCTCCCTCGGCCAATAAAGCGAGATGAGCGCCGCAACCCCAGAGTCGGTCACGACTGGACCTAATGGTCAGGGGTCCCTTTACCTTTACCTTTAAAGTCTGGTAGAGAGAGGGAGCTTTGACTGGTTCCATACTGAAGAAATTGTAGAAGATATTAGACGGTGTGCTGCTAAGGAAGATAACTTGCTGAGAGCCAGTGATGAGTTTTCTTGTCTTCTTCCTGGTGATATTCTTTTGCCAGTAGGAGGAGGACTGCTAACTGTTCAATTTCTAAATAAGTTTCTCAATCACAACATGGCTGAAATAAGATTTAATAGTAAAACCACGTTGTTGCTGCTCCTCTTTTTGTGTGTGAAACAAACAGAATTGCAATTGAAGCAGAACAATTTTCAGAGCAGACTCATAATGCACAGCTTTTTTTGGAAGCAGTGGACCCATTCCAGAAAACACAGCATGAGATGAGTCAATGCTCCTTTGCTGCTTTGGAAGTCAGCCTCCAAGGATGCAAGCCAGGGCTGATGGTTCCATGGGCTTCTTGAAATGTAAGGCTGAAGGCTCATAATTCAGGGATGGAGAGCTGCCCATACAAACAGGGATCTCCTTGTTGTAACTTGTCAGCAATGGCTGCAGACAATGCAACATGTACTCACGGCACTTCATCTTATATAGATGGCAAAGGGATCCCTAGGTGTGTATGTGGAGTTGAGGGACAATGTCTGGAGCTCAGGCATATATATACAGTGGTACCTCGCGGGTTGCGCTGTGGGTTAAACCACAGAGCCTAGGGCTTGCCCAATCAGAAGGTCGGCAGTTCGAATCCCCGCGACGAGGTGAGCTCCCGTTGCTCAGTCCCTGCTCCTGCCAACCTAGCAGTTAGAAAGCACCTCAAAGTGCAAGTAGATAAATAGGTACCACTCTGGCGGGAAGGTAAACGGCGTTTCCGTGCACTGCTCTGGTTCGCCAGAAGCGGCTTAGTCATGCTGGCCACATGACCCGGAAGCTGTATGCCGGCTCCCTTGGCCAATAAAGAGAGATGAGGGCCGCAACCCCAGAGTCGGTCACGACTGGCCCTAATGGTCAGGGGTCCCTTTACCTTTACTTTTTACCTCAGGTTACATACACTTCAAGTAAACATACGCTTCAGGTTACATACGCTTCAGGTTACAGACTTCGCTAACCCAGAAATAGTACCTCGGGTTAAGAACTTTGCTTCAGGATGAGAACAGAAATCGTGCAGCGGCAGTGGGAGGCCCCATTAGCTAAAGTGGTGCTTAAGGTTAAGAACAGTTTCAGGTTAAGAACGGACCTCCAGAACGAATTAACTTAACCTGAGGTACCACTGTATATTAAAGCACCAGGTCTATTGGAGTGTATTTTTGACGCTGAAAAAATCACCATGGCTTTGGCAAAAAGCGTGCAGCTAACTTAATACAGGAGGCAGCTTTCTGCTGTGGTTTTAGGAGTTCACCAGACCAGTCCATGTTCCAATGACAGCACATTGGAAACTAGTCAGTACAGCCAGACTTCTGCAAGGATGTGTACATCCCTAGCTGCCACTGGAAATTGCCAGTCTGACGATTTTTAAAGTGCATGAAAACAGACACACCCACCCATGTCTTATGTGATGTTTATTCCACGATCAGACCTATATTGGCACTGTAAATTTGCCTTCCCCCAGTCTGTGTGATCCATCATATGTGTGGTTTCATTTACTCTCTGCTGAAGTAACGGCTGCCATTATGAAATATACTTCATGCTCCTTGTAAAGTCCAGTTTCCATACTTTTCTAACAATCTGGACAATGTGTGAACCAGATTTAGGTTTCTGTCTGTGGTGGTGTTACTAATGAGTGTATCGAAACTGTCAAGGTAACACCACCATAGACAGAAACCTAAATCTGGTTCACAAATTTAAGCTTGGTTCACAAGTTTGCGTTAAGCCCAGCATCCTGATATTTACTGTATTTTTCGCCCTATAAGGCGCACCGGCCCATAGGATGCACCTAGTTTTCAGGAGGGGGGGGGGAATCAAGGAAAAAAATATGATTTCCCCCCCGCAGCTCTGGGAGCAGCGGACAGGCTGCACGCAGCCTGTGCGCTACTCCAAGACCTTCTTCCTGCTTTTGCGGGAGGTGGCGGAATTCCCCCACCTCCCCCACTCAGCCAGTCAGTCCCTTCTCCCTCCTTGGGGAACAGCCCCCAAGAGCTGCGCGCTCTTTAAAGGCTGCGCGGCTCTTGCGGGCTTTTCTGCGAGGTGGGGGAATTCCCCCACCTCATAGAAAAGCCCGCAGAAGCTGCGCAGCCTTTAAAAAGCACACAGCTTCTGGGTGCTTTTGCGGGAGGTGGGGGAATTCCCCCATCTCCCGCAAAAGCCCACAGGAGGGAGAAGGGACTGACTCAGCCAGTCAGTCCCTTCTCCCTCCTTCAGGAAAAGCCCCCAAGAGCCGCGCAGCCTTTAAAGAGCACGCAGCTCAAAGTGGGGTCGGGGAGCAGCGCGAAGGCATCACTCGCCTTCCCGCTGCCCCCCATCCTCTGGGGCTGGTGATGGGGGAAGTGCTGCGCGCCCCCACTGCCAGCCTCAAAGAGCAGACTCTCCTGGCTTCAGCGAAAGCAACGCGAAGCCTCCGGAGCAGGCTTCGCGTTGCTATCGCTGAAGCCAAGGAGCCTGCATTCGCTCCATAGGACACACACACATTTCCCCTTCATTTTTGAAGCGGAAAAAGTGTGTCCTATATTGCAAAAAATACGGTATATATAATTATACTTTGTGTTCTACAAGTGTACGCACATTCCTGGTTGACACTGCAGTTCATCTAATCTAAGCCTGGTTTAATTTTGTGAAGGAAAATTCCCAGACCCATCTAATCCATCATGGGTGTGGCTGGGCCAGTTCTCTAGTCCTAGTAGCTGTTACAAAGTAGTGTTCATGTAGAAAAGAGGTAGACAAGGCTTGGGTTCAAGAGTTTCCGAGTGATCTAAATCATATGTGTCTTATGTTCTCTCTCTTTTGTGGAAGTACTCTAATCAATTTGATAACCAGTGAGGCTCAAACATCTTGGTGTCTATGATAATAATAATAATAACAATTTATTATTTATACCCTACCCATCTGGCTGGGTTTCCCCAGCCACTCTGGCTGGTTTTCAACACATATTAAAAAAGGTCAGTTCTATATTATATTATATTATATTATATTATATTATATTATATTATTAATAAAACATCAAACATTAAAAACTTCCCAATACAGGGCTGCCTTCAGATGTCTTCTAAAAGTTATGTAGTTCTTTAGCTCCTTGACATCTGACTGGAGGGCATTCAACCGGAAGGGTGCCACTGCCAAGAAGGCCCTCTGCCTGGTTCCCTGTAACTTCACATCTTGCAGTGAGGGAACTGCTAGAAGGCTGGACCTCAGTGTCTGGGCTGAACAATGGGGTGGGAGATGCTCCTTCAGGTATACTGGACCATTTAGGGCTTTAAAGGTAAGCACTAACACTTTGAATTGTACTCAGAAATGTACTGGGTGCCTGTGTAGATCCTTTAGGACCAGTGTTATATGGTCCCAGTGGCCACTCCCAGTCACCACTCTGGCAGCCACATTCTGGATTAATTGTAGTTTCCAGGTCATCTTCAAAGGTAGCCCCATGTAGAGAGCATTGAAGTAGTCCAAGTAAGAGATAACTGGAGCATGTACCACTCTGGTGAGACAGTCTGCGGGCAGGTACGGTCTCAGCCTGCGTACCAGATGGAGCTGGTAGACAGCTGCCCTGGACACAGAATGGAACTGTGCCTCCACAGACAGCTGTGAGTCCAAAATGACTCCCAGGCTGCACACCTGGTCCTTCAGAGGCAAAGTTACCCCATTCAGGATATGATAATTTGTTAGTACAGAGTGTGCCTTTCAGGGAGAGTGCAGAAGAAATTATTTCCCAGGTTCTGATTTGAGAGAAGGCTTGGCATTTTTGACAGAACTGCGTAGATGCAGTGAGTTACTGAACACACTTTCAGATACTGCAAGCTGCACCCTGTTACATTCAGAACAGCAACTGGAATGAATTCAACTTCACACACATGTGACTGAGTTCAGGACTGCAGCCAAATGCATTTTGAAATGGCCTCAAAATTGTGTGGAAATTTAATAAGTAAGTAAGTAAGAAAGAAAGAAAGAAAGAAAGAACGATGTTGGCATTTCACACCAATCTAACATTGAATATGGAATATTGCAATGGAAAGTCACGCTAATCTGCCCCCATGCCTCAAATATTCCTCCTCCATGTTTGTAGGATCCCTATTTTGAAGGCAACTGACACTCGGGAGGCAACCGTCTACCTACTTGCCTAGTCGTAAGTCCCCTTGAACTCCGTGGGTCTTACCTTCTCCATGGGTGTTACAGACAGTGAGTGTTCTTCTAATATTGCACCACCATCACCACCAAGCAGGCAAATAACCATGTCTTTGTAACACTTCAAGGTCCAATATGAATATGAGGTTCTCACCCAGCAAACTCCTAGAACCAAATCTTATTCGGAGTTCATGCCACTTGTATGTGGATCTGACCTTTCTGATATTATAGATGCGTGTGGCCATTTTCCAATGATTCCCCCAAGATTCATTTTTAAACAGTCTGATTGAAATATACTCAGAGTCGCAAAGTGATTTCATGCTCTTTATTCAGCTCATAGTGGTGAGGAGGAATGAATGAATGTAAGTCCCCTCAAGGTATCTGCTTTATATACATTATTTACACAATGGGCTGCACATGATTGGCTAATTCCGGAATTCTACTGTAAGCCAATCAGGTTGTGGATTCACTTCTATCTGGAGCATGATTGGGTGGTTCCTGCCAACCAATCATATTGCTGCATTGTTCTAGGACCAATCAGACTGCTGCATTCTGAATCCTATTGTTCTAGGACCAATCAGACTGCTGCCTTTTGGATCCTATTGTTCTAGGACCAATCAGACTGCTGCAGTTTGGATCCTATTCAACTCAGTACATAACACCCCTCCCCTCTAAGTTCCAGTCCTGCCCGGGAGGTCGCATTCATAGTCCTTG
The DNA here is from genome assembly GCF_964270895.1 of Podarcis filfolensis. NCBI lineage: Eukaryota > Metazoa > Chordata > Lepidosauria > Squamata > Lacertidae > Podarcis > Podarcis filfolensis. Next base: position 6,340,917 of record NC_139606.1, on the reverse strand, counting down.
AGGTACGCCGGTGGCCTACGTGTGCGTTGCGGCCTGGGGTGTTCCCTGGTCCGGGGTTCAGGTTCTGGCTCATGTTCCAAGGATGCTGGCTGTGATGGGCCTGTTTGGTCTGGTGCAACCGGTTCGCTCAGTCGTGGTTCTGGTTCCGGTGTCCTTTCGGCCTCGCGGGTCCTCTCTGTATTTACTGATTCTGCCTCTCCTGCTGGCCCCTCCTGCTCTATGGGCTTCACTGCCCCTCTGTTCCCTTGGGACTCCTCTGACCTTTCCTGGTTTTCTCCCGGGAATCGTCGCCGTATCTGGTCGCAGTGGCGGCGCCAGCATTGCCCCCCATCCGTTAGCACCTCGTACGACACGGGACCAGTGACCCTGGTGACTGTGGCGGGTACCCATGCTGGGCCTGCCCCAAAATTCTTTGCGTACACTGGGTCCTGGGCCTCGAAGGTCCGGGGGTTCCTGCCTTCCCCCACCACTACCTCATCCTGAGCTCTATCGGGGTGAAGGCGGTCCAATCTGATTGCAAGGCGCCGACCCATTAGTAGTTCAGCGGGGCTCCGGCCAGTCGTTGAGCTGGGGGTGCTGTGTTGTGCTAGGAGGAATGTGGCAAGGCGGTACTCCCAATCCCCTTGCGTCATGCGGCGAAGGGTGTCCTTGGTGGTCCGCACCATGCGTTCTGCTTGGCCATTGGTGGCAGGGTGGAATGGCGCCGAACGGATGTGGCGGATGGCGTTCTGCGCTGTGAAGGTTTGGAATTCTCCTGACGTAAATGCAGTCCCGTTGTCTGAGACGAGAGTGTCAGGGAGCCCGTGGGTTGCAAACAGCCTGCGTAGTACCCGGATGGCTGCGGACGTAGAAGTGGACGGTACCAGTGCGACTTCCAGCCATTTGGTGTAGGAGTCCACCACTATGAAGAATGTTTTCCCCTGAAAGGGGCCAGCGAAGTCCACATGCAGGCGTGACCATGGTGCTCGGGCGGACTCCCAGGACTGGACTGGGGCCCTTGGGGGATCTGGGCGGGATTCTTGGCAGGCCTGGCAGTGTTTGACCCAGGCCTCTATCTCTCCGTCGATCCCCGGCCACCACACATAACTCCTGGCAAGGGCCTTCATTCTTACTACCCCTGGGTGTGTCTCGTGTAGGGCTGTGAGGACCCTTTTGCGGAGGGGCTGGGGAACAACGACCCTGCTTCCCCATAACAGGCACCCCTTGTGGGCCGACAGTTCATGTTTGCGGGTTGTGTAGCCGGCGAATTCTGGCCCGGGGCTGCTGCTGGGCCATCCCCTCCACACCCAGTCCAGGACCCGGGAGATGACCCTATCTTTCTTGGAATGGTGTGCAACTTCTTGTGCCTGAATGGGGCGGTCGGGAAGCAGCTCCAGGCTCATAACCTCTTGTGCAGGTGCTGGGTCGGGGCCTGTTTCCGGTAGTGGTAGCCTGCTGAGGGCGTCCGCATGGCCCATCGCCTTCCCAGGGCGGTGAATCAGTGCATACTGGTAGCTGGCAAGGAAAATTGACCACCTGAGGACACGAGGAGACAGCACTTGGGGGGTCTGCTTTTCGGAGGCAAACAAGCCAAGCAAGGGCTTGTGGTCAGTCACCACGGTGAAGGGCCGCCCGTACAAGAAATCATGGAATTTTTTTACTCCCTTCACGATTGCCAGACCCTCCTTGTCGATTTGCGAGTAGTTCCGCTCGGTTGCGTTGAGTGTCTGGGAAAAGTATGCCACCGGTACCTCTCTTCCATCCGGGAGTTGGTGTCCCAGGACAGCGCCAATGCCATAGGGTGAGGCGTCGCATGCTAGCACCACCGGCAGCCTCTCGTCGAAGTGTGCCAAGACCGAGTTTGAGACAAGCAAGTCCTTGACTGCCTGGAATGCGGCCTCCTGGCGCTGGCCCCACACCCAAGGGGCCCGCTTGTCCAGGAGTCTGTGTAGGGGCTCCGCTACCGCCGCCTTGTGGGGAAGGAAGGAATGGTAAAAGTTCAATAGTCCCAAGAAGGCCTGAAGTTCAGTCTTGTTCTTGGGCGCTGGGGCATCACAAATGGCCCGTACCTTGTCCCCAGTCGGGTGGACCCCTTCTGCGTCCACCATAAATCCCAGAAAGTCCACCTGAGGCACTCCTAGTAGACATTTTTCCCGCTTCACCTTGAGACCCGCTGTCTGGAAACGGTGCAGAACGGTGCGGAGGCGGTCCTCAAACTCCTCTGGTGTGGGCCCGGCAATCAACACATCATCGAAGAAGGGGGTGACGCCAGGAATCCCTTTAAGGAGAGAGTCCATTAGATTCTGGAATATGCCTGGTGCCACGCTGACACCGAATTGCAGCCGCTTTACCCTGAACGCTCCTCTGTGCGTCACAATCGTCTGTGCCTCTGCTGTGGCCTCATCTACTGGCAGTTGTTGATATGCTTGGGCCAAGTCCAGCTTGCCAAAAATTTTCGACCCAGCCAGGGTGGCAAGGACATGGCTGACCACTGGCACTGGGTATGCATGGGCCGTGAGGGCCTTGTTTATGGTACATTTGTAGTCTGCGCAGATGCGGACCGAACCATTCGGCTTGACGGGTGTGACGATTGGGGTTTCCCAGGGGGCATTAGGCACCGGCTCCAGCACTCCTTGCTCCACGAGTCGGTCCAATTCCTCGTCTATACGGGGTTTCAGGGCGAACGGGACCCGGCGGGCCTTGAGCCTGACTGGTCGTACTGCGGGGTCAAGCTGTAGAGCAATGGGGGGGCCCGTATACTGTCCCAATTTCCCATCAAAAACCCCCGGAAATTCCTTGCATATGGCGTCCACGTCCACTTGTAAGGTAGTGTGGTTCACCCCGGTGACGGCTAGCCCCAGTGGTCCAAACCATGCCAATCCCAGTAAGCTAATGTAGGGGCCCTTGACCACAAGCAAGTCCAGTTGCCGCGTCCGCCCTCGGTATTGCACCCTGAAGGTCCCCACCCCCATTGTGGGGACCTTACGTTTCTGGAAGTCCCGGAGGGTGAATGGGGCCGGCCTGAGTTTGGGACCCCCAGTAGGACACAGTTTCCTTAAGGTCCTTGCCGAGATTATGGATAGAGTTGAACCCGTGTCAAGCTCCATGCGGCATGGGGCCCCCTCTATCTGTACCTCTACATAAATTTTCTCTACGTTGGGGTGGGGCAACTGGTATACCTGGAAGTCCGTGAGCTCCGTCGAGTTGCCTTGGTGTGTTGGGCCCCGGGACCTGGGGCTCTTGGATTGGTCATCTGATGCCTGGCGTCGGGTGGGCCGAGCTCGACACACCCGGGCGATGTGTCCCAATTTTCTGCACTGCCTGCACTCTGCGTTGCGGAAACGGCAGGTCCTCCTCTCGTGACTGTCTCCACAGCTTGCGCAGTTCCCTGCTTCTCGTCGAGGCAGCTGTGGTATGTGGGCTGCTTGAGTGCGCTGCTGTACTCGGTGCACCTCCTCCCTGTTGGATCCTGAGTCGTCGGTGAGGTCTTCGTGGTGGACCCTCGGTTGGGACGGCTGGCTCGGCCATGCCTCTTGCGTCGACCTCTCGGCAGCTTCCGTTGCCAGGGCCTCCTCCAGAGCGACCTGGAACGTTAGGTCCTTCTTAGCGTAGAGGCGTCGTTGCAGCTTCTCATCCTTCAGGCCACCGACGAGGCGGTCACGAAGCATGTTCTCCAGCTCTGAGAAGTTGCAGAACCGGGCAGCTTGGCGGAGAGAGGTCACAAACCCAGTTATGGTTTCCCCAGGGGCTTGCCGCTTTGCATAGAAGGCATTTCGACGAGCCACCACAGAGGGCTGTGGCGAAAAGTGCCCCTTCAGCTGTTCCATTATTGTTTTGTATGGAACAGTAGCGACGTCTTCGGGTGCAAGGAGAGCCCGGGCGATTTCAAACGTCTCCTCTCCGCAGATGCTGAAGAATATTGCCCTCTTCTTGGCGTCTTCTTCATCGGTGACCCCTTTGGCTTCTAGGAGGAAGGTGAAACGGGAGGCGTACGCTTCCCAGTCTCCAGATGCTGGGTTGAACGGCGAGAAGCTGCTGTCGGTTGCCATTCTGAGTTCCTTGTGTCCCGGAGCTGAAGCCTGGATACACGGTGCGAGGCAGCGGTGCGGCAGGTGGCGGTGCTGCGGTGCTGTGTGTGGCAGTCAGCTCAGCGGGATCCCACCTTCGTCGCCAGTGAAATATACTCAGAGTCGCAAAGTGATTTCATGCTCTTTATTCAGCTCATAGTGGTGAGGAGGAATGAATGAATGTAAGTCCCCTCAAGGTATCTGCTTTATATACATTATTTACACAATGGGCTGCACATGATTGGCTAATTCCGGAATTCTACTGTAAGCCAATCAGGTTGTGGATTCACTTCTATCTGGAGCATGATTGGGTGGTTCCTGCCAACCAATCATATTGCTGCATTGTTCTAGGACCAATCAGACTGCTGCATTCTGAATCCTATTGTTCTAGGACCAATCAGACTGCTGCCTTTTGGATCCTATTGTTCTAGGACCAATCAGACTGCTGCAGTTTGGATCCTATTCAACTCAGTACATAACACTGATCCTAATGAATCTTATTCAGAACTAAGTCTTGCTGAGTTCAACGGAAGTCATTGCTAAGTAAGTTTGTGCTGGGTTGCAGCTAGGCGGCTACAGTGCTATGCACACTTTTATTGAGAGTAAGCTCAGTTGAACAGAGAGGGGCTTACTTTTGAGTAAATATACTCCAAGTCAACATTACATATGTTACTTCTTTACTGGATGAAACAAAGGACCAGAAGAGAGCAATTCAGGATTTATTCAAATCCAGTAAGAAGCCATGGTAGATCCAATCTTTCCTTTTGCTCAAACTGGCTGATTCTTGAATAGCCATTTGAATGCCAAAGCAATTAATGTTTAAATGGAAGAAAAAGTTGCAGTTGCACTTCCTAATGGTACTATTTTAGCATAACGTAGGAGTCTATGAAATTGCATAAAATAGTACTATTGATGTTGCATCTTCCTAAAAAGGATCTCTATATGTACTTAGTACCTGACAGCAGTGATGATCCTGTCTTCTATACTCCTCCAATGATCAATTGATTCAGATCAATACCATTCACATTAACATCTCTTCATCTTCTAGGTACTAAAGAAAATGGAGTGGAAACCCCTTACATATTTTATAAGACACTAAGCCAGATCAGCAACAGACAGCACATGTTTATTCAGAAGTAAGTACCACTCTGATCAATGGGACTTACTCTTAAGCAAGCGTGCAAAGGACAGCAGCCAAAACATAGGAACCACCATACCATGTGTGTGTAATGAAAAGTGCAATGGAGCATAGTAGAATGGTTAGAAGAATATTATCTTCAATACCTTTTTATAAGCTTTACGGCACAAAATACCTTCGTTTCCCCCACTTTCAATTAGGGCTTGCTTCAGCATTCAAACATGAGTATGAAAAGTGGGCTGGGAAAGTGAAAGCTTTGCTTCTGTGTGGAGTTCCCCACAGTCAGAATTGGATGGCCTTCAGAAGAAGAAGAAGAAGAGGAGTTTGGATTTGATATCCCGCTTTATCACTACCCGAAGGAGTCTCAAAGGGGCTAACAATCTCCTTTCCCTTCTTCCCCCACGACAAACACTCTGTGAGGTGAGTGAGGCTGAGAGACTTCAGAGAAGTGTGACTGGCCCAAGGTAACCCAGCAGCTGCATGTGGAGGAGTGGGAATGCGAACCCGGTTCACCAGATTACAAGACTACCGCTCTTAATCACTACACCACACCAGAAGAAATAACCCCAGTGCCAGATGTTCCATGGACTGTTGTGCAAGAGCGAGCGGAATACATTCTGTGACATGTAAGAGACGGCAATGTCTTGCACAAACAAGGATCCAACGCTAAATGAGGAATTCATTGTCGTGCTAAGGCGATCATTTTGTCAGGGCAAGCATTTCAGCTTGTCAGATGGAAACATCCCCTCTCTTTCCCCTCTGAGCCAGTTTTGGGAGGGGTGGGGGGAAGGAGAGGGGGAAGGGGAACTCCATTGTACAAGCAGAAGTCTTTGTGCAGGGCTTCTACTGACAGGACTCATTAGCTGAATCTGACCCTTCTTTGAGCTAAAGAAGCCTTCAGCTCATGAAAGAGCATTTCTGGATCCAGCCCATTGTCATATATATATATATATATATATATGTGTGTGTGTGTGTGTGTGTGTGTGTGTGTATGATTTTATTAGCCTGCACAAGGATATTAACAAGTCATTTGTGACACATTAAATAGCCTGGAAGGCACTGAGGAAAAACTAACTCCTCCTGGTTTGCAAAAGTCTCCTTGAGTGAACACCTAGAATAAATTTTGACTCAACCAAGCAAGTGGCTGTTATACAAGGAAGCCCACCATGTTTGGGTCTACACCGCCACAGTGGCCCTGAAGCAGTTCAGACATTTGGCTCAATGGAGATCAGGAAGACAGTTGCCCTTATTAGCCCCTGGTCCTTAATTAAGAGAAAGTACTTTTTTAAAGAAGGGGACGCGGGTGGCGCTGTGGTCTAAACCGCTGAGCCTAGGGCTTGCTGATTGGAAGGTCAGTGGTTCGAATCCCCGCGATGAGGTGAGCTCCCATTGCTCAGTCCCAGTTCCTGCCAACCTAGCAGTTCAAAAGCATACCAAAAAGTTCAAGTAGATAAATAGGTACCACTCTGGTGGGAAGGTAAATGGTGTTTCCGTACGCTGCTCTGGTTTCGCCAGAAGCGGCTTAGTCATGCTGGCCACATGACCCGGAAAAACTGACTGTGGACAAACGCCGGCTCCCTCGGCCAGTAAAGCGAGATGAGCGCAGCAACCCCAGAGTCGTTCGCAACTGGACTTAACTGTCAGGGGTCCTTTACCTTTTCTTTTTTCTTTTTACTTTTCTAAAGACAGGGTGCAATCTTTATAATCTCCCAAGCACCACCAGGGCAGGCAGTCCCTGTGCTGTCAAATGGGATGATTGGTTTGTCTGTGGGAAGTCTAGGTCAATAAAGAGAGCTATAGGCCAGTCAGTAAAATTATGAGCATCCTTCTTGCTCCCATTCCCAGAGTGTTCTTATACTCCAGTGCTATTTTAAAATTACTTTTCACCTAGTGGCTGAGGGAGAATATTATACCTTTACAAAAGCAAACCCCTCCTTTCTAAGTGCTGCTTTTGAGCTACTAAAGCAAAGTTTCATATCTATTATTCTCCTGCGAGGATGGGTGGGAGGCAGACTTTTCAGATTTCCAGTGACAAACGTAACTTGGTCAAAATAAATTGAGTGATGGGGACAGGTAGGTAGGTGGGTGGGTTTGGGTTGTTTCTGTTTTAAAATATATAATCTGAAACAAGTAAATCTGAGCAAGCTGTTCCTAAAAGTGCCACTTAGGGTCATGAGTGAGATCACATCTGAGAGAACACAGCTTTGATATCAAATCTTTTTTTCCACAAAATGATGACATCAATGGCTTTAGAATGCTGGAGAGAATGTGAGCTTTCTGATTGGCTTTCGGTGATGTCATTCCTATGCCTCTAATGCCCAGTAAATGAGTCTCACTTGCTCTTTATTTTTAGGCATACATTCCATTTAATAATAGCAACACTACACTCCAGGTGGTGTGCTTCAGGCTGATTATCACACATTTCTAAGTAGTAAGAATTTAAACCTTAGGAGAACGAAAGATTAATCTATCAGGATTGACCAAGGCTTTGCATAGCCCTGTTCTCATCACGCTAGCCAAATGAAACTTAGAACCAGGCTTATATGGCATTTCGATTTTGAATCTCCTATACTCAGATGCTGATGACACCCAGACCTATTTCTCTGTAATGCCTGAATCAGGAGAGGCTATGCATGTTCTAAACTGGTGCCTGGAAACAGTCATGGCTTTGATAAGGGTTAATAAGCAGCGACTGAAGATGGAGACCCTATGGATGGGTAGATTCAGATCCTGGAACTGGGTTGGGCACTAGCTCTAAATAAAGTTGCACTTTCCCTGAAGGAACAGATTTGTAGTTTAGGGATGCTCCTAGATCTACCAGTGTCACTAGAAGCCCATGTATTTTTGTTTTTGTCTGTCCTTCGATGCAATGGCCTGTTGGCTATGCAAATAAAGTCTATTCTATTCTATTCTAAGCCCACGTAAACTCAGTGGCCCCGAGTGCCCATTATCAACTTCAAATTGTGCAATTGTTCAGAGATAACCTTACCATACATTGGTAACCTTGTGGTTAGACTATTACAATACGTTTTATGTGGAGTTATCTTTGTGGTGGATTCAGAAGCTGCTGCTTAGTGTGACGCTCCTCTTTACACATACACCCTTGTGCAAATTAATGGAAACAAACAATGTAGTTTATTGTACAAAACTCACATATACATGTGCAAAACTCACATATCTGAACAGCATTTGAACACGGTTTGGCATGGAGCCTACTAGTTTTGAACAGTCACTGTTGATTTCTGGATCCCTGTACCACACTTGAATCAGCGCCTGAATGAGCTTCTCCATAGTTATACAGTCTACAGCACGGAGGCGACTTTTGCATATAGCCCACAAATTCTCAATGGGATTTACGTCCGGGGAATTCCCTGGCCAATCAAGTACCTGTATTTGCTGCTCTGTCATGAATTTCTTCACCACTTTCGATGTGTGACAGGGGGCTAGGTCCTGCTGCAATATCCCAGTACCATCAGGACACCTCTTTTCCAGCTCTGGAATAACTCTCTTTCATAGAACCTCAATATATTGTGGCGAGCGCATCATTCCTTCTATTGGCTGCAGGCTTCTGACACCATAATGATCAACTGACTTTTCATGTTTGTTTTGAGTACAGGATTACGAGAAAGGTAGAAAACATGCTTTGTTTCAATTAATTTGCACAACGGTGTATTGCACCATTGCTGAATGATCTGTACTGCCTCCTGTGTAGTTACTAAACCAAGTTCAAGGTTTTGTTATTGACATTTAAATCCCTAAACAACTTGGGGCCAAAATACCTAGCAGGCCACCTCTATTGGTACAGACCAAGCTGATCTTTGAAGCTTTTCTGAGGAGACCCTCCTGGTCATTCCATGAGCAACAGATGCATCCACCCCCATGCCTTCTCTCAGGCAATCCATGTGGCAGCGAGACACCTCTTTGAAACATAGAATTACCAAAGCTTTCTTGGACTCAGACGCTAAATATTTAATTCTGTCTTCTGCACACTACTCAGTTTTAATTGTGATATGTTTGGTTTCTATCTAGTTGTTTTTTGTTTTGTTTTTTTAAATTGAATTATATTGTGGTTTTAAAATGGTACATAAACCAAAGGCATCAGAATGGCAACAGACATGGATGAGGGAGGAGAGCAACCCTAGTCTCAGATATTTACTTGTCTTCCTAGCTCCTAACTGTTCCTGACTCAGCTTATTTTGCTACACTAACTCAACCTCCCCACAAACTCTATCCCAATTCACTCCCACTCCAACCAACCACCCAACTCCCAATGAACTCCTCCCTTCGCCCTTCCCAGAGCTGGTTTTATATTCCCTCTGACTCCACCCCCTGGGTTCTGATTGGGTAACCTGTTTAACTATTTCACCTCCAGCACTCTTATATGTTAATGTCACAGCAGTATCCAATCTCCTCATTCTGTTAGCACAGGGATTCATGCTTCTGCAACAAAACCTCCTCATGTAAGTGGCCTGCACCCTCCCCTGCTCCAGAGGGTTGGGGAACCCCCCCCCAGAACTTATTTAGGGTGTTTGGAAGGGGCAAAGGTCCATCGTGTGTGGATATTCCTTGTGCTAACTTAGCACTGCTTTGGATAGAAGTCTAATAATAATAATTTATACTCCGCCCATCTGGCTGGGTTTCCCCAGCCATTCTGGGTGACTTCCAGCACATATGAAAACATAATAAAACGTCAAACATTAAAATGTTCTAAGTACTGGGAAGTTGATTATTCATATTACTGTAATATATAATCAAAGTTACAAGTTGAGCTACAAAGTAAATTTGCTTTAAATTCAGCATCAGTCACTCAGCCGCCTGAACCAAAATATGGTTTCAGTTTTACAGGTGATAATTTAAATTTTGCAGTATTGCTCCATATAACCATAAATCCTGTTTAGTTGGGGTGCTCCTCAAACTTTTATAACTACATGCTCCTAGAACTTTGCATTGTGCCATATGGGGCTGCTCTAGAATCTGTGGCAAAACCCCTCACTGGCTTTAATAGGCTGGACTGTGTTACGTGAGATAAACTCGCTTCAATGTCTCATTTACTTATGAATGAAATACCACTCCTGAATTTATGTGAAAGCTAAATCCCTGCAAACTCTCAGTTATCTACACCTATGTTTGCACAGGTGTAACAGAGAAAGCCAACTGTGTATCATTAACCGCAGAAAACCATTCACCAAAATCTGCTTTCAGTCTTATGGATATAACAGCTGTCGATGTTAATGGGAATTTTATATATCTATCTATCCAAGACCAGAACACTGTCATTTTCAAGTACCAATTAACTGTGTTTGAGGAAGGAATGAGATTTTGATATTGGCTAAATGTAAGTTCACCTAAGCTTGTGGTAAAAAAAGAAAAAGGCAAGAGGGAATATGGAAAAGCTATTTTTTTTTTTTACTAGAGAAATGGGAATAAAAGGGGCTATTTATATCAATAGTTGTATGTTCTTTTGAAATGCTTTGATAAAATTTTATTGTGTTTTACGTGCTTTGTTCTTACTGGTCACTGACCAAAATATGTGTGTAAAGTTTCAAAACAGTCAGAAGGAAGCATTGAGGAAATAAGGTGCAAGAAATTTATTCTACATATGTAGTATTGTTGATGTTAATTAAATTTGTATACTGCCCTTCGATCCCAGGGCAGTTTACAACACAAAAATACAAAATGAGAACACAAAATACACAATAAAACCAAAAATCCTACTCTCACAAACCTATTTAAAAGGTCACAGAAGGTTAATCAGCCAAAGGCCTGGTTGTAGAGAAAGCGTGTTCTCCTTCAGGGAGAGCACGTGTTGCGGTGGGGTCTACTGAGCCACTCCCTTTGTTGCTGGGTAAGTTCTCCAAGATGGCCAGGGGGCATTGATTGGATTGCCGAGTTGCTGGGGGAAAAGTTATGTTGCAATTTGGGTGGGAGGGGTAAAAGGTTTAAATACTCTGCACGCAGCCTTCTACTTTCTCTTTTGCTGCGTGCAACGGATCACCCGCCCACCCGCCCTAGAATAAGGGGTTGTTGCGTTGACCTTGCTATGCCTGTCATGGGGTCGTCTGCCTTTGAGCAGGGGCCTGGTAGGAATTTTTCCACCTGGCAAATTGGCTGGCTGGGTGGTTTTTGCCTACTGCGTAGCAAATCGTCACAACTTGTAAGGTTGTGGTTAGGCATTGGTTATAAATCTGGTGGAGGAGGGGTTAGGATAGGCTGGGCCTGCCCCTCCATGGTTGCTGCGGAAAGGGAATTCCGTTAAAGGAATCCTGGGGCTTGCCATCTTTTCGTCCAATCCCTGGAATGGGACTAGGGCCGGCAAGCCTTCGGGGAGCAGGCGGGTGAGAGTTGAGGGTCTGTGTCTCAGCTCCAATTCTTCCCCGACTTGCTTTCCCCCGCACTGTCTTTCGGTGGTGCCCGGAAGTCAGTTCTGTCCCCAGGCGGGGGGACAGATAGTCTTAACCAATGCCTAAACAACCACTCACAGTTTGTATTTTAATAAAGTTGTGGCCAAAATCATGCCAAAAATCTTAAACAAAAAATTACGTCTCCGTTGTGAGTTATTTTGGGGGGTGGATTGGGGACCTCAACACGCAAATGTTTTCACCTGGCGCCTAACGATATGCACTGAAGGTATCAGGTGAGCCTCCTTGAAGAGGGCATTCTACAAACAGGGAGCCACAGAAGAAAAGGCCCGTTCTTATGTTGCCACCCTCCAGACCTCTTATTAGTTCACTTATTATTACACTTATTCCTAAATTCATTGGGCCATGTCAGATGAACGTAGCAGGACAGTTACACCTACACGAGTTGAACTGCTCATATATAATATGCTTCTGGATATTTCCTCCAGGTGTGTATACTATATAGGGATGGCATATCACTTTCCCCCTTTTCATGTAAGTAATTGAAATTTGCAATCAAATGAGCCCCTTAAGAATGCCAACTACTGCCAACTTTTAGGCAGACCCATCCAAGGATTTCATGCCCCTTTCTGAGGGAATGAAGCCTGGAAAAAATTCAGAAGGACAGCTGCAGTGCTTCCCCTGCAACCACCATTTTGGGGTGGGAAAATATAAATAATGTTCCCTCCCATAGTTTTCTTAAATGTGGAATCAGTTTGAAAACTAGTGGTGTGAGGGATGTGCCCCTCAGTAAGGGCTATCGTCCTAAGAGATTTTACCTTTGTTATAAAAAATGGGAAAATTCTGTTTTTTCTCACCACACCCTTTCCTTCCTGGAAGAGCCCTCAAAGGAGAATAAAGAGATAAACCTAGGAATTTTAACTGTTAGAGGAAAGCAGAACTATTGGAAAAGAAGCAGGCCCACTCCAGTAGCCTAACTCTGCCGCTTTCTTCCTGCTCTTAAAGCCAAAATCTGGAGAAGGAACACCCATTACTGTACTTCAACATACTTCCCCATCATGACTGTGATTGGTGTGGCCTTGGGCAATAATTCACTATGATTAAAATGACTTCTCTACTCCCTCCCCTCTTGAGTTCCAGGCATTTTCCCATTCATCTTAGTTTTGTTTATTTAGGGCAGAGGGGCACACAAAGCCATGCATATATTTTATTGAGACCTGAAGCTGCCAAAGCAGCTGAGGGAGTCCTTGATCCACCTTGAGATACCTTTTGAATAGAGCATTCTGACTCTGAAAAGTGAGCGTCTTCCACAAAGCACTCTGGTTTTTCTTGTAATTTGGGGAACACACAGCTGATGCACACGTGTGGTATCCATTGTTTTTTTAATGTGTCTGCCCCAGCCACTTCTAAAGCAGGTTCTTAAAAATTAAAATAGTATGGTGTGCATCGTTGCCCTGGTACATTATCCCATCCCATCTGGGAAAAGGGTCATAAGTTGGCTATTAGGCTCCCTGGAAAAATGGCCTGTGGTTTAGCAGCAAAGTAGTGAGAAGAAAAGCACTCTGCCCAACATAATCAGAGGTTGCACATGTTATTGTTCATGGAAAGATTCAAAACCTCTGTGGATCAGAGCACATGTCCTGCCATTAGGGACATGCCAAGAACTCTCAAGGTCTGGGCTTGTCAAAAGTCTGGCTATAGAGCTCATAACATGAGCTTTTTGGATTCCATCAATGAATGAGATTCACCAAGTTTGTACAACAAGACTATACAGACAGGGATTCCATTTATCTAGGGAGCTTTAAAAAAAACCAAACCAAAACAAACCAAAACAAAAAAACCCACAGTTTCGCCATACTAAGGGGGAAAAACCCACTCTTCTGCTATAATTTCCTATATGCTTTATGCTAATTATACTTAATCAGAATAATACTGAGAAAAATAGGGTAGAGGTAGAAAGATGTGATTAGAAGGGTTAGGGGTGAGAACAAGCAATTTGAAGTACTGTTGATTACACTGTTATTTTTCATATTCTATCATTGCCAACACCTTTTTTTTTTTTTTTGCTTACATTATTGTTATTTATTCCAAGAAAAGGGCTCTGGTAGACCAAGGAGCAAAGGAACCAGCAGCTCATTTGTATGAACCACCACAGCAGAATCACAGAGTTAGGACAAAAGCCCATTTCTAGGCCACCTCTCTGTCTGCAAGGCCACCTGTTCGTCAGCTTACCCTGAAATCGTGTCCTCCTCCCAGAGAGCACACGTTGCAGTGAGATAATCAAGATTGACCTCACTACTGTGGTTCGTGGGAGTGATTGGATAGCCACAACAACCCAATTGGTGGTCCCTCGGATGCTGGGGTAATTCTGGCCAATGGGATCATTTCATGCATTAACTGAGGGACCTATATCTACTGCTACACGTTGCGTTGAGCTTCCTCTTTTTGGCCTCATGCACGCGATCACCCTCCCTCCCTCCCTCCCTCCCTCCCTATATTTAGGGTCTTGATGTGACCTTACTGGGACACGGGTGGCGCTGTGGTCTAAACAAGAGCCTAGGGCTTGCCGATCAGAAGGTCGGCGGTTCGAATCCCCGCGATGGAGTGAGCTCCCGTTGCTTGGTCCCTGCTCCTACCAACCTAGCAGTTCAAAAGCACATCAAAGTGCAAGTAGATAAATAGGTACCGCTCCAGCGGGAAGGTAAATGGCATTTCCGTGCGCTTCTCTGGTTCGCCAGAAGCAGCTTAGTCATGCTGGCCGCATGACCCGGAAGCTGTATGCCGGCTCCCTTGGCCAGTAAAGTGAGATGAGCGCCGCAACCCCAGAGTCGGCCACGACTGGACCTAATGATCAGGGGTCCCTTTACCTTTTATAACCTTGCTATGCCGTCGTGGCTCGTCTGTTCTTGGGACAGGGGCCCGGTAGGAATTTTCCCATTTGGCTGATTGGCTGGTACCACTTGGGTTTCCCCAGGATGTTTACCCTTACTGACCTCTGCTGGAGTCCAGTCGTCAGTGCTGCCTTGCCTAGGTCAGGTGCAGCTAGTCGGGAACCAATGCCTAAGCAAACCGCTCACGATCTGTAATCAATAAAGCTGTAGCCAAAATTATGCCAATAACCTTAAATTAAATTATGTGTCAATTGTGTCTTTATTTATTAGGGGAGGTCTTGGGATCTTAACATGCAAATGCAGGCTGATGAGAAGAACACATGCAGGAAGCAACAGTGTTAGAATCCAGGCAGATCAAGCAGGTGAGTCCAACTAGAAGACAAAAGAGAAAGCAAGTTAATAGCTAATATAAAGGGTTGAAGGAGAGATCTCCCCTGATCCCAAATACAACACTCTGTTGAGCTTCTCAGCCAACATTCTTCTGTTTGCAGCAGTGTGTGAAACTGGCTAACAAACTGTCCCCCCCAACAATTACTCTGTGGTCAATGGCCACAAAGCATGCTCAGTCAGGGTTTGGGGTTTTTTGCCCACTTCCTCCCCAAAGGTTATTTTTTGTGGGGAGGTGTGCTTCTACAAAGCTTGAGATTCCTCCAAGCAAGTTGATGCCTCCCTCTTGGGTGTGGTTTTGTGCTGTTTTTACAACGTAAGGATCCATGCTCAGAGAATGAGATCACTGTTTGTATTTACAAAGGAGGGTGATAAATCATAAAGCAACACCCTGATTATGGAACCCCTCCCTTAAGAGAGTCAGGCCCAGGCATAGGCCAACTCGGCCCTCCAGACGTTTTGGGACTACAACTCCCATCATCCCTAGCTAACAGGACCAGTGGTCAGGGATGATGGGAATTGTAGTCCCAAAACATTTGGAGGGCCAAGTTGGCCTATGCCTGGTCAGGCCCCATCTCCACTGTATTGTGCTTCTTTAACTATCATGACTATCAAAGTTTATTTTATAAAGTTTTAGTTGATTAAGGGCACCAAGAGTTGTTGAGACCCTCCCCGCCCCCCCATTTCTCTCACACAGCTACCGTTTCCTGAGGGAGAGGTCTAACAATCAATAACTCTTTCTAGGGAACTCTGGGAATTGTATCTCTGTGAGAGCAATAGGGGTCTCCAAAGAACTCTTAGCACTTTTATCAAACTACAGTTCTCAGGATGCTTGGAGGGAGGGATATTTATTGTGATTTTACAAAAACATAAGTTTACAAAATAGAAAAAAGTCACATAGAAAGAAAAAGATACAAAAAAGAAAACATAGAAAAATACATAAAAGAGAAAAAAGAGGAATAAAAATACAAAATACAAATAGATAAAACAGAATTAAAAAACAAATCCGTTTTTTTTTTTTTTTTTTTTTTTTTTTTGGATAACTAGAAGTCTGGCACCTAAGGTGAGGAAGGTGGAAATCTGCCCCAAAACATGCTCCGACCATAACGCCTTGAGAATGGATATGACATTGATCCCAATCGGCTCCTTTAGATGGAAGATGAATGATGGCCTGTTTAGAGATCAAAGAATTGTAAAGAAGGCCCAAAAAACCTTAAAGGACTATTTTGAGATTAATTTGAACACTACGGTGGAAAAAAGAACTATCTGGGATGCAAGTAAAGCTGTGATGAGAGGGTTCTTGATCCAACAGAATTCCTTAAAGAAAAGACTGCAAAATGAAAAGAAAGATAAAATTCTGGAAAGTATCAAAGAGTTGGAGAAGAAGTTAAGATCTAACCCGAAGTCCCAACCGATTCTGAGAGAAATTAAACTTTATCAGGCGCAATATTCCAAGCTGATAAATCAGGAAATAGAATGGAAGATTAAAACAATGAAACAAAAAACTTTTGAATCGGCAAATAAATGTGGGAAACTGCTAGCTTGGCAGTTGAAAAGGAGACAAAGATTAAATACAGTAACAAACTTAGAGGTTGAAGGAAGGAACATTCAGAACCCGGGAGAGATTAGAAAGTGCTTCCAGAGGTATTTTAAAAAGTTATATACTCAAGGGCCACAAGATGAAATAGAGATTACACAATTTTTGGAGAGAAATGGATTAGCAAAGCTGTCAGAAGAAAACAGAACAATTTTAAATGGCAAAATAACACAACAAGAGATTGAACAGGCCATCCTGAGTCTGAAACAGGGCAAATCACCAGGGCCAGATGGACTGACCTCTAACTACTATAAGACATTGAAGGATTATTTGATACAACCTTTGTTGGAGGTCAGTAATGAAATAATGGAGGGGAAGAAGGCGCCTGAATCGTGGAAAGAAGCATTTATCACATTGATTCCAAAGTCAGAAACTGAAAAGACACAACTTAAGAATTACCGTCCCATCTCCCTTTTAAATGTGGATTACAAAATATTTGCAGATGTTTTGGCACGAAGATTTAAGAAAGTTTTAAGTGAGATAATCCATAAAGACCAGGCAGGCTTTCTCCCGGGCAGACATATGTTTACTAACACAAGGAACATTATAGACATATTGGAACTTTTACAAACAAACATAAACACCAAAGCAGCTTTAATTTTTATAGACGCGGAGAAAGCCTTTGACAACATTTCTTGGAAATTTATGAAGGGGAACTTAAAAGAAATGGGAGTGGGACGGGGGTTTGAGAACGGGATTGAGGCAATATATTCAGAACAAAAGGCTAAACTGATAGTTAACAATGTGGTTACAGAAGAGTTTAAAATTGAAAAAGGTACACGACAAGGCTGCCCGATTTCCCCATTACTGTTTATTTCGGTTCTGGAAGTGCTCCTGAATATGATTAGGGGGGACCGGTTGGTGGAAGGGATTCAGGTCGGAGCGAAACAATATAAACTTAAAGCTTTTGCAGATGACCTAGTTCTGACATTACAGGAGCCGGAGTCTAGTTTGAAAAGAGTACTACAACTGATTCAAAACTTTGGTCGAGTGGCAGGATTTAAGTTAAATAAGCAAAAAACTAAAGTTCTGGGGAAAAACATGACAGATATTGAGTTGGAACAGCTTCAGAAAGAGACAGAACTAAATGTGGTTAAAAAAGTTAAATACCTAGGGGTAAACATAACAGCAAAAAATCTGAGTTTATTTAAAGATAATTATGAAAAATGTTGGTCAGAGATTAAGAGAGACTTGGATAGTTGGTCAAGATTAAAACTTTCATTGCTAGGCCGAATAGCTGCCATCAAGATGAATGTATTGCCAAAAATGTTATTTTTGTTTCAGACACTGCAGATTGTAGACAAGACAGAGTGCTTCCGGAAGTGGCAGAAAGATATCTCTAAATTTGTCTGGCAGGGCAAAAAGCCCAGAATCAAATTTAAAATATTAACAGATGCGAAAGAAAGAGGGGGCTTTGCCCTGCCAGACTTAAAGTTGTATTATGAAGCTGCAGCTTTCTGCTGGTTAAAAGATTGGTTACTTCTTGAAGATACGGATGTCTTGGATTTGGAAGGTTTTAATAATGCGTTTGGATGGCATGCATATTTATGGTATGATAAAGCTAAGATAAATAAGGCCTTCAAGAACCATATTGTCAGAAAATCAGTTTTTAATGTCTGGACAAAATATAAAGACTTACTGGAGAATAAAACTCCGAGGTGGCTGTCACCCCTGGAGGCTAAGGCTCGGAAAAGAGCCAATATGGAGGCCAATTGGCCAAAATATTGGGAGATAATAGAAAAGGATGGTGACAACTGGAAATTGCAGAGTTTAGAAAAGATGAGAGACAAAGTGCGAGACTGGTTACACTATGCTCAGATTAAAGAAGTGTTTAAAAACGACAAAAAGTTAGGATTCCAAGTGGAAAAGTCAAAGTTAGAAACTGAACTGTTAGAACCTAAGACTAAGGTACTTTCAAGAATGTATAACTTGCTGCTGAAATGGAACACACATGACGAAATGGTAAAATCAACAATGATAAAATGGGCGCAGGATATTGGGTATAATATTATGTTTGAAGATTGGGAAAGGTTGTGGACCTCTGGGCTGAACTTCACTGCATGTAATGCGTTGAAGGAAAATGTGATGAAAATGATGTATAGATGGTACATGACCCCTGTCAAACTGGCTAAAATATACCATTCGTCTGATAGCAAATGTTGGAAGTGTAAGGAAAATGAAGGAACATTTTTTCACCTCTGGTGGACCTGCCCTAGAGTGAAGGCCTTTTGGGAGAAAATATATAATGAATTAAAAAAGGTGTTTAAATACACCTTTACTAAGAAAGCAGAGGCCTTTCTCCTGGGTATTGTCGGCCAGAGTGTGTTAAAAGAGGACAGAACATTCTTTTTGTACGCAACAACAGCAGCAAGAATATTAATTGCCAAGAATTGGAAAACTCAGGAGCTACCCACTGTCGAAGAATGGCAGATGCAACTGATGGACTATATGCAACTAGCCGAGATGACCGGCAGAATTCGAGACCAGGGAGAAGAAAGGATGGAAGAAGACTGGAGGAAATTTAAGACTTATTTACAAAAATATTGTAATCTGGCTGAGTGCTGAATAGGATGCCAGTGCAGACAATTGTCTACCATTAAAATAGATTTAAAGTCGAATTATATGTCAAACCAAATTAAGATTATTAATTAAGATGAGTTAAATGATAATTTGCTTGAAAATAATTTAATAATGATGTAAGTGTATGCGGGAGGTGTGGGGGAGTCCCATGTAACAATTGAAAGATGTTAAATGGACAACGATAAGTGCTTATTTGATATATGTTTTATTTGAAAACTTTAATAAATATATTATAAAAAAAAAAAATAAAAAAAAAAATAAAAAACAAATCCGTTTTTAGTAACTTTAAACTCATTAGCTTGTTTCCTTGACCTCCTCACACCTCCCCTTTTTGTATTCCCATTTAAATAATCAAATCAGCAAATCCTTACCTTCTTTCGTTTATCTTGAGCCTCAGACTGTTTAAAGCAGTGCAATACTGCTATAAAGTTATAGTGCAGACAGGCTCATTTCGTCGCCTCTTTCTCAAAGCTGTGTGCACACTATAACTTCCAAGAATTCTGGGTGCTGCAGTTTCTTGAGGGCTGCTGAGACTTGTAACTCTCTAGGGATAAAAGCTACAGCGCCCAGATTTTTTTTTGAGCGAAAGAATGTGCTTTCAAGGTGCAGTGTGTACACAGTCTGAGTTTTAGGAAGGTGGCAATAGGCTGATTCTTTAAACTTCGTACTGTAGCAATGTTTTCAAACTGACACATTCTTTTCACTTTCCTCTATTGCTTCTCTCTTAATGCGGAAGCTGCTTCGGGTGCCCTTTTAGGGCCAAAAGGTGGGATACAATTTTTCCAAAAGAAATCATTGACAAGGACAACTCAGCCCATGGAGGACCATATAACTTTGGCCTAATTCATATCATGAGATCGCGGTCATGAACACATCCCTTATGAACCTGATGAACAGAGTGCTGGATGAATAGTTCAGTTAGTTAAGTGAATCCGTGAACTGACCTCGGCAGTTTTGAGTTGGTACCATTTCTCCTTCTAAGAGTTAAGGTAAAGGTAAAGGGACCCCTGACCATTAGGTCCAGTCGTGACAGACTCTGAGGTTGTGGCGCTCATCTCGCTTTATTGGCTGAGGGAGCCGGCGTACAGCTTCCGGATCATGTGGCCAGCATGACTAAGTTGCTTCTGGCGAACCAGAGCAGCGCATGGAAACGCCGTTTACCTTCCTGCCAGAGCGGTACCTATTTATCTACTTGCACTTTGACATGCTTTCGAATTGCTAGGTTGGCAGGAGCAGGGACCGAACAACGGGAGCTCACTCCGTCACGAGGATTCGAACCGCCGACCTTCTGATCGGCAAGTCGTAGGCTCTGTGGTTTAACCCACAGCGCCACCTGCGTCCCTTCTAAGAGTTAGAAGGCCCTATTTTGACCAGCATTTGGCAAATCTAAACCCTTGGGTATTTCCGAAGGGGGAAAAGTACAAGCAAATTATCAAGGGAACGGCAGAGTTGGCAAGAGGCAGAGTGTTGGCTTCTGCTCCACTAGACTCCTTCAGGGCATGTTCATACTAGCAGAGGAGGCAGTGAAATACCCAACCCTTTTGCGGCAGGCAAGGTGATGCGCTTAGAGTTAAATACTCACCCTGCCCACAGGCCTCTCTGCACCCTTCTGTTCACAGGCTCTGCCCATTTTTAATCCTTCCACTCCACAATTCCCTCGGAATAAGTCATTGATTAAACTTGCCCTTCTTCACCTGCTGTCACAACCACCACTAAATCCCAAAGCAGCCCCGCCCTACCCAACAGCCCCGCTGTGGAAAGGCATCTTTCACAGGAGCCAAATCAGCAGCACAGCCATAAATTACTTTTAAAAGGGAACAAGCCTGCTTGCACAGAGATGCCCAGAGAAATGGCACGCACCCGGTGCTTTCCTCACACAGTATAAATTGTTGGTCATGCGAGCCACCATGTGAAATCAGTGTCCCATTTATATTATATACAAAAATAAATGGCGATAAAAGGAGGTTGTGTGCAAGACAATCCCCGTACAAACCCAACTCTTTGGAGCTCAGGGTCTGGGCGCACAATCCTTTGACTCCAGCAAAGTAGAATAAAACCTATTTGAAATATATTATTTGATGAAAGCAGATGTCAGCATATACTACTTATGTAATTGATATTTGATTTATTCAAGATTTATGCATGCTGTGCCTTAGATTTATTAATGATAATCCCCTGCTCTTGTGTTTAATACAGTGGAACCAAAACATAATTTGCTGGGATCAGTCAGAAATGCATCAAAGTGATTAACTCTACATGCAAACCATTATCCAGTGACATCCCTACTGTGCATAGTGCAAAAGGAGGCAATAATACCATAATTGGCTTCACTTAAGCAAGTTGGATATTTGCTGTGATTGCTGGTAAAACTTGGTCCCTTTAATCTCTGCGGCTCTGTAACTCATCATGCTTCATCATCAAGCCTTCCTTCCCCCACCCCCACCACTGAAGCCTTAGAATAATAATAATAATAATAATAATAATAATAATGATGATGATGATGATGATGTTATTGAAAATTGTATTGGATCAAGCAATGAAATACATGGATGTGCTTGAATAAATCTCAATTAAACCATTGTCTTGCTCTACGTCAGAGCGTCCCGCATGCCTTCAAGTATGCATATCAAAAGTGTGTGATTTGCTACACAAGCTATTCTATGCTGCCACAAAAAGTTATTGTAAGCAAACTCATGAGCCTACCTGAACTTCTAATTAGATGGTGAAACGCAACTATGTTCAGCAAGACAGCTTTTGATTCACCTCTCCTTGCTGGATACATTATCATGCAAAACAAGACCTATGGTGTCTATATATCTCTTAGATAGATTCTCTCTATATAGGAGGAGAAGGAAAAAACTCAGCGCGCCCAGGCTTCGGCATGCAGGCAACTCTCGGTGCGCACCGACCCCTCTCGCTCTCCAGGCTTCAGCGAAAGCCTGCATTCGCCCCATAGGACGCACACACATTTCCCCTTCATTTTTGGAGGGGAAAAAGTGCGTCCTATAGGGCGAAAAAATACGGTATATAAATTCTTTATACATCATATAAACATAACTCTTTTCACATTATCTAATTGAGTAGAAGCAATTAAGGACCAACATAAAATAGAAGCTGCATACAGCAACTGCATACAACAGCCATACTTTGCATAGGCAGATGTGGAACATTACAAAGAAAAGTTCATCTTTTGCAAGTACTGCTCCTGAAAGTTGTTACTTTTGATACTTGTATTCGCTAAGACACACGGGGGACACAAAAGCTTCTATTTGGACATCACGTATAGAAGAACATTTGTATTTCCTGTTCTAAATATTGGTCCTTAATTGCTTCCACTTAATTAGATAATGTGAAAAGAGTTATGTTTATATGATGTATAAAGAATTTATATCGTTAAACACAGCCAGTTACGTTGTGGGTATATTTGTTAGTTGAATTTACGTAACTATCAGTTTGACAGTGTTGTGTAAGGAATCTCAGCTAAAGCATCCATGACAGTTGGACACCCAACCTCTGCTTAAAAACCTCCAAGGAAGGAGAGTCCACAACCTCCTGGGGGAGACGGTTCCACTGCCGAACAGCTCCTGCTGTCTGAAAGTTTTTCCTTTGTTTTTTTTTTTTTTTTTTTTTTTTTTAATAATATTTATTAAAATTTTTCAAAAATACAAAAAATATCACTTTACGGGACTCCCCCCTTCCCCCACCCCTACCATATTCCCCTTTCATATTGTTGGCCAAACAAGTTCCCCATTCAAATTGAAACTTAATTTGTTTTACCCTTAATAATAATAAAAAAAAAGAAAAAAAACCCAGTGTTCTTTCCCCAAGACCCACCCCATGTCATTCCACAATTTCCATTTTTTAATAAAAGAAGCACCCCAGATAATAGAAACAGAAAAAGTAGAAAATAAAAAAAAAATATAATGAATAATAGACCAATTCAGCAAAAAATAACAAAGTTGGCAAGCCTTTGGAGTTTTAGTTCTCCCCCCCCTGTCTCCGGTTTAATTTCCCCCTGACCATCAACCCCTAGTGTCTGCCTGGAATTCTTAAGGCCATAAATCACAACTTTTCCCCAACTCCTTGCTGGCTTTTTCTTTTTAAAATTAAAAATAAATTTTTTGAAAATCAAAATTATTATTATTATCATTATTTTTCAAAACTTTAACTTCAGTCTTTAATAAAACTGTAATAGAACTCCCTCCATTGTTCTTTCCAGGTTGTAGTCTAATTTCCCTTTGTTCCGCTGCTAAAACGTTGTAATTCGAAAGTTTGGTAAGTCTGCAGGGATGGTTGTTATTCAGGGGCAAAACCTTACGTTCAGTCCCTTCCTTTCTTCAATAGAAAAATCTATTGTCTCCTTTAAAAAAACAAAAAAGAAAACACCCTGAAGACGAGATGTTATTTCCGTTTTGCAGCTTTCCCAGAAGATAACCAGTCCTGTAAAGTTCCATTGGTGTTTTTCCACTTTCCCAATCCTTGTAATGTCCCGAAGCTCCTCAAGGGGGATTGTTGTGACTTTGTTTCCTCTAATCCAAAAGTCAATTTGTTATCCATATTCGCCATTTTGTATCCAAATTTTAACAAGTTGTAGCAAATTGTATCAAATTTAACCAGCCAAGTTCTCATAATAAAATCCACTCCGCTTTTCGACTTTGACAGCTATTTTGACAGCTGTCAAAATCTCCGACTCCTTTCACCAGGCTCTCTCTTCAGTCGCCCCGGTTCCCAGGGGGGGGGGTTGCGTTTCCCTTCTCCAGTTCCTCCTCCAGCACAGTTCTTGTAGTTCCCCATCGTGAAATTTTGGATTTTTATCAGCAATGCAAGCCTTTTTGGGTCTTGGTTTCCCCGTCCTTGTTTTGGAAAGTTTACAATAGGGAGGGGACTGACTTCCTTTTTGGATCCCCCCCGCTCGTATCCAATTCGAAAAAAAAAATTTTTTTTCCTCCTTTTGAACCCGGTTTCCAAATTTACTCACGGGTTGTTGTTGAAAAGTCCGAATTTTCAATGGAAGAAGTCAGCGCTCTCCGCCGGATGGCATGCGGCTTCGCTCAGCAGG
Organism: Podarcis filfolensis; assembly: GCF_964270895.1. Lineage (NCBI taxonomy): Eukaryota > Metazoa > Chordata > Lepidosauria > Squamata > Lacertidae > Podarcis > Podarcis filfolensis. The sequence goes on along the minus strand of NC_139606.1, from coordinate 6,316,860 downwards.
GGAAGCAGAAAACTCAAGGCACCACGCTTCTCCCCGGCACCCGATCCGTAGCCTTTAAAAAGGCTCCTTCACGAGTCGGGAGGGCGCTAACGGTGCAAGCCGAGTCTCCATGTCCACGGCCTCCGTGGCCGTGGTTTCTAAGGGTCCCCGCACTGAAAGTTTTTCCTTTGAACCACATCAGTGAGGGCAAGAAGGGGTCTTGCCATGTGGGCAGCCCCACTGCCCAGCCTGTGCCCTGGGGAGGTCACTTGGGTGCTGCCAACTCAGCAAAAACAATGTTGAAGGCAGAGGTCATGAGTTACTGGTCTCTGCAACCACAGCAGGCGCTGAGATTCTCCAGCAGTTTGGCTTCACCACTGGAGACGCACATCATTGCATCTCGAGGCAGATGGAGGACAGCAACAAGAATAATGTGGCATTGTCCCCAACCATGTTTGGCTTTGCCCTGCCCACCATTGACATGTGAACCCTGGAAATTAATCACAAGAGGATGTGAAACTTAAGGTGAAAAAGCTTATTCACCCTGTGCTACAGGAAATAATAATAATAGTAATAGTAATAGTAATAATAATAATAATAATAATAATAATAATAATAATAATAATTTGTTATTTGTACCCCACCCATCTGGCTGGGTTTCCCCAGCCACTCTGGGCAGCTTCCAACAAAGATTAAAAATACATTAAAATGTCACACATTAAAAACGTCCCTGAACAGGGCTGCCTTCAGGTGTCTTCTAAATGTCAGGTAGTTGTTTATCTCTTTGACATCTGATGGGAGGGCGTTCCACAGGGCAGGCGCTACTACCGAGAAGGCCCTCTGCCTGGTTTCCTGTAACTTCGCTTCTCACATTGAGGGAACCGCCAGAAGGCCCTCGGCGCTGGACCTCAGCGTCCGGGCCGAACGATGGGGGTGCAGACGCTCCTTCAGGGCCGAGGCCGTTTAGGGCTTTAAAGGTCAGCACCAACCTTTTGAATTGTGCTCAGAAACGTACTGGGAGCCAATGTAGGTCTTTCAGGACCGGTGTTATATGGTTTCGGTGGCCGCTCCCAGTCACCAATCTAGCTGCCACATTCTGGATTAGTTGTAGTTTCCGGGTCACCTTCAAAGTTAGCCCCACGTAGAGTGCATTGCAGTAGTCCAAGCAGGAGATAACGAGAGCATGTGCCACTCTGGTGAGACAGTCTGCGGGCAGGTAGGGTCTCAGCCTGCATACCAGGTGGAGCTGGTAGAAAGCTGCCTCTCGATACAGAATTGACCTGCGCCTCCATGGACAGCTGTGAGTCCAAAATGACTCCCAGGCTGCGCACCTGGTCCTTCAGGGGCACAGTTACCCCATTCAGGACCAGGGAGTCCTCCACTCCCTGTATACTTAGGATAGTAATGAGGTAGAACTCCTTGGAAACAGAACCCTGTATCTTTTCCCTGGTGAGCAGGAAAGTGGTTGGGGAGGGATTCTGAGCAGACAAACGCCTGCTCAAAATGCATTACTTTTAGTCTGCATTTAAATGCAGACTTTTGCAAAGCATATGCAGCTTTGTATACATGACATCACTGGAGAACTACATTGTAAAATCTGGAGAAGTGTAAATTTCAAAGGATAAGTTTACACATTGCTCTTATTGTTTCAAAAGATGCGGATTTGGAAAATTCACCTTTAATTGCGAACTGAATCGAATTTCTCCACCACCCCTTGTCCAGAGTCCAAATTCATGCCCCGCTTTTACTTGGGTGCAGCCTGAGCTACTTTGGATTTTAACACGCAGAAAACAGCAGAGGAAAGAATCGTGGAACTTGATGAAAAGTGGCCTTTAAGCCTGTTTCTAGTAGTGGCAAAGGGAAAGGCAAATTCACACCTGAGGCCCCAGTAAAGAAGGCTAGAAGGTTAGAGCCAAGTCCAGACAACAAACTCACATGCTCTAAAATCCAAACAATTTGTTTACATCAAAGCACTAGTTACTGGAGACTGAGAAAAGTCTGTTTATGTCTCTCTTGCTTGTCCCTTTGGCTATAGGAACCCAGCTCCTAATTGACAGTTCCCTTGGGATCGTTCAGCTTTGACTAAGCTATAGTTGGCCAGGCAACACATACCTTAAAGCAGCCGTATTGCTGTCTTTATGGCTCCCCAAAGCCCTTGGCGCTGGTGCATTTTGCTATTATACCTAAATGTCATGGAACCTTCTTTTCTCATAGGGAATGTCAAAGAGGGAGATTCTCACTGGGGGGAAAAAAGAATGTCATAAACAACAGCAGTAACTTCTCTGTTTATTTTTCAAACCTGAAATGCTTTTGAATGATTGCAGGCTTTCCATGCCAAAAACTGAGGATAATTTTGTTGAGCAGACGCAGGATTGTTTGGGACTTGTAGGTCGGTGTTAGAATGTGATGAAGAACAACCTGAAACCACACTAGCAAAACCTGGCCTAGTTACAAGAAAGCCCCATTTTAAACCACAAGACTGTGCAATGCAGAGAATCTCACCAACTTTCCAAGAACTCTGCTTGGTTAATTCATCCCGTATGAAGTATGACCACTACCCTCTAGAGATCAGCACATGAGGAGGACATATGCAGTAGGAATGTAGACTTTAACATTTCAACATTGGGCATTTTCACTGGGGGCAGGGAATTAAGCTGGTTATTCTGCTTCACTGTATTTCTAATAGGCTTTATATTAACCACCCCACACATCTAGGGTTGTAAGTAACCAACCTCAAAGAGACAAATATGCAAAACTTTCCCACCCAACCTGCACAATTACCTGCTCCATTTATTCTCTTGTTCCATGGTGTTCCAACCCTGCTTAGGTCTTTGTTTTTGCTAGCTTGTTTGTTTGTTAAATAGGATCCTCCTAATTGAGGGTCCGCGTAACGTGCGGGCCCAAGGTGCCCCCCCCACTATCCTTGAGGGGGTGTGGGATTGAGCCCGGCCCACGCAATGGCCCCACGGTCACACCACAGCCTTTTGGCCAATCAGAGATTGGTGGCATGATCGTGGGGGCATATAAAAGGTGCCGGCGCATTGCTGGGGCTTCACCTGGCTTTGCGCTGCTGAACAACCCACCCTTTATTTTAGGTGCTTGCTTTGGCCTTGCTCTGGACTTCGGTTGGTCACCTGTTTTGGAACAGGGGCTGGGTAGGAATTTTTTCCATTTGGCAAATTGGTACTGGCCTCTTGGTTTTCGCCTACCTCTTAGCAATTGTAACAACTTTTGTAAGGTTTGGCGGTTAGGCATTGGCTTAGTGAAATGTGGGGGAGGGGAGGTGCGGCCATCACCTGCCCCTCCAGGTACAAGGGTATTCCAGTAAAGGTAGTTTTTGCCTACTGTGTAGCAGATCATCACAACTTGTAAGGCTACAGTTAGGCATTGGTTAAAAAATTGGTTGGTGGAGGGGTGAGGATTGGCAGTGCCTGCCCCTCCAATGCTGCTGCTGTGAGGGAATTCCGTTAAAGGAATTTGGGGGCTCGCCATGCTTTCGTCCGTACCCCTGAATGGGGCTTAGGGCTGCCCAAGCCCCTGGGAGCATGCGGGGAGGGGTGAGGGTCTGCTGCCCGGCTCCACACTCTCTCCAATATTGTTTTCCCTTACTGGCTTTCGCTGGAATCCGGAAGTCAGTTCTGTCCCCAGGCAGGGGACAGATAACCATAACCAATGCCTAAGCAACCACTCACATTTATGTATTTTAATAAAGTTGTGTCCAAAATTATGCCAAAAACCTTAAACAAAAATTATGTGTGAATTGTGAATTATTTAAGGGTGGCTTGGGGGACCTCAACACACAACTGAGCTGAACTCGTGGAAACGTGAGTCTTCACTACTGGAGAAGACTCCCATACGTTGGGCACAAAAGTGGCGTCCATGATAATAAAGCTTTGTGGAGAAAGATGGCAAACCCATTTGTTTGCTGCAGCCTGACTTCTGCTGTACTTTTGAAAGGAAACCAGCTGTGCAAGAATCAGGATATAGCCACCGAGAAATCCGCTCTTATATGAAGTCACTAGCACCTTTTAGACACCATATCAAATGCCTGCTTCCCTAAGTCCCATTGACTTCAGTGGAGCCTATTTCTGAGTAGACATGCATAGGAGTGAACTCTAAGCCCTTTTGTGTGATTTCGAAAAGTGGTTAGTCTGAAATGTATTCAGTCACTACCAATTCAAAATGGCAATTATGATCGGGGGCCAGGCTGTGCCTTCTCCCCGCACCCAAAATGATCCTCAGGCAATGTTCAGAGGCCCAGTGCCATATAGACTCCCCTCTTCTGAGGGGTTTACATGAGACAGGGACTTCTCTTCATTGCTGATGAGGTTTCAAACTTTCTTCCTCAAGGACATTGGCAAAGCGTCAGCCTTTGTAAATTTTAGGCAGTGGATGAAGAGTAGTCCTTTTTGTAGTTTTCAAAATTGCAGATAGCAGCAAGCAATAAACACCAGGCTGTTAAAAAAGCAGCAAGCAGCAAAAGCTACTAGGGATAGACAGAGGCAGCTATTTCTGCTCTGTAACAGTTTTGCACGTGTTCATTCATAAATGCAATTCTAAATGTATGTTTTAGAATAAATACGTTCCATCCCATTTCTGCATTATTCTGCAATTTAAAAAAAAAAGATGCACAAAAATCATATTTAAATATGTATCTTGTTTTAATGTATACAGTGCAGAATTGGCTTATCCCAAAACATGCATTAAAATGGCCTTGTGGTATGTTTATTTTAGTTATTTTAGTTTCAGAGATGTGTGATATCAGAAGGGTAATTACAATCCGATCCACATATTATTCTGGGATGCATGGATCAGGTCAGTTTTCATGAGACCTCACAGAAATCAAATTCCTCAAGCATCCCTAGATGCTATGCCATTTTTATGCTGTTAGGTTTTTATTGCCACTTTTAAAGTTCTTTTATGCTGCCCTGTGGATCTTTCTCTGTTCACCAAAAAGCATCATATAACCTTAAACAAACAAATATTTCTTTAAAAAAACAACAACTGGATTCTGGTGCTACTGTCAAATTGTAAAAGTTGTGTTGTGAGTGTCAGTGAATTGGCCATTGACAGAACAGATTTAGGATTGCTGGAACAAACGAATCCTAATACTTGCCTGAGTACAGGAAGAGCACACATTGGATAATGTTTAATCACCTACTAAATAATAGTCTCTGAAGAGGGCTCAAAAGGTTTAGAACAAAATCTTGGTTTATGTGTATAATTTGATTTATTGGTCTTCTATGCTTATGATAATATTTTATTCTCCTGTTAATTATCCTAGGAGCATTAATTATGCTAGGAGTATAGCATCTAGATCAAGGGAAGTAATAGTGCCACTGTATTCTGCTCTGGTCAGACCTCACCTGGAGTACTGTGTCCAGTTCTGGGCACCACAGTTCAAGAAGGACACTGACAAACTGGAACGTGTCCAGAGGAGGGCAACCAAAATGGTCAAAGGCCTGGAAACGATGCCTTATGAGGAACGGCTAAGGGAGCTGGGCATGTTTAGCCTGGAGAAGAGGAGGTTAAGGGGTGATATGATAGCCATGTTCAAATATATAAAAGGATGTCACATAGAGGAGGGAGAAAGGTTGTTTTCTGCTGCTCCAGAGAAGCGGACACGGAGCAATGGATCCAAACTACAAGAAAGAAGATTCCACCTAAACATTAGGAAGAACTTCCTGACAGTAAGAGCTGTTTGACAGTGGAATTTGCTGCCAAGGAGTGTGGTGGAGTCTCCTTCTTTGGAGGTCTTTAAGCAGAGGCTTGACAACCATATGTCAGGAGTGCTCTGATGGTGTTTCCTGCTTGGCAGGGGGTTGGACTCGATGGCCCTTGTGGTCTCTTCCAACTCTATGATTCTATGGATGGGATATATCACTGTGGTCCCTTTATAATGGGAGGGACAACTCATCCAGGGATCTTCTCCTCTGCTGCAGGAAAATGAGTTCCATGCCGATGCATGATCCTGTGTTAAATGTGCATTGTATCTTTTACTTCCTGTTGTAATGTTTTCTTTCGAAATGTTTACGTTAATATTTTTAGTCAGATTTGCTGCGTTAAATGTGCATTTTGTAGTTGACCTCCTCTGTAACATTTTATTTTGAAATCTTCAAGATAATATTTTAGTTTCCCGTTAATTGGGTTGCTTTGGATGCAGACTCTATATTTGACTTTCTTCAGTAATGTTTTATTATTGTTTTTTGACTTGATGTTTTAATGTGTTGCAAACCACCTTAAGATTTTCTTTTCTTTAAATGAATACTACTACTAATATTTTACTGGTTCTGATAGCTCTGCATGAAATCTACACCAGTTTGTTCATCAATGTCCTTCATTAAAAAAAAATTGCTGAAGACATGTGATTCTTTCCTGTGTTGGGCAGAGTTACTGAGTATTCTAAACGAAAGGATAAAATGTAGTTCAAGCAGATGAAAGAAATATGCACAAAACAGATAAAAATGTTGCACGGTAAATCTGAAGCGCAGTATCGAGTGCCATTTTTTAAAGTGGATTTCTGTGAGGGGGTGGCACTGAAGAAGGTACATCCCTGCTGGTGGTACAACTGGTCAAGGCAATGACCCCACCTGGAAAGGATAAATCTGCTGGAGAGAATTATGTTTATTTTCCTTTACCTACACAGCCCGCCATTCTAAATATTGCATTATAGCTGACAGCGGGGTCTTGCGGTGCAGCCAAAAGGTTTTCTGAGGGAAGTGCTCTTGGAATGCAAGCTTAATTTGTTTATTTCACCTATGCGGAGTATAACCGAGGATGGAGGAAAGGGCCAGATGAAGGGAGAGATTGGAAGAGGGGGAAACACACACACACACACACACACACACACACACACACACACACACACACTTTCCCCAGAATAACGCAGTATACTAATTCATTCCGATACTGCTATTTAGTACCTGCAAAGTCTATCATGATGCATTATTAAATTCATGTATTATTGAATCACAATTCTTGTTGCCTCGTAAGAAATGTGGATGATTTCTTGGCTTAAATTAAAGCACTGCTTCCTTATTTGAATAAAACCACATTGCTGGTCTGCCTAGCATGATAATCAGAAAACTGCATTAGGCAGGTAGTACTGTATGAATTAAAAAGTAATGAAACACGACTTTTCAGTCAGACATTGTTCCCCTGCCTGCTTTTCATGACAGCAGACTTCCTCCTTTGAGTTGATAAGACAACGGCAAATGAAGATAGCAACATGAGAGCAAAATCATTCACTCTAATAGGTTCCACCTGTGCAGACTTCAGCTCATTTACATGGCTGCAGAAAAATTAGAAATCATGCAGCAATTAGTCTGTTCTAGATTATGCGCTCTGTCAACTGATACCACTCTAGAGAGCAGTAGTGCTAAAATGGTTTCAGAAGATAAATCTACTAGCCTATACAAACATTTTTAATTACCTGGAAAACTGAATTGCCTGTTTAGAAACCTCCACTGTGAACCCAGGCTGCCCAAGCAGCCCTGGCATCAGATGTCAGAAAATCCAAATGTTTATATAATTGACTTTTACAATGTTTGATGACTTGTTGAAACTGAAATTATGTCTTCAATTCTGCTGCTTTGTACAGCTGAGTAGTTAAAAGAAATGCCTGTTCAGGGACAAGGAGGTGTAATACATTAAAAGCATTCTCCTCTCACCCCCCTCACCCTCCCTCCCCTGCCTAAGTATGTTTATTTCTTTCAGCCCTGGCCTGGAAAACCTAATCAGTGCATTCTGATTATTTATTGTAAGATGATCCCTTCTGTTCAACAGCATAGGGTTGTCCAGTGGCATTCACAATATAAATTAAAGGCCAGATTGTGAAGTCTCTGGGAGCAATCCAGCAAGCACCACTTTGGCAGCACAGAGGGAAAAGAGGATCTCCACCGCACTTCAGATGACATGCAATTATTAACTCTATCCCTATAACTTTGGCAACTGGGCAAGGGCAGCAGCTAAACTGGACCTTGTAATCAAATGAGCCTGTACCAGAAACATATGCCAAAGCCGAAACTGCTGTGTGATGCATCATTCAGATGGGTCTTTAGTCTGTCTAAAAGGTAAAGGTAAAGGGACCCCTGACTGCTAGGTCCAGTGGCGGCGACTCTGGGGTTGCAGTGCTCATCTTGCTTTACTTCCGCAGACAGTTTTCTGGGTCATGTGGCCAGCATGACTAAGCCTCTTCTGGCGAACCAGAGCAGCACACGGAAACGCCATTTACCTTCCCGCCGGAGTGGTACCTATTTATCTTTTGTGCTTTTGAACTGCTAGGTTGGCAAGAGCAGAGACAAATTGGTTCATTCAGTGGTTTTTAATTTTTTCCCCTCATTTTTCCTATCTTTAATTCATTTTTCCAATCTTAAGTTAAGTTCTTCAAATTTCCACATCAGTTTGCAATTTTAAAAAGGGGCATCGTGAAAATTCACCAGCATTTTACTGAAAATGTCTCCTTATATGCACATTTTTACAAAGCATTTCTCCTAATTTAATGCATTTGGGCATGTTCTTTTTGCTAATATATTTAATGCGCACTTTGCCCTAGTATAAGCATTTTTGTACATGTTACCCAGCTGCAGAATTACATTGCAAAACTTGGAGAACTACAAAACTTGGAGAATTTCAAGAGGTGCTTGTGTTTTGGTTTATCCTGACCCTCCCCCATTAAAAATCTACCGTATTTTTTGCTCTATAAGACTCACTTTTTCCCTCCTAAAAAGTAAGGGGAAATGTGTGTGCATCTTAGGGAGCGAATGCAGGCTGCGCAGCTACCCCAGAAGCCAGAACAGCAAGAGGGATTGATGCTTTCACTGCGCAGCGATCCCTCTTGCTGTTCTGGCTTCTGAGATTCAGAATATTTTTTTTCTTATTTTCCCCCTCCAAAAACTATGTGCATCTTGTGGTTTGGTGTGTCTTACAGAGCGAAAAATATGGTATTTGCCTTTCTCACTTACTGAAATCTGAAATGTGTCCCATTTGTATGCATAACGTGTTGACCAACAAACAGACTCTGCCCATTTGCATCACAGCTCACAATGGCTAGTTGTGAACAGCTTGGGTACAATCTCCCTCCTGCTCCAATCTCATTCATTTCAATGGACCTAATGGAAAAGACCTCCCCACTAAATGGCACACACACCTTATTTAAAGTCATGGCATAAAACAAGAGGCCCTGTTGGCATTTATCAGAGTAACCTCCTTGTAGTAATTTTGCCCACTTACATCAACAGATGATGTAACCCCATGGGTTGAAATAGCTGCTCATGGGCAAGCCATTTTTAATGGCTTTCTGAGTTATTAAACAATCTGATGTAATTAACACCCATGCAAATATAGCTGGTTCATAAAATGCAGGGTGTATAAGAAGCAGGGAAAATTGAAAGACGGGTTTCCAGGGACTTCTTCTGAAGCATGTAAAATATTTATATACATCCTTTCAGTCCATTTTTAGCAAGGTGGACCAAGGCAGGAATGTTAGCTGTCTTCCTTTTGATTTCCCTCTGTTCAAATGCCTTGATAGATTTCCATGGTAATGTGGATACTGGGCTGTCATGTGACCATTTAAATGTAGTACAACATGGGTTTTAAGTTGAGCTGCTTTGCAGTTAAGCCCACCTTTGCCACCTGACTGTGAGTATGCGCAGCCAAGTACAGCTTTCCAGCCCTTGAATGCCAGTCCAGCCATCAGAAAAGTTGGAGACTTCAAGCAATCTAGACAGAAGTCTTCATGCCTGTCCTAACAGATCTCCATTCTTAAAGAGCTCTTCTGTTAGGTGGGAAAGGAGGGGCCACTTGCACTGAAGTCCAGGTGCTCTCTTCCCTTGATGTATGAGCATCGCTGTCACAGTAACCATCAATCAAGCATAGTCATGTGCCCAAGCTGATCCCTTGATTTCAGAGAAGTCGCTGGATCCACAACACTGTTCACACACATTGAGGCAAGAGCTTATGCAGCCTGAGAGCTAAGAGACTGAGCAATAGGTTAAGGAAATCCCTCATTTGAACATTGGCCCTGCCTCAAACTCACTTGTTACCCTTAGATAAGCAACTCTCTTTTGGCCTGTTTAACACCCTCCCCTCGAACCAGGGGCAGACTTTGGTCTTTCAAATTTCAGTGGCACCCTCTGTGAGGCCAAAATCCAGCGCTTCCCTGACTCTCGCCTTCCATTTTATTCAATTCAATACATTATGACACCCTGAGACCTCCCCTAGACTCAGTGCCCAGGGCAGCAGAAATGGTTGCACTGCACTAAATCCGTCTCTGCCGCCCCCCCTGCACCTGTAAATGGGAATAATAACTGCCCAAGAACATCCCAGGAGTGTGATTGCACTGGGAAGCGACTCCCTCTGCTGCCAATGCATGTGCTAGTCACATTCCCTGCCAACTGTGCATTCAGTGCGCATGAGAAGGGAGGTGTCTATGGCAACTGGAGATCAACCAAGACCCCGCTAGCCCATTAGGGTACCCACGCCTTGAACAGAGGAGTGATACACATTACGCATACTACTGCTACTACTACTACAGTGGTACCTCAGGTTACATACACTTCAGGTTACATACGCTTCAGATTACACACTCTGCTAACCCAGAAATAGTGCTTCAGGTTAAGAACTTTGCTTCAGGATAAGAACAGAAATCGTGCTCCGGCAGCGCGGCAGCAGCAGGAGGCCCCATTAGCTAAAGTGGTGCTTCAGGTTAAGAACAGTTTCAGGTTAAGTACGGACCTCCAGAACGAATTAAGTACTTAACCCGAGGTACTACTGTACTAGTACTAATAATGTAATAATAATTATTTACCCTCCCTTCAGATGTGAAGGAAATAAGCAGCTATCCTATCTTTAAAAGACATCTGAAGGCAGCCCTGTTCAGGGAAGTTTTTAATATTTAACGTTGTATTGTTTTTAAAACTTGATTGGGAGCCTCCCAGAGTGGCTGGGAAAACTCAGCCAGATGGGCAGGGTATAAATAAAAAAAATTATCATTATTATTATTACTAAAAATAGGATAGCTGCTTATTTCCTTGACATCTGATGGGAGGGCATTCCACCACTACCGAGAAGGCCCTCTGCCTGGTTCCCTGTAACTTCGCTTCTCACAGCAAGGGAACTGCCAGAAGGCCCTCAGCGCTGGACCTCAGTGTCCGGGCTGAATGATGGGGGTGGAGACGCTCCTTCAGGTATACAGGACAGAGCTTCTTCGCAAGTGCACCAAACGTAGGGGCGGGAGGAGTGTTGCTGGGCATGTTACCCTAAGATACCACAGCACTCTGTTGCCATGATCTAGGGAATTCTTAAAGAGCACAGAAACTCTTCTGCTTACAAGATCTTACCTTGAAAACACAGTGGGAAATTTGGGACATAATGATAACCATCTTTATCAGGCCAAAAGGTGCTTCATCTTCCTACACTTCTGAGTCCAAGCGCATTTCACAGGCCAAATATTTCATTCTTTGATGACGCAACAGTTAGTTATACTGTGTGGGATTCAAATATAAAGGGCATTTATGGAGAAATGTATGTGTTTAATGGAGGAGCTGTTAAGAGCCCTGAAAGCTCTTAGGCAGCTAATGAAGTGTTTTAAGATTCCTAGCAAACACCAACCTTGCTTGATGACATACGCGCTGCCCTATACTATGGGGGAAACGATGACAGAATAGGCAGTTGAGTTGGTAAAAATGACTATAGGTGGCTCATTTGGAAAAGTTTCAGCAAGGTATGTTCTAAGCCATGTTGGCCTGCCAAATTTAGAGACTGAAATCAAAGGATTAACAAGGTGAGCCTGATCTGAAACATACAGAACTAGAAACATTAATGGAAAGTGCAAAATAAACCAGTGGATTAGCATTCAAATCCGTTCTTTAATGCTGAAGCCCTATGCACAATTCATTGGAAATAAGCACCGCTGAATGAAGTGGCATTCTAGATTGGGCTCCATGTATTCTTAAAGACTCGATAACAATGATGCATTGGGAAGGGAATGCATGAGGAAATAACCCTTTTGTAAAATGTGTTGCATTGGTCAGGCTATTTCCCTACTGAACAAACACAGAAGTGTGTGTGTGTGTGTGTGTGTGTGTGTGTGTGTGTGTGTGTGCGTGTGTGTGTGTATCTTGTCCAGTAGCACCTTAGAGACCAACTAAGTTTGTACTTGGTACAGTGGTACCTCAGGTTAAGTACTTAATTCATTCCGGAGGTCCGTTCTTAACCCAAAACTGTTCTTAACCTGAAGCACCACTTTAGCTAATGGGGCCTCCCGCTGCCGCCGCACCGCCGGAGCCTGATTTCTGTTCTCATCCTGAAGCAAAGTTCTTAACCTGAGGTAATATTTCTGGGTTAGCGGAGTGTGTAACCTGAAGCGTATGTAACCTGAAGCGTATGTAACCTGAAGCGTATGTAACCCGAGGTACCACTGTATAAGCTTTCGTGTGCATGCAGAAGTGTGCATGCACATGAAAGCTTATACCAAGAACAAACTTAGTTGGTCTCTAAGGTAGGGTTACCAGATGTCCCCAGTTCCCAGGGACAGTCCCTGGATTTGCAAATCTGTCCCTGGACAAATTCAGTCTCCGGAATGTCCCTGGATTTGCAAATCTGTCCCTGGACAAATTCCGTCTCCGGAATGTCCCCGGATTTGCAAATCTGTCCCCGGGAAACATGGCGGCGTCAGCATCAGCTCTAGCTGGCTTCAGGAGCTGCTCGCTGCCTGCTACCGTGGCACCTGCCATTTTTCCTTGCCGGAACTTCCGGCGAGGAAAAATGGTTGGCACCATGGCACCGGGCAGCTCCTGAAGCCAGCCAGAGCCAACTGCACTACCAGGCTGGCTCCGGGCTGCTGACTGCAGCTGCTGCTGCCACTGCTGAAGGGGAACCGGGGACGTCCGGTGGTACAAATCTCCTGCCCCCTTCCCCCTTAGTTTTGACTGATCGGGGGAGGCTCGGGAGTTGCAGGCGGGCAGCCATTGCCCAGTTTTTTTAAAAAACTCTGCCCATTTATGTTTCACAGGGTGCAAAAGAAGGGCTTTGCATCTTTATACAATATGCATGTGTGCTTGGGCCCAGAGTCTTTTGCCTCACCATCCCCACTACTGACTCCCTGTTGCTACTAAGCTTAAAAAAAAAAGGGGGGGGGTCCCCGGATTCATTGAAAAAAAATCTGGTAACCATACTCTAAGGTGCTACTGGACAATTTTTTAAAAAATTTATATATATATTTCGACTGCGCCAAACCAACCTACTCGAATCTAGAAATGCAGATTTTATAGTGATTTTAGAATGCTGTGTTACTTTTATTTTTGTTAGCTGCTCTGAGCCCGGCTTCGGCTGGGGCTCATAATTATTTTATTTTTATTTTATTATTAAAGGACCACTGAAGCCAATCAGATGGCACAACAAGACAACTCCCTTTATGCCAGGCTGCAGAAAGGGGAGGCATTCTTTTGTCCGGCTCTCCCAGTTAAACTAGCTGGCTGCTGCCAACCCCCCCCCCTTTTGTGGGATGTAAAAACGTATTGCAGTTAAATACAACATTCCTACAATGCCCATGCTGGGGAATGCTTTGTATCACTCAGGAGAAAACTTGCTAGTTCCTCCTGAGCTGGGACAGACTTCCTTTGCAGGTGACTTAATGTGAATGTGACCTGTTCTTGGACAGAGGAGCACACGGCCTCCATGTTCTGCTCTTCTTGTTCTCCATTTTTGTGTTCCTAGGATTTAGGAGAAGTGACTGCTGAGTTGCAGTCACTTGAGACTATTTCCCTTATGGGATAGTTCACATAGTTATATGTTGTTCTGTAAATTAAGTCTGTCTTCAGGGATGTTATTGTGAACTGGATTGTAAGTAAACTAGTTTTATGTTAACTTTAATCAGATGGTCATGTCTATTTCTTTAGGAGGGATATAAAAAGGGAAACCAGGAATCCTAAACAGGGAGGCTCAGACGAGCCGGCAACCAGCTAACTGCTGTGTAATTTAAAAGAGGGATTGTTTAACAACTCTGCTAAGTTATAGAACTTGCTGCATCAAGTTAGGAAGGATATCATAAAATAATATATCCTCTCCTGCCTCCCTAAACATCTCCACACGTTTCACCCATGAAACATGTGTGTGTGGATGACTGAAGGGACCCTAAACAGAGGGACCAGCAGAAAGCCCCAACACTGAGGATGGGCAGAGCTGAGCCAACCCAGGATCCTCTGGATTCCAAACCAGCCTTAGTGTCATCATGAGCCAGCACTGAGCCTGACTGGGGGCAATTGTCTACCCCTCCACCATGGCCTCCATGAATGGCAATACTGTGGACGCCCTGCAAAGTCCCACTGGAAGGAAAGATAGCAGTTGGATGGCCCCCTGTCACTGAACACTTCGACCTTCCACATTTTAGTGAACTACTTGTAAATAGCACCACAGCAAGTATGAAATCACTTCAATAGAGGTGGGTGAATCTGTTGATTTCAGTTTCTAATTTTTCCAATCAGTCCAGTTCTCCACATCTATTTGCAGTTTTTAAAAAAGTTCTCATGAAAACTCACCTGCACTTTAGTGCTAATTTCTCCTAATACACACATTTGTGTGCTATTTTGCGTCATTTGCTCATTTCTGCAAAACTGATTCCCCTAATTTAATGCACTTTTGCATGTTTTCCTCCCTAAAATATGCATTTTTATGCACACAATACTTCCGTGTATGCATTTTTTGTAAGAATTCTTTAGTTGGCGAACTGCTTCGCAAGATTCGGAGAAGTGTGAATTTCAAAGGATGGTTGTGCTTCAGTTTATATATTGTTTTGGAAAGTGCAAATTTAAATAAATGCATACATGCATAATTTTATTTGTATACTTCCTTCCCACAGTTTGAGCCATGCTCAAGACAGCTTGCAACATGGAAAAAAACCTAAAACACAAATAGTCAAAAACCATAAATAAAACGTTTAAAAATGCACAACCAAACCGAACAATTTCTACAGAAATCACAAGATCGAAAATAAAAATACCAACACTCCCCCCAACAATAGCTACACTCCCGCCAACAAAACTCCAGCTCAAGAGTCCGTTCAGCAGCTTCAGCTTTAGTAGCCACAGTCAGTCAATGTCCTGCCCTCCCAGGCCAGGTAGGAACGCCTGCAGGTTCACAGGCAAAGTATGAACTGAATGAACATTTCCCCATCCCTGCTCTTGAGAAGCCATCCTCTTGCCTAATGATGACGATCACTGTTTAATATCCTTCAGTGAGAGGCAATACATCCTCCTTTAGCATTAAACATTTTGTAGGAAAGAGTAAAAAAAACTGATGTGGGAGAGGGCAGCACAGGAAGACCCCTCTCCCGGCCTGTGATTTAACAGCAAGGGGGAGGGGTCTGCATTGGTTACCTTATGGAAAATAAGGGCAAGATTTTAAACTGTCTGTGTTCATAATCTCCAATCTGGAGCAGAGTAAGGAAACCTACTGGGCACATACTGCCTCGAGGCATAACATTAAACTGGGGAGAGACATTCAGTTTAATCTCTGGCATGACAGATACTCTTGAGGGAATTCTATGTAAATATGCAGTGCATGTTTTCACCCCTTTCTTTCTTTTCTTTTCTTTTCTTTCTTTCTTTTTTTAAAAAAGAGAGAGAGAGATGAGCTACCCTCAGTCGCATTGCATTGCTGTAGCATTTTGCACTGCCTTCAAGGAGACGAGGTTCAGTTTAAAGTGTCCCCCTGGGATTCCACTTCACCACATCCTCTGGGCCGGTGCAAATCATTGGCATCACAGGAGATTACCTCTTGAGATTACCTCTTGAGGTACAGAATTCCTGATGCACAATCTTTTGTATAAGCCCAGTCAAAACGCACAGCAGTCAAGACTCCCAAGCTTGTTCACAGGCTTTCCATGGAGGTTCAGAGGTCCCACACCATCTGCAGAGCACAGTAATATGAGATGAAATTGTAAGTTACTATCAATTTGCCTTCTGGATTTGAGACCCTCAGGATATCTCAACCCCACATGCCGGTAATAAGAGGGATTTTAAAAACAGTAGTCTTGGGACAATCCAGACAATCTTTTCATTGTGCATTCATGATGGTTGATGTCATTGGGGTGGATACATATAGCCCTTTCCTGTCAGCTGACATCCATCAGTCGGAGGCGTTGCAAGGTGGGTGTGGTGCGCCCTGGGTGCCACCTCTGAGGGGGGTGACAAAATGCTGTGTGGCAGTCAACAGCTGTGAGTGACACTGTGTGGCAATCACACAGGGTCCTCAGACGTTTCACCATCTATTGAGCCCTGTGCCACCACTTTATTTCTCACTACCACCACCCAGGCCCTACCTGGTAAAATACTGAGTCCAGTCAGGGTTAAATTGGAACATAAACTTCTGTTTATTTATTGCAGTTTAACAAGTGTATGGTTTCATAAACGGTCTTGGTCAATTACAATCATGGGGTGCCTATCCAGACCTATAACTTCCGCTACCTGCTCTCCCTCACTAAACCACCTCTCAGATATTTACTTGTCTTCCTAGCTCCTAACTGTTTCTGACTCGGCTTATTTTGCTACACTAACTCAACCTACCCACAGACCCTATCCCAATTCACTCCCACTCAACCAACCACCCAACTCCCAACAAACTCCTCCCAGAGCTGGTTTTATATTCCCTCTGACTCCACCCCCCTGGGTTCTGATTGGGTAACCTGTTTAACTATTTCACCTCCAGCACTCTTATATGTTAACGTCACACACTGTTACTTATGGCGCGCGCAGGCTTCCCGCTGCCAAAATGGTCCCCCAGTTGCCCCCCCCCCAAAAACTCAACAATGTTGGCTCCACCCTCAAATGAAATAAAGTCAAACCATTGTTGTAGACAATAATAATAATAATTCAATGTGTGTGTATGGAGGGGGGGCGTTGACAAGAAATTTTCTGCACCGGGTACCACCTGACCTTGCTCTGCCACTGCCATCAGTTGGCACGAGATTGAAATGGCAGTGGAGGTGGACATAAGTCCCTATTTCATCACTGGGTTCACATTTTCCTCTTGGTAACTTCTGCACAGGACTGTTTCCTTTGTTGTCAGCTGCTCTGAGCATGATTTTTGGGCGTGGAAAAGCAGCACACAAAGAAAATAAATTAATGAAATGTAGAGGTCCTGGTTTTGCTCCTTTTGCTGTCCAGTGCAACTTGTTCTTCAAACGTACGCCTAAGAAAGCGTGAAAGCAAACACGTGCATCATATGGCTCCATGCATACTCAACTGGAAACTTGGACATGTTGCCAGCATGAAGAGCGGCCAGGGATAATGCAGTAGGAGTTGTAGTCCGACAATATCTGGATGGTCACAGGTTTCCCATTCCTTATATAGACAGATACAAGAGAGAGGCAGCAGTTTCTTTGACCTTGGCCACACTCTGCCCCAACAACAGTGCATCCAAGATAGCAGAAATGTTCCCCACACCAGCTGCTTTGGGCATCTTCATCACAATTGACAGCCCCACCCTCTTTTAAATGCCTCTTTTGTATTAGGCAAGGGGGTCCAGCTTCATTAAAAAGATCTGATCGAGATTCTATTAGATTAACATTAAGAGCCTCGCCTAACAGCAAACTAAACAGCACTTGTGCCTAGAATACGCCTACCAATAACCAGGGAAAGGAAGGTCTATTTATTCAGAGTCCTTTTTAGGGTGGCCTTTTTGGTTTACAACAAAAGGTAAGTCCAATCCCTAGCTAAACTAAGTCAATATTGAAAAGCACTTTAAATGAATGTTCATTTTATAAATGCTTTGCTCATGTATTTGTTAAAAGGTCATTAGATGCAGTTCCTGAGAATCTCAGCATCTTCTGAGAAAACATGTCTTCAAAAAGATGCATTCATTGTAAATTCCTAAGAGATGAGGCCACAGCAAGCTGTTACAAAGCATATAACATGGAGATGTCATTAAAACAATGTGGGTGCCTGTTAAAATCAGAAACATTTAATTTTATTAGGAAATGTACTGTAAAGCAAAGTCTCCTATAACACCGAACAAGCAATGCCAAATCCCTCTTCTGAAATCAGCTTTCCTCAAGTCCTAGCAAACACACCTTCCTTCCTTCCTTCCTTCCTTCCTTCCTTCCTTCCTTCCTTCCTTCCTTCCTTCTCTTTCTTGCTTCCTTTCTTTGAAAAAGCAGATGTTGTAAGGCTTCGCCAGCAACTGTAAGCTGGTGATTTATACTCTGAAATCTAATATTTAAAATGAGCTGTTCCTACGAGGAGTAGCCCCACGGTAACCTCTAGTAGCAAAGTGGGGACTCAGCTTGGCAATATAAGTCTGAGCTCAGGAAGCTTCCCACTTTGTGGAAACCAGCCTTCAAAGATGCAGCACATCTAAATTCCAAACTGATGCAGCAGCATCAGGGTATTTCTGCATGTGCTGAACAATGACACTTGCATCCAGGAAATATAAGAGAGAAAGATGTACGGGAGGCACTGAGAAGATAAATGAAATAGTTCAAAGAGGCAGTTAGTAGGCTGATCTTTTCGGTCTCCTATTCAGGCTCTATATTATATTTTAATATTTTAACACAGCACTATATAGAATAATTGGTGCTCCGGTTATTGCCCATGCACTTTCAGGGGTTATAACAGTAGATCCCACACAGCTGTTTCACCTTCAGTATCCATATCTATTTAGCTGGATATATTTGTTGCACACTTTTTGAGTTAGAAAAAATACCCATAGCATCACTTAAGAATGGTCCACAATTCATCATCACATGTACACTGGCAGCAGCTCCCCAGAGGACTGAATGGAGTCATTTTACCCCCTTCTCCTCCCCTTTTCCTGCTGACAATGAGCCCCACTATTACCAATTCCTGTCAGCTCCAGCTAGCATGGCCAATAATCAAGAGGTGATGGGAAGTCTACTGTAGGGCCACAGGCTCCCCATTCATGAACTATAGGACTATGTGCCCCTCTCATATGATCAGCACGGTTGAACCAACCAGTTCAACTGAGCTAGTGCTTTCCAGGTGGAGAGGTCAAAATTAGAAACAGAGCTTTTGGAACCCAGCACTAAAAATCTGTCAAGAATGTATAACTTGTTGCTGAAATGGAATACACAGGATGAGACGGTTAAATCAGCTATGATTAAATGGGCACAAGATATTGGTCACGACATTATGTTTGCTGACTGGGAACAGTTATGGACCACCGGTATAAAGTTTACGGCATGTAATGCCTTAAGAGAAAACATTATGAAAATGATCTATAGGTGGTACATGACTCCAGTCAAGCTTGCAAAAATTTACCACACGCCCAATAATAAATGCTGGAAATGTAAGGAAACTGAAGGTACCTTTTACCACCTTTGGTGGACGTGCCCAAGGATTAAGGTCTTCTGGGAAATGATTTATAATGAAATGAAGAAGGTGCTTAAATGCACATTTGTGAAGAAACCAGAGGCCTTTCTCCTGGGCATGGTGGGCCAATTGGTCTCAAAGAAAGATAGGACGTTTTTTATGTATGCTACAACAGCAGCAAGAGTACTTCTGGCAAAGTACTGGAAGACACAAGAACTACCCACACTGGAAGAATGGCAGACCAAGGTGATTGACTACATGGGACTGGCGGAGATGACTGGCAGAATCCGTGACCAAGGGAGAGAGACGGTGGAAGAAGATTGGAAGAAATTTAAAGTTTATCTCAAGAACTGTTGCAAAATTAATGAGTGTTAAAATGTTTTGGGTCAGGTAAAACAGAATTGCGGGGACAAACAATTGGATATGAGAAAAAGGATTTAAAGAAAAAAAAAAGTGTTATAAGTTGACATTGGGGCTTGCTGGAAAACTTTAAAGTAGGGATGCAGAAAAGGGAGGTATGAGGAAGTCGATGAAAGAAGGTTTAAGAAAAAATGTGAAGAAATTATACGTGTTTATATGTTTGTTTGTTTTTGTATTGTTTTGTATTGTCTATTATTATGTGTCAGGGGTTCAGGAGCAGAGGGAACGGATGGCGAGGAATCGGAAGGAGAGGTTAGCGATGATAGCCGTCCGAGATCTCTAAGTCTGTCCAGCGAATCGGAGGATTCACAGAAAGGGGCTCCCGTGGGCAGAGCTGGGGGGTTACCAAGAGGGGCACCCCAGGAAGAAGGGACCAGAGGGGATTCAGAGAGCAGCAGCTGGAAATCCGGACCAGCTACTCCACCAGAGAGCAGCAGGGGGGAGGAGTTCCAGGCACCAGCGACAGGCAGCTCTCCGGCAGCAGCCACGCCTGCGTCAGAGAGCGAGGAAACGGTAGAGAGGAGGGTCGGAGACAGCGCGCGCGCGCCAAGTTCAAATGTACCAGAGGGAGGCGCAATGAGCAGCCCGGAAAGGGAGCCAGGTCCTAAAGCCCGCCGAAGGGAGGGGGAGGAATCCGAAGGGTCCGCATCCGAGGCATCCAGGAAGGAAGGAACCCCGGGGGGTGGTAGGACCCAGAGGCGAAAGGAGAGACGCAAAAGGTGGAGCAAGGCTAGGGTCTTGAACTGGTGTACAGGAGGCGGAGATTCAGATGGGACTTCGCCGATCTAGGGAATAGACGTAGAGATGCACGCTAAGATGTGGAAATGGAAACTATACTTCAATAAAGACTTTATTCTGTTCTACCGGCTAGCGTTGGTCCTTTGTGAGCCGGGACCTAGAGGCAGTCTCTGACAGTAAGTCCCATCACCTGAAGTTTTCATCAGTTCTCTTTGACTCAAGCGGCGTGTGGGGAGCGAAGCAGGGAGGAAAGAGGACTGGTGCCTTTGGAGCTCACAAAAGTCAAGCGACATGTCTACTGAAGAGCAAATTGCTTCCCTGCGAGAAGCGGTAACGCAGCTCAGCGCAGAGATAATCGCCTCCAGGAAAAGAGAGGATGAAGCGGCTGCTGCATGCCGAGATTTCCAAGCCAGGTTGGAAGTGCTTACTAAGCAGGCACAAACGGGTTCCAGATCCGAGGGAATCGGGTTGGGAAGGACTGGAGGCAGCATTGTATCTCACTTTGATGGGAATTTGCAGCAGTACCCCAATTTCCGAGCAGACGTGCAGTTTGCGCTGAAACTGCTGGAGAAAGAGTTTAGAGATGAGCAAGAAAAAGTGGGGTTTATCTTGTCTCATTTGCATGGAGACGCGAAAGCATGTCTGCGCAATCTGTGGAGAGATATGGACCCAGCGCTCCAGAGTTCAGCTGCATTCATTAAAGCGATGGATTCTTGCTTTCTATCGAAAATAGACATTGACATTGCCCGTAAGGACATATTTGAGCTGAGACAAGGGAAAGCCAGCGTGAGGCAGTATCACTCCCGCTTTTTTGCATTGGTCAATGCCTTGGGGTGGGACAAGGATTCCCCCCCCGTTAGAGATCTTTATTGGGAAGGATTGAACCCCCAAATCAAGGATGAGATTGCGCGGGGGGAGAGACCCAAAAGCACCCAGGAAGTGGTGGACAGATCGCTTGCAGTGGGGGTGAGGCTGGAGGACCGCCCTTGGGACAGAGGAGAAGGGCGTTGGGGACGCACACCAGCCAGAGTGCCCTCCCTCTTGCCCAGGGATGTCGCGCGTGCGCAATCAACGCCTCCGCAAGCAGGGGGGGAGGAGCCAATGGAGATCGGCGGTGCTAGAGCTCAATCAGCCACCAGAGCCTTAACACCGGGAGCAGTCAAAACAAAGCAGCCTAGAGGGAACAGGAAGTGTTACATCTGTGACAGTTCGAAGCACATGGCGAAAGAGTGTCCCCAGAGGCTCCACAAGCACACTGCAGCTTCAATGACAGTAATGGGAGCAACTCAGCAAAGTGAACCACGGCAGGGAAACGGAAGCACTGGGGGCCAGCCAGGCGAGTCAGTGAAGAAGTCCCCAGAGATTTTGAAGCCCACGGATCCCCTCCCGCCCAAACCAGTGGTGCAGCTCACCGCAGCGCTCCAGCTGCCCAGTGGTCTCACTTTAGAAGTGCCGATTACGATTGACTCTGGCAGTAATGCGGACTTTATCGCACTGGAATTCCTTCAACAACACAACATAGCGCTACTGCCAGCCACACTGCCCCTGAACGTGGTCACAGTGGATGGCAGGGAACTGCTAGGGGGGCAGGTGGTGCAGCAGACACCACCTATGGTGATGCAAATTGGGAATCACCGAGAAGTCATCAGCTTCAACGTCACCCAATTGTCGGACACGCCCATAGTGTTGGGCATGAGTTGGCTGGATAGGCACAGCCCGGCATTAGCGTGGTACCAGCGGCAATTGACCTTCTGCTCTTCCTACTGCGCAGCGCACTGCATCCAGACCTGCCAGGAAGGAGAGGGGCGAGAGGATGCACCGCAGCTACACCTAGGCATGGTGCAAGCGGTGCCCAACAAGTACAAGGAGTTTTTGGAGGTCTTCTGCGAGAAGGAGGCGGACAAACTGCCCCCCCACAGACCCTATGACTGCAAGATTGATCTCCTGCCGGGGGCAACGCTGCCAACAGGGAAACTGTATTCCATGTCTGAGGACGAACTGCAGGAACTTAGGGAGTTCATAGACCACAATTTGAAGCGAGGGTTCATTCGGGAGTCGAAAGCTGTAGGGGGCAGCCCAGTATTCTTTGTGAAGAAGCGAGACACGCCCCAGAAGAGGCTTGTAGTTGACTTTCGAATTTTGAACTCGAAAACCAAGCCCTCGTCCTTCCCCATGCCCAAAATAGACGACCTGCTCGCGACGGTAAGGAAAGGACGCGTTTTCACCAAGTTGGATCTGCGAGGCGCGTACAACCTGATTCGTGTGCGGGAGGGCGACGAGTGGAAGACGGCCATGTTCACACCACTGGGCACCTACGAATACAGAGTTATGCCCTTCGGATTACAGAATGGCTCTCACTGTTTTCAAGCCTTTATGCATCACGTGTTGGCGGGACTCCTTTACAAGAAATGCGTATGCTTCCTGGACGACATCCTGATATTTTCTGAGTCGCGAGAAGCGCACGAGAGGGATGTCAGGGAAGTTCTGCGGAGACTAAAGGAGCACAGGCTGTACGCCAAGCTGGAGAAGTGCCAGTTCGACGTGACGGAGGTGGATTTCCTGGGCTATAAACTGTCGGACAAGGGGCTCGCCATGGACAGCGCCAAGGTTCGCTCAGTATTGGACTGGAAAAGCCCGCGCAATCGGAAGGAAGTCCAGCGGTTTGTCGGCTTTGCCAACTTTTATCGCAAGTTCATCAAGGGGTTCGCTATGCAAACGGCGGCCATCACCGACACGCTCAGCTCCAAGAAGAAGAAGTTTATCTGGACGGAGGAAGCGGAGCAGTCCTTTCAGAAACTCAAGCGTCTCTTCGCTTCTGAGGAGCAGCTGCTGCATGTGAATCCCAGCAGACCGATGAGGGTGGAGACGGACGCCTCAGACAGAGCCGTGGGAGCTGTACTGTTGCAACAAGACCAGCAGGGGGACTGGAGACCGTGCGCCTTCTACTCAAGGAAGCTCAGCAAGTCGGAGCAGAATTACACCATCTGGGACAGGGAGTTGCTAGCCATCCATGCAGCGTTCAAAGCGTGGCGGCACTTCCTTATCGGAGCCAGACACACAGTGCAGGTCCGCACGGACCACAAGAATCTAGAGTACTGGCGCACGGCGAGGTTCCTGAATCAGAGGCACATTAGATGGGCAGAGTTCTTCGCGGACTTCGACTTCAAGATAGAGTACATCCCGGGTGACAACAACATCATGGCGGATGCCTTGTCCAGAAAGCCGCAATACCTCGAGGAGGAGGCACCGTCGGCAGCCAAGCACATTTTCGCACCGGAAGCGTGGGCTTGCGCCTCGGCGACCGTGGATCTGGACGCCGTACGTCGAGCGTTGCAGGAGGACCCCTTCGCGCTAGCCAAGATGGAGGAGGTGCACAAGGGCACGGTGAAGGACGACGAGTTCCAGATCAGAGACGGTTTGCTCATCCGCAAGGGAGCACTCTACGTGCCGGGGAATGACCTCCGCGCAAGGGTACTGCAGCAGCTACACGACGCCCCCACTGCCGGGCACTTTGGCAGAGAAAAGACTGTAGAACTAGTGACCAGAGACTTTTGGTGGCCCAAGATGCGGGGGGAAGTAGCGGATTACGTCTCGAGATGCGACACCTGCCAAAGGGCCAAGTCAGTGCACAAACCGCCGGCGGGATTGCTGGAACCGTTGCAGACGCCGTCTGAGCCGTGGGAACGGGTGGCCCTGGACTTTGTCACGGATCTGCCCAGTTCGAGGGGAAAGACGGCAGTGCTTGTGGTGGTGGACATGTTTACCAAGATGGCACACTTCATTCCGTGTGCGAAGGTGGCCACGGCAGAACAGACCGCCAAACTGTTCATAGACCACGTGTTTAAGGTCCACGGTCTGCCACGATCTATTCTATCCGACCGGGGGCGGCAGTTCATCTCGAACTTCTGGCAAAAGTTGATGGGCATCCTGAACGTCAAGATCAATCTAGCGTCGGCGAGACACCCGCAGACCAACGGACAAGCGGAGAGGGTCAACGCCATCATGCAGCAGTACCTGAGATGCTACGCCAATCAGCAGCCTAACACGTGGGTGGACTACCTGCCCCTCGCAGAGTTCGCTTACAACAATACGAAGCACGTGTCGACGGGGGTGACGCCGTTCTTCGCCAACAACGGGAGGCATCCCAGAACCTTCCCAGGTTTAGAGAGAGTGGGGGAGGGGGAGCCGCAGGCAGCGGAAGAATTAGCGTCAGAGTTGCAGGAAGTCCACGAACAGCTTAGGAGGCAGTTGGAACTGGCAAAGCACGCATACAAACTGCAGGCGGACAGACACAGGAGAGTAGGGGAAGACATACAGGTGGGAGACTGGGTTTGGTTAGCAGCGCAAGCAGTGCCGACCAGATCGTTGGCCAAGAAGAAGCTAGGCCATAAGCAGCTAGGGCCTTACCAAGTCCACGCACAGGTCAATCCAGTGGCCTTCCGGTTAGCGCTTCCGGAGGGTTCCAGAATGCATCCGGTCTTCCATAGATCGGTACTCACGCCCTACAAAGCACCGCATAGATTTCACGAGCCAGGCACAGCACCAGATCCGCCCAGAGAAGGACCCAGGGAAAGGGGGTCGCCAAGAGGGGAGCGCATCAACGAAGCCACAGAGATTTTAGACTCGAGATGGGGGGAAGAGGGAGTAGAATACCTTCTTGCCAGAGAGGATACCCCGGCCAGCGCCAACAGTTGGGTGCCGGGCTATGCCTTGGACGAGCCTCTTCTCAAGGAAGAGTTCCATGCCATTTTCCCACACAGGCCCATGCCAGCCGAGTATTTCGATGACTGGCTCTTCACACCCACACTTTCAGGCAGCACGTTCCAGGGGTTCGACTCGGACGAGGAGACGGCACCACACATACGCTCTCCGGAAGGTTCACCCTCGGGTTCTGCCTCAGACCGCTCCTATTGGTGGGATAATCAACCAGAGGAGCAGTGGCGCAGGAAGTGGCTGGGGGGTCCCTGGCAGGCATCACCCTCAGAGGGGAACGGGGGAGAGATGGACATGGACGTGTTGGGGGAGGACGTGGGATTTGAACACGAAGGCAGGGAGATGGAAGCAGAGGAGATCGACGTCGACGAGCGCACGGAGGACGAGCCAGACCTGCTCGATGTGATGTACGACACGAGGGAAGAACTGTATCCGGCACTCACCCCTGCCACGACGGAGCACCCAGAACCCACACCGGAAGGAGGGGAGGGGGGAAGGGGGGGCTTCGAGGGGGGGATGGATGTCAGGGGTTCAGGAGCAGAGGGAACGGATGGCGAGGAATCGGAAGGAGAGGTTAGCGATGATAGCCGTCCGAGATCTCTAAGTCTGTCCAGCGAATCGGAGGATTCACAGAAAGGGGCTCCCGTGGGCAGAGCTGGGGGGTTACCAAGAGGGGCACCCCAGGAAGAAGGGACCAGAGGGGATTCAGAGAGCAGCAGCTGGAAATCCGGACCAGCTACTCCACCAGAGAGCAGCAGGGGGGAGGAGTTCCAGGCACCAGCGACAGGCAGCTCTCCGGCAGCAGCCACGCCTGCGTCAGAGAGCGAGGAAACGGTAGAGAGGAGGGTCGGAGACAGCGCGCGCGCGCCAAGTTCAAATGTACCAGAGGGAGGCGCAATGAGCAGCCCGGAAAGGGAGCCAGGTCCTAAAGCCCGCCGAAGGGAGGGGGAGGAATCCGAAGGGTCCGCATCCGAGGCATCCAGGAAGGAAGGAACCCCGGGGGGTGGTAGGACCCAGAGGCGAAAGGAGAGACGCAAAAGGTGGAGCAAGGCTAGGGTCTTGAACTGGTGTACAGGAGGCGGAGATTCAGATGGGACTTCGCCGATCTAGGGAATAGACGTAGAGATGCACGCTAAGATGTGGAAATGGAAACTATACTTCAATAAAGACTTTATTCTGTTCTACCGGCTAGCGTTGGTCCTTTGTGAGCCGGGACCTAGAGGCAGTCTCTGACATTATGTGTTAAAAAACCAATAAAAATTAAAAACAAACAAACAACTGAGCTAGTGCTGGCATAATATGATCTCTGTGACCTGCCTGTTAAAAGGCAGATCACTGAGTTTTTGCACCAGCTGCAGCTCCTGAACCATTTGCAAAAGTAGCCTCACATGAAAGAAAACAGCAAAAGTCCATTCAATAGTTTATGAGAGCAGAGAGAGTATGGACCCTCCACCTTCTAGATTCCTGGGGAAATATCCTTTAGCTGTCCATTCAAATGTTTATTAATAGTCACATAAATGTCGGGGGCCAAACAGGTTTTATCACAGTTGGTATTCAGGAATAGCTCATTTGGGCTCTGCCTTCAGTAGAAACATGCACATTCCCAAGAATTCTGTGCACTGAGAAGAGTGTTCAGCATCTGAGAGTCCTTCTCCTAATTATAATTCCCAGGATTTGCTGTGATGACACAATGGCTGTTAAATCAATTCACACTTGTGGTGTACCTATGCCTTTAGTGTTTGTTCTCAGATTCTTTTCTCATTATGCAACATTGGAAGGGGAGGAGATTCTGTACCCACAAAGGAGGGATGGTATAAAAATTCTTTTGGACACTGCACTATCTGAACATTTGACCCAAGTTAGGTAAGTCATTGAAGGTAAAGTGAAATGGGCTAATTTTAATATTACATGGTTTCCATTTATTAGTTATATTAATAAATCTCAAATTCCCAAACATCAATGTAGGGTCTACCTTCAATAATGAGGACAACAGCAGTAGAATGCTTATGTTTACTGACAATTTATTTTATTCAGCAAACTTCTTTTGCCATACTTGTTTGTTTTGGTCATGGTTTCATATATACATTCGTTCTTTGGTATTCAGTGGAACCTTCTAATATACTTCTACAAAAATTTAACAAAATTCTCTTTATAAAAAACCAGGGGACATTGATATAATTACTAGCATTTTTATGGGATTATATGGGGGTTTGGAGTGTTCCACAGGTGGGGAAAGTATCTCTGGAGACTGATGGACCCTGAAGGTTTCCAGGTGTTTTGAGGGGTTTTTTCTGGATAATTTGGCTGGTGTCCTGTCAAAGCACTGGACAATCTGTGGCATATGGAGATGACCCCGGTGGGTAACACAATCACTCTTGAGCACCGTCTGTCTCTGAGCAGAATTTAAGATGCTCCATGGTATGCCCTGGGGCTTAGAGTCATAAGAGCAAGTTGAGAAGTGGCATCAGTGCAAGTGGAGGAAAACTACCACTGAATGCAACTGAAGACTAGTACATGCTCATTTTCAAGCCTACTCAATGGCAGTAATACAGCAAAGAAGACTTTTCGCCACCTGCACTGCATCTTCTCAGTGTTGCCCAGCACAGCCTTTTTTCATTCTGGTCCTGGAGAGAAGCTAGAGTTCACAGTGGCCCTCTGTGACTTGTCTGCAAATCACGCTGGGGATAAAGTCCTTTGCATCAACTGTGACTTGGGCTTATAGCAGGTCAGTCTGGTAAGGCTTGCAGAGCACTATCTGGTCCGGTATTTTGGATGCTTTTCAACTATGGTGAAGAAAATGAACACAAAAATCGAACAGGACTGAATATGCTACTCTCGTTCTAAATTCAAAATATCCCCAGCGAATGATATTTGAGTTATTCTGTCTTTGACCCACAAATGACTTAGGCAGATGTGTTTGCATTGGTGGAGTCAGTGCACGGAACATTTTGTACTGGCAGAGGCACAACAGCAGATAGCACAAGGTACCATTTGAACATGTTGCCTGTCAGTTGAAATCTCACTTTAACCAGTTACTAATTACTCTCATATTTCAAGGGGAAATGGGCATAAATGTTTGGCTCCATTCTGTTTTTTGTTTTTTTTAAAATAATTTTTATTAACTGGCCAATCACATCAAATTAAATCACATCACATAAATTCCAAATTACAAAGGCAAATTTTTAAATTTTGTTGGGGGAACCCATACTTCAAGATCCAAAGGGGGATTCAGATCATCTTATTACTGCGTTAATGTCCAAATCAGTCCCAATCAGTCCAAACAAAATTCATAATTCTATCCAGTCTTATCTTGGTGTTTCCACATCATATCTTGTTCATATAATTTCTATTTTTCCTTTACGATCTCTTCTGTTAGTCTCCTTAAGCCGATAAGCAAAATAATAATCCTGTGTGGATTTCTCGTTCCTCCACTAAGTCCAGATGGTTTCCATATATCTCCTTCGTAGATAACATCGCTCTTTCCATCATAAATTTGGCATTTGTCGCTCTTAAGTCCCACCGAGAAGTTGATCCACGATATGTAAACAACTCTATTTCTCTCTTTCTCCTCCCAGACCCAAGAGCTCCAACAATGCCTCCCAAAACGGCGACGGCATTTTTAACTGCGTCATTCCAAAACTCTTAGCTTTCCAGCTTCATCTTGAAACATTGCTTTGGTTCGAAAGTTTATCTCCACACAGCCTTAAATCCACAGCTTAAGTCCTTAGTTTCTGACTCATTAGGGGAGGGGATTCTTGTTAAATCACATAAGAAAAAGGAAGGCAGGTTTTCCCCCCCTCCCCCCTCAGTCATACCGTATCTTGACGTATCTTCTCATATTTTATTCTTGTCTTGTTATCAGAGATCTCTTCTGTCAGCAGTCTTTACTCCCCTTTTCCCTTGAAGCATGTGCAATTTATCTCGTCCAAATTGTTTCTTTTGAAGATGCTTGCAACTAGCGGCGCGAATCAGGGACGGCGTCCAGGAGTGCCGGAATCCCACAGGAGGGCTTTGTGCCTAGTGCCCCCACCCCCACAAATTCGGGGGTGGTATAGGGCACAGCAGGCAAGGGCCGTCCCCCCCACAATCCTGGGGGGGTTAAGGAGGCTAATTACCCCCATCATAGCCTCCAAATTACCTCGTGTGGGTCGGAGAGATGTTATTGTCAGCCATCTTCCGATGCGCCACCTAGTGGCCCCCATAAATGTTTGGCTCCATTCTGGAATAGATGCAGCTAAGGCAGATTTCTCAGTCCTTGCAGTGGCAGTTCTACAATGACTTCTATGCAACGCTGAGCCACACGTTAGCCACCAGCAAGAAAGCTCAGATCTACGCTGAAAAGGGCTAGGAATAAACAGGTTGGTTTCTGGTGCTTATATTGCTTAAACCCCGTCAATTCCAGTATGTAAGTTATGCACATGTAACATACACCACTCCTTACATCATCCCTGAGCAAGGCCATTTCAGTTTAATGCCGGGACAGCTGTGTCTCAGGTTTCTGGACTGGTAAGGAACCTTCCGTGATGTCAGATTTAAGACTGTTCTCAAGGTTGCCAAAGCCCAAGAGGAAAGAGAAGAAAGAAGTAACTCATGGCACTAGAGTTTCCACCTTAACGAAAGCAAGAAAAGACTCAGGGGTGGGGTGGGGTAAATCACGCAATCTTGGGATATTCGAAGCCCGCAAAAGTGGAGCCTGCAGTTTTTCCTTCTGTAGTTCACTATGAAATTGAGTAGCAATAATTTAGGCTGTTCAATATGTCATAAATGGATATGCAACAGACATCAGCTACACCTAGTGGGACTGTACAACCGTCTGTGATCCAGAGAAAAAATTTCTGTGCAGGTAGGGAACTCCTCTTGCAGCTCAAGCTTTACTCACTATTTCTGGCTAACCAGGTTTCCCTGCTAAAGTGATAAGCCCCTGCTGGGGCCTGTCTCTTCTGCAGTGGATATTGCTGCAGGCAAAGAAAGAAAGAAAAAGTTAACAAAGTTTTAGCTCGTATGCAGTTCTCCCATTGCACATGCATTGGATCTTTTCCTTAGTCAAAATTCCTGTTCATTTATATAGCAATCAGTGCACTCCTTTACATGTCTCCTCAGAAGGAAGCCTGAGTTTGATGGGTATAGTTTTGTACTCGGTGTTGAATGGGGGTGGGAAGAGAAGCCACTTAGCTAAGAAGGTTGTGGTATCTGTTCAAGAAAAGGGAACCAACTTGGACCGACTTCCTTCCTTCCTTCCTTCCAGAAAACACCTATCATATGATCTCCAAAACAGAAATCCCACTTTTTCCTACTCTCCTTTAGTGAGGACCCATAATTTCTGTTCTTTCTCCAGCAAATGAAACTGAGGGCCAAATTAGGTAAGATGCCATTCAGGCATTCCCAGTCCAGATCAGGCCTGCCATGCCTGAAAAAGCACATCTTGTTGTGTTTCTTCCAACACAAATAGCAGGCGCAGGGCCCCCTGATATGGACTGCCTTCTACCTCCAATCGGCTGTTTACTTCCTTAAAACCATTCACACAATTGCTAACGGCATGAATGGTGATTCATGTTTGTCCCTGACTCTTCTTAATGCATCTTCTGTAGATAAAAAAGGAAAGCCAAGAGTTTGGTCCTTTCAAAAAATACCCATCAACTGGATATTAAAGGAGATTTCCTTTCTAAATATTTACAGATTGACTTTATATTTCACACCAAATTGGTCATGAGGCACCATTTCCCCATATTAAATGGCAGTTGAATTTGCCTGAGGCCACACAATGGCCATGGTTTAACTTAGCTATGGCTTCATTGAACATGTGAACTCACTTAGCAACCAACCAGGGATTTTTGTCTGCCAACAAATGACAATGCCAATCCCTGTTTGCTACTGGCCTATGAACCATGGCTTGTTTTAACTATGGTATAAGTATGTTATCATGTCTGATCCTAACACTCTTGCATAATCATGGTTTATGTAGCTACCCAATCCCAGACACTCGCCAAGCTATAAAGGAAAAAGGCAAGAGCAGCTGGAAACAAAGCAAGCTTTGGAGAAACAAGCCATTATTTGTTTTATCATCTCTGATATGATGCATGGTTTATTGAACAAACTTATTTAAAACAAACCTTGGCTTAGCATTTTGTGCAAATATAGTTGGTAAGTTCATGGCATAAGCAGGGACATGTTCAAATCTAACTCTATATCACCAAGCCATACAGAACTTCACTGAAAGTAACAAAGGAGCGAGGAGCTGCATCATAGGCCTACTACTGCTGCCTAGGGAAAATGTATGCCATTAATCTGGGAGTGGAGTGAATAACGACTGAGGCAAGGGAAACGTGCCACTGCCTATTGAAGTCCAACAGGGAACAGACATCCCAGCAAAGACCCAGGAGACACTGTGAGGTTTATATCTCCAAAGGTGGCTCCTCCTCTTCCTGGTCATTTGCTGGGTCCCAATGCACACCTGGACCTTCTCTAGTTCCTCTGTCCTCCAGTAGTGAAGACCTAAGAGCACTTCTCTGGACACCTGATACTGTCTCCACTCTGGGGATGGAGGTGAAGGGGAAGAATCTCGGGTCCAAGTGAAATGTGTGGGGCTGTCAGGAGATCAGGCAAAAAATCTTTAGGGCTTGGTAACTTTGGCTGATCCAACTATGACAGCAAGCTCTTCAGGCTCCCTAGAGTCCTATTGTCTTCCTTGGGAGTCCCCCTTGGAGTAGGGGTAGTTGAATCAGCAGATTTTTATTTCAGTTTTCCACATTTTGACATCAGTTTGCAGCTAGTTAGTTTTGTTTTTTTTAAGAAAAAACTCCTCATGAACTTTTTTTATTTAAAAAAAGTACTCATGAAAATTCATTGGCATTTTAGCACATATTTCTCCTGATATAAACATTTTGTATGCAATTTTGTCCAATAGACACATTTTTGCAATCATTTTCTCCTAATATAATGCATTCTTGTATGTTATTTTCACCAATATATGCACTTTTATGCACACTTTCTTGTAAAATATACATAGATTATTTAGTTGGGAAACTAAACAAGAGAAGTGCAAATTTCAAAAAACAACTAGGTGTGTTTCAGTTTGTATATTATTTCAGGACCTGTGAATCAGGTAGGTGCTGTTCTGCGTAATGAAATTCTTGCAGATCTATATCCTAACAATGATTTGCCCTAGTAAATGTCCTATTTTTTTAAAGAGCAAATGAACTCCATCTTCTCCATATCCAGTGCCTTTCTAGCATAGATTTTAGTGGTTTCCAGTCTTTCATCAAAAAAGAAAGTGACTGGGATACCAGTCCTTTCCAAAAAATAGGATTTTTTGATGGATTTGAAGGTCTGTACAGTGGTACCTCGGGTTAAGTACTTAATTCGTTCCAGAGGTCCATTCTTAACCTGAAACTGTTCTTAACCTGAAGCACACTTTAGCTAATGGGGCCTCCTGCGGCTGCCACGACGCAGGAGCACAATTTCTGTTCTCATCCTGAAGCAAAGTTCTTAACCTGAAGCACTATTTCTGGGTTAGCGGAGTCTGTAACCTGAAGCGTATGTAACCTGAGGTACCACTGTATCTAATTTTTTTATTTTTTTTATGGATTTGAAGGTCTATATCTAAATTTTGCTCACTGGAAGGACAGATCGTGAAGCTGAGGCTCCAATATTTTGGCCACCTCATGAGAAGAGAAGACTCCCTGGAAAAGACCCTGATGTTGGGAAAGATGGAGGGCACAAGGAGAAGGGGACGACAGAGGACGAGATGGTTGGAGAGTGTTCTTGAAGCTACCAGCATGAGTTTGACCAAACTGCGGGAGGCAGTGGAAGACAGGAGTGCCCGGCGTGCTTTGGTCCATGGGGTCACGAAGAGTCGGACACAACTAAACGACTAAACAACAACAACATCTAAATTTTATTTAATTAAGCTTAGAGGCAAAGGCTCCGCAAGAAGCACTCACGATACGATTCGATACGATATCTTTATTGTCATTGTCCCTTGCGGAACAATGAAATTGAAAACTACATAAAACTACCAGAAAACTACAGAAAACTACCAGAAAACTACATAAAACTACATAAAACTACATAAAAGCTACATAAAAGCTACATAAAAGCTACATAAAACTGCTACAAAACTACATAAAACATTCAAACCCCCCTAAAAACTCTAGAACCCCATTTTAAAAAAGACTATACTCATATTTCATATGGGGCTGAAGTAACCACAAAAAGTGCGCCTCAACAGGCTGATCACCAGGAATGGAGAAAATGTTCAAAAACAGCCTAGATGCTACATGAGTTTGTCGCAGCTCTGCCTGCAGACGGTTCTAAGTTTGATCCCTGGCAGGGTAGGGCTGGAAGTGTTCCTTGCCCGAAACCTTGGAAAGCTCCTGCCACCCAGTATGTGCAATACTGAGAGAGATAGATCAATGGTCTGACTCAGTATAAGATAGGTTCCTCTGTTCCTAACACCATCTCCTCCCACCAGAGGAGTGTAAATTAATGTCATCTCCAGTGACTCAGCAGGCTGTGCAAACAAAAGCTCTTGCCTAATAGCCCATCCTTCATAATGCCAAACAAACAATAACACACACATGAAGCAATCAAGGAAACAATGGCTGGGACACTTGGTGCCTCATCTGTAGTAGGAATTGGCCAGGACTGTGGCGCTCCCTAGCCTCCTTAATGTGTTCTACGCGAGTAGCACCACTGGCCCTGCTGCAGAAACTGCATGCCTCCCTTGCGCTTGATCTCTACATGTTGGGTGTGCATGTCTGAAAGAGAGAATTCAGTATACATAGAGTTCCACCGGATTGCGAATGCAAATTCTGCAGGCTTTCCTCACCTCTGGAAACTTATGTATACAGAGGTCTACACCTGAAGGCTTCACTTCTGAAGATGTCCATACTTAATGCTGGGTGTTGAAGGGATAAGGAGATTGTATAGCAGAGCCCACCTTTGCAGTTTCTGTACCTTCTCGTTCCTTCTTCTGAAATTGCAGAGTGGCCTGTTCTATTACATATCAGATGAGTGGGTGGTCTTTTGTGGCGGTCCCTGGATCTCCTGCCCCTTTATGCCCTGTTTGACATTGACATTGACTTTGCTTCTAGAATGCCTTGGTGCACTTCAAAGTGCTGCACTGGTGAGACCCCCACCCACCAGCTTAATGTCCCAGAAGTGGTGATACATATCAAATAGCATGTGCAAATATTACAACATCTTGTGCCAGAGCCAGTTCTTCTAGTCCTTTCGGTGCTTAGCAATGCCTCTGCATTAGGTTAGGCTAAGAGATGATGACTGGCCCAAGGTCTTTCAACGAGCTTTATGGTTGTGTGAGGATTCTAACCCTGGTCTCTCAGGTCCTACACCAGGGTCAGCAAACTTTCTCAGCAGGGGGCCGGTCCACTGTCCCTCAGACCTTGTGGGGGGGCTGGACTATATTTTGTGGGGAAAAACAATGAACGAATTCCCCACAAAGAACCCAGAGATGCATTTTAAACAAAAGGGCACATTTTACTCATGTAAAAACACGCTGATTCCCGGACCGTCCATGGGCTGGATTTAGAAGGCAATTGGGCCAGATCCGGCCCCCGGGGCTTAATTTGCCTACCCATGTCCTAGACCAACACACTAACCACGACACCAAACCACATCTCCTGGTTAGTATAACTCTGAGGGAACAGCAAGTAAGACCTGTTCTCTATTTTGTGCAGGCTGCAGCCAGTGGCGTAGAAAGTTCATGTGGTACCCAGTGCAGAAAATTTCTTGTCACCCTCCCCATTGAAAAAAAAAATTATTATTTGCCTGCAAACATGGTTTGACTTTCTTTCT
This sequence comes from Podarcis filfolensis, assembly GCF_964270895.1. Taxonomy (NCBI): domain Eukaryota; kingdom Metazoa; phylum Chordata; class Lepidosauria; order Squamata; family Lacertidae; genus Podarcis; species Podarcis filfolensis. The sequence goes on along the minus strand of NC_139606.1, from coordinate 6,281,872 downwards.
TTCTTCTTCATTTTTGCGGAGCCATAGTTTCATTATTTTTGTTGTCTGCCCTTCCATTTGCTGCCATGTTCCTGCACATGTCCCTCTGACACTGCCCCCAGTGGTGATTTAGCTATGGCTGCCAATGCACTTTCCCCTCCAGTTATGGGTCTCTCCCCCAATCCTCAGAGAGGGAGGCCTGCAGCAATCCGAAGGCCTCCCAACCACCCTTCCCAGGAGCTTATGATAAACATTAAAACAGACATTAAAACATACTGTGAGGGGAGGGACTCCATCAGGCAAGGCCTCCTTCCACCTGCCTTGCCCCACCCTCTAGTCTCTGCTTCTCAATTTGTATTGTATTATTTTATGTACTGTGGCTTGCCATCGTTTTATTGATTATAGTTTAGAAACTATTTACTGTAACGAGTAGATTTCTGTTTAACTTTTATATGTTGATATTCTTATTTTATACTACTCTAATAATTATTGAATGTTACTTTTTGATGCAGGGTGCTTATTTTAAAGTTTTGTTTTATTATCACATTTTTGTATTGCATTAGATTGTTATAAGATGTACATTTTTTTGTTTCCTCAGCTTGCAAACTGCCTTGAGTATCGTAAGATAGAAAGACGGTATACAGTCATTCCTCGGGTTACAGATGCTTCAGGTTGCGTGATTTTGGGTTGCGCACCGTGCCGAACCCAGAAGTACCGGAACTGGTTACTTCCGAGTTCCGGTGCTTGCACATGCACAGAAGCGCTAAATGGCGCTTTGCGCATGTGCAGAAGTGCCAAATCATGACCCATGCATGCGCACACTCAGCGCTGCGGGTTGCGAACGCTGCGGGTTGCGAACGTGCTTCCCGCACGGATCACGTTCGCAACCCGAGCGTCCACTGTACAAATTAAGAAAAAATGTTGATGATGATATCGCCACTAGCACTGAAGTGTTCTAGCTCTCCCACAAAGGTAGAAATTATTGTCACTAGACCCCACCCATGGCTCCAATCTAAATCAGCGTTGCTCATCAGGAATATCTGTTTAGACTCGTATAACACATTTTAACTGTTTCCCTCAAATGTTTTATGGTGTTTAATAATACAGTTAGCAGTTGAATAATAAATGAGAGGAGGGAAATTAAAAGGGGATCTGATATGTTTTCAAATGAGATTTGAAATGACATGAAGAAAGAAAGGAACAGAGTACTTCCACATGACCACAATTCCCCCCCAAACTACTTGGAAGGGTACCTGATTCCAACCAAAACACACCCTAGGCACAGTACAGAATATGCACACTGTGCTATGTGCTTACTATTTCATTTCCCTGGCATTCCTGTCTTGATTAGGTCTCCGTATAGACATTTTCTATGTAGTAAATGGAAACTGGTTATGAGACCCTTTCAGAAGTCTATCTGGGGGTCTACACATTCAATGAAGATGTGGAGTTGTTGATGCAGTTGTAGCAGGCTCTGGTCCAAATTTAAATGCACATCTGCAACATTCCTGCAAGAGCTAAGCCAAAATTTCCCAGAATCTGTTTTTCTGTGAATTTGTCTGACAGTTTTCTTTCTCTCACCCCTGCAGAAAAAGGCCATCCTGCAGAATTTTAACTGTGGCATTGTGGAAGATGCAAAATGGTGACCAGGCTGCTGATACAGTTTAAAAAAAAAATCAAAACAAGCAAGCAGAGCTTTGCAGGGGGCAGTTAAAATGTTGTTTTTCTGCTAATGGTAAGCTCCATCTCAAAGAAACTGCTGGAGAATTTCTACCCAAAGAGAACTTTGGTGAAATGTTCCCTGCAGAAAAGGTGGAGAATTTTGAGTATAAAGCTTTTCCCAGTGGAGGTAGGTTTCCCAATATTTTACTATTATTTGTTTATTAAATTTATTGGCCACTTTTTGCCTAGGTAATTCAACCAGCATAACAGAAAAAAAGAAAAAGAAAAAAATCCTGTTAAAACATCCCACCCACAGACAATTAAGACCATTAAGAGCCAAAGGCCTGGCAAAAAGAGAAGAGGCTTCGAGTACAAGTAGGCATGTTCCAGGCATGCGCTGGAATGTGCAATGGGAAGAAAGCTTGCCAATGGCACAGCCTCCTCACACTGTGTGTTGGTTCTTTAAATGTCTGGTGGCACAGCCATCCTTTCTGAAGGGGGCAAACATCAAAAACCCCTTTGTTGTTGCAAGAGTATACATGTCTTCTACATTATATAGGGCCACACTCAACAGCTACAAGGTGCATAAGAGACACATGCTTACCAAAGTTTATGTTAATTTTACAACAACAGTTGTACAATTTTACAACAACTGATCAGTTTAAAAAAGTGTGGTGGGTGACTCGTGTGCACAGGGCATATGTAGAAGGGGAATAATACCCTCCAAACAAATAGCGACATCATCATCATTATTATTATTATTATTATTATTATTATTATTATTATTATTATCGGCCCACCCATCTGACTGGGTTGCCCCAGTCACTCTAGGTGGCTTCCAACATATATAAATACACAACAGAACATTAAATGTTAAAAAACTTCCCTGTGCAGGGCTGCCTTCAGATGTATTCTAAAGCAGGGGTCGGCAAGGCTTACCGGGCATGGGCCGGATCACTCCTGCAGAGATCCTCCATGAGCCAGACGGGTGCAGTGTGATGCCGGAAATCCGTGGTGCCAGAAATCGCTTCTGAGCATGCCCAGACGCCAGAAATCATGCCTGTGCAGAAGCGATTTCCAGCGTCAGGGCATGTGCAGAAGCGATTTCTGGAGCCACAGAAGAGAGTCCCTGCACCACGCTGCACTGGTTTAGTGCAGCGCATGGGGACTCACTGAGTGGGCAGCTCGGTTCGGGGGTGGATCATGGGCTGGTTAAGCTACCCTCATAGGCTGCTTCCACCCCATGGGCCTTATGTTGCCGACCTCTGTTCTAAAGGTTGTATATTTACTTATCTCATTGGCTCAGGGGTCGCATAACTCCATACCATCCGATGAAAATAAGGACGTCCTACCACACACTCCAACATGTCTCAAATGAAAAAAGGGACATCCTAAGGAAAAGTTGGGATGCGGGTGGCGCTGTGGGTAAAACCTCAGCACCTAGGGCTTGCCGATCGCATGGTCAGCGGTTCGAATCCCCGCGGCGGGGTGAGCTCCTGTCTTTTGGTCCCAGCTCCTGCCCACCTAGCAGTTCAAAAGCACCCCTAAGTGCAAGTACCGCTTTATAGCGGGAAGGTAAACGGCGTTTCCGTGTGCTGCGCTGGTGCCGGCTCGCCAGAGCAGCTTCGTCACGCTGGCCACGTGACCCGGAAGTGTCTCCGGACAGCGCTGGCCCCCGGCCTCTTAAGTGAGATGGACGCACAACCCTAGAGTTGGACACAACTGGCCCGTACGGGCAGGGGTACCTTTACCTTTACCTTTAAGGAAAAGTGGGACAATCTGGGATCAAATCAGATACCTGGACGGCTTCTGTAAATCTGGGACTGTACCTGGAAAATAGGAACACTTGAAGGATCTGTGATGGTGTCATATAGATGCCCCATAAAAAGAAACATAGAAAAAATGTTCACAGCAAATGCCTGGTATTATACGAAACACTTTTTGGCTCCGTCATTCCCAGAGAAAAGAACAGAACCAAAATTTTATTCAATATAGCAATGATAAACTGGGAGCCAATCAAGTTGTGACCTGGCAAGCTGAATATAGCATTGGCTAGAGAACAAAGGGGCATTTGAAATGCTAAGTTCTTAGACAGAAAATTGGGAAATATCTCCAGGGGTAGAGAGGAGATGTTAGATGATATAACAGTTGACAGGCATTGTAAAGAAAACAGAAACTGAAGCTCTCTGCAGATGGATCACTTGGTAAAATATTAAACTGTGGAAATGCTAATCTTGTCCATCATTCTAAATATGAAAATGGATCACGTCACTTTTAATGCAGAAAAGTAACCACTTACTAGGAGGACTGGATTAAAAGGTCAAGTGAGAAGGGTGACCCAAAATAACTGAAGCCTTACTAAGGCCACCAACAGGTTGTCTTGTCTGCTTCCAGATGCACTTATAATGTTCCAATGCAGGGAAGACCATATTACATTACAAAACATTTTCAGGTGCACTGAGTCAATGTGGTGCTGTGGTGAGAGGGACATACTAGGGCCTGAGAGACTAGGCTTCAGATTGCCACTCAGCCCTAAAGCCCACGGGGTGCTTTTGGGTCAGCCATTATCTCTCAGCCTCACCCCCTCTCCCAGGGCTGTTTTGAAGATAAAATGGAGAGGAAGAGAAGTGTGCAGGCCTTCTTGAAGTGCTTGGGGAAAAGGGGAGATAGAAATGCAATCAATCAATTAATTAACTCGTCATGCTGAGCCTCAGCTGACATGTACTAGCTTAAACTTGCTCCTTCAGGTACTTTTAAGGTTTGAGCTTTGGAAAGTCTGCATAACAATGAATCAGGCAACGTAGGATCTCTTCAGGCCATTGCCTTGTACATGGCAGCATTGAGATGAGGTCAAATCAAATCAAATACCTTTATTGGCATCACAGTATAAAACATTTCAGGTCACTGGGATAATTAAAAGGACAAGGGTGAAGCTGTTTTGGGTCACACTGTGATCGTGTGCACTTAGATATTCTGCTATGCCCTGTCTGTTCTCCGAAAGGATGGTTCGTTGGGAACCCTTTCGGGTAAAATTGTGCCTAAAAAGGAAGCTACTAAAGCAGTGATATCGTTGCCCCAATCTGCCAAGAGAAGTCTCATTTGACTTCTTCTCAGAGTTATAGGCCAGAGGTCCAACATTTTGCTCAGCGTCAGTTAGCGAGGTCTACTGTGTAGAGAGCAATCTAAGAGAATGTGGTTCATTGAATCAGGTACACATGGGGTATGTGAGTAGTACCGTATTTTTCGCCCTATAGGACGCACTTTTTCCCCTCCAAAAATGAAGGGGAAATGTGTGTACGTCCTATGGGGCGAATGCAGGCTTTCGCTGAAGCCTGGAGAGCGAGAGGGGTCGGTGCGCACCGACCCCTCTCGCTCTCCAGGCTTCAGGAGAGCCCCAGCGCCAGCCCCACATGGTCGGGGGACAGAGGGAGGCGGAACGCCGCCATCCCGCTGTCTCCCGAAGTGGTTTGGAGGCTGACGGCAGGGAGACCCCGCCACCAGCCCCGCAAGCTCCAGGGACAGTGGGGAGGCGCAGCGCGTCTTCCCGCTGTCCCCGTACCTGATCTGAAGGCGGGCAGCGGGGAGAAGAGCGCTTCTCCCCACTGCCTGCCCCGCAAGCTCCGGGGACAGTGGGGAGGCGCAGCGCGTCTTCCCGCTGTCCCTGGACCTGGTCTGAAGGCGGGCTGTGGGGAGAACAGTGCTTCTCCCCGCTGCCGGCCCCACAAGCGCCTGGGGGGGAAATAATTTTTTTTCTTTATTTCCCCCCAAAAAACCTTGGTGCGTCCTATGGGCCGGTGCGTCCTATGGGGCGAAAAATACGGTAGATCCTTCAGATATTTGGCACAGGTTCTGTAGGGTGTTATAATACCTAAGGCCTCCAGAGAACAGGATCTTGGAGTATGAGGTAACAAGCGCTGTCTTTCGTGGTCATAGAAATGTGGTTCTTAGGCTACTGAAAAGGCTGTGATAAGGCATAGAAGACACAAAGAAGTCTCTGTAGTGTCCAAGGTGTTTCCTTCATTCTGGAATCTACTCTTGTACACTAAACCTGTAGAATATGCAACACTGTTTCTCTTGAACTTGGTCATCAAGAGAGCTTATTAAAGTGAGTCTCATTCGCTCTAGGCGGGGCTGCCCTTGAAGCTGTCCCAGAAACTCCGGCGGGTACAGAATGCTGCAGCGAGGCTCCTCACGGGGTCTCTGCCCAGTGCTTTTCCAGCTGCACTGGCTCCCGGTGGAGTACAGGGTCAGATTTAAGGTGCTGCTTTTGACCTTTAAAGCCTTTCACGGCCTAGGACCCTCGTACCTACGGGACCGCCTCTCCCAGTATGCCCTGCGGAGAGCCTCAAGGTCCATAAATAGCAACACCCTAGTGGTCCCAGGCCCTAAGGAAGTTAGATTGGCCTCAACCAGACCCAGGGCCTTTTCAACACTGGCTCCAGCCTGGTGGAACGCTCTGCCTCATGAGACCAGGACCCTGCAGGATCTGATTTCTTTCCGCAGGGCCTGTAAGACAGAGTTGTTCCGCCTGGCCTTTGGCTTGGAGCCAATTTGATTCCCTCCCTCCCTCTCTTTCTTTTTTCTTTTCCTTCTCCTCCTGCGATGAGGCTACATTTTAATATTTTAATGTTCCATTATTTTAATGTTGTTTTTCATTTTTGTTTTTAAGTTGTAATCATTCATCTTGTTTTTATTATTGCTTGTAAGCCGCTCTGAGCCCGGCCTTGGCTGGGGAGGGCGGGGTATAAATAAAAAAATATTATTATTATTATTATTATTATTATTATTATTATTATTATTATTATTATTTTCTGCCATTGTGCCTGAGATGCTTAGTGTGATGATGTTCGGTTTCAGTTAAGCAAATACCACAAACATCCCCCTCTCCCCAGAATAGACCCAGGCTGTATTTTTATGCATCTGAACCATTCTGCTATGCTTTCATTAGTTTCGTTTTGCACTCTCAAGGGCTAGATGCTTTCAGAAACTTGAGAGACATTCTCTAGATTCTAATGAGTTTTGCATTCTGTCCTGTCTGTATCTTTTCTTTAGGGTTAATGGTAATTTTTTTTTGGGGGGGGGGTGGCAGGGTAGGCAGGTGGAATAGACATGTGTGCATTCAAAGCAACTGTGCCTGGCTGAAGGAGGATGAATTTCTGCATTTCTGCCAAACAGAATATGGTCAGCCTGAGGAATCAACAATGAGTTATTCCTGTTAGGTGGAATGTACAATGAAGCTTAACTAAATGTTATGAGGATATGTTCCCAGGGTGGGGTGCAAGCATACTCAAACAAAGGAACCTGACACAGTTCTTAAATAGAAGGCACAGTTACCTTACACTGTCATAAAAAAACTAGCCAGTACTTGGTAGGGAGGAATACTTAAGAACCTGAGACCAGTTTTTCATTCACACTTAAAAACACTTGACATTTTAATGAGCAGATGGTGGATAAAGAACCTTGTCAGATTCTACACCCCAAAGAGAACAGGAAATGGCATATGAGGGTTTCTAACATGACAGAGAAATGCTTACATGAGTTGAAAATTAAGGGATTGGGTCTTATTGAGTGGTGATCTTATATTATAAAAATTGATTAAGCACTAATTAGACATTTTGAAGAGTAAAAGAAGATTGGGCTCAATCCTATCCTGCCATAAATTTCCTTTATGCTGCTCCTTACAATTTAGGCAGCCTCAATCATGATGTTATGGGATTTCTTTGTCTATGTAAGGTTTACCACAAAGGGGGGGGGGGGGACAAAGAAGATTCATTTAAGAACTAAGTAGTGGATTTGAGAACAAACTGGAAGAAGTGGTTTGACCAGAACATGGAAGGGTGATAGAGAAATCATGCTTTCCTATCGAACAGTACGGGAAAGCTTATTTATTTATTTTTAAAAGAAAGATATAGAACAAATGGATGAAGTGGATGAACAACTGTTGTATTTTGTAATAAGGGATGTCTACTATTATTACTGAGCAGTGGTTTTTTCTTTTAAAAAAATGTTTAGAGGTACTCTCATTTTCCTACTCATATTGAAATACTGTCCCTCAATGAGGCCAAACTTCACAAAATGTTTATGCGTACCCCTGCGTCCGTCCAGAAAAAAGCACTGTTACTGAGGCTTGAGGCTCTGATGTAGAAAGAAGAAAAAAGGAACCTGAACATCTTAACCAGGATCACTGAATTGGCTGGCCTTTAAGGTTTAGTAAAAGCAGAGTAAGAATGACAAAAATAGCAAACCTTCCAAGTGTCGGGGCTACCACTGAAAATATTCTGTTTCATTCCTAGCAGCCTATTGGTGGGCTCACAAATGGAATCTCCATGGCCAATATTAAGGGCCAAGCAGACTCAAATAAGTGTAGGCAACCCTACAAGCAAAACGGTTTACAAAGCTATTGTACTACCAACCTTACTGTATGCTTGTGAAACATGGACCACTTACAAACGCCATCTCCAACTCCTTGAAAGATTCCATCAACGGTGTCTCTGAAAATTTTTACACATCACTTGGGAAGGCAGGTAAACTAATGCCAGTGTACTGGAAAAAGCAAAGATCACCAGTGTTGAAGCAATGATTCTTCAACATCAGCTTCGTTGGACTGGTCGTGTTGTGCAGATGCCTGATGATTGTCTTCCAAAGCAACTACTTTATTCCAAACTTAAAAATGGAAAACGTAATGCTGGTGGTCAACAAAAGAGGTTTAAAGACTGTCTCAAGGCAAATCTAAAAAAGTAGTATAAACACTGACAACTGGGAAACACTAGCCTGTGAGCGCTCCGGTTGGAGAACAGCCTTGACCAAAGGTGTCATGGGCTTTGAAGACACTTGAACTCAGGACACAAGGGAGAAACATGCTAGGAGGAAGGCACGCTTGGCAAATCCACACTGTGATCAACTCCTGCCCAGAAACCAATGTCCCCACTGTGGAAGGATGTGTGGGTCCAGATTTGGCCTCCACAGTCACTTACGGACTCACTGATAAAACCGTGTTTATGGAAGACAATCTAACTCGGCTACGAGTGATCGCCAAAGAAGAAGAAGAAGACAAGCAGCCTAGTCCCAGTCCAGTTAAGGCTTTAAAGATAACAACCATCATTATGAATTGGGCCCAGGGACATTTTACCAGGAACAAATGTTTTTTCCCAGATTAAGAGATTTGAAACTGTTGGCCAACCAGATTTCCCTTCCAAATGCAGCCTTTCAAAATAAATCTGCACATGCCCTCCTCACAGGTGATTTGTCTGCAGCATTTCAATTATGCATTGCTTAATTATTTGTCAACTAATTACCTTCTTGAATATCCCCAGGTAACAGGAGAGTTGGCTTCCCTTGCTCATTGGGCCATGAAGGAAAGTAGTTCACTAGCACATCCTTTCTGGTACCTTCCAGACAAAGGACCTTTTGATGAAGGAAACTTAAGAAATATCCTGAATGAAATGACATTAACATAGGGCAACCTGGACTAGCTCTAAAAGCAATAATTAACATGTAACATTCATTATGGGGGCTTGCTCCTATGAAAGAGAAGCAATTGATTGGTGAGGTTTTTTTTACATGTTTAGTCTAAATCTGTTTAAGTCAGGAAGAGGTGAAAGGATTGAAGGTTAATCCTGAAAGTAGCCGATAATTTTTATTTTGATCCTGAATGCTCAGGCAGCAAATATGAATATTTGCCCATGTATTAATTAATTAATTGATTGATTAAAAAACAAAATTCAAAAGAGAAGTATTCAGTCATGGAGGTGTGAGCTGAACTATTCTCAGAAGTTCCTGGAAGCCTAAACTTGGTGTGACAGAAATGTTGTATTTCAGGGAATGGTGAACTGCATCAGTCATAATCCAGAATGGGGGCTCCCCAGTCACAGCTGGCACAGCTGCCAGATGGCCAAACTACATGTTCTATTAGTCAAGCCTTTTTTAAAGCATGTTTAATGCTGCCTCTTTAATTTTGTACAAAAAGCCACTGGTGGGGGCCTGATCCAGCACCTGAACTGGATATAGAAACCACAGGCTCTTTCCCCTTCAAAATAAAAGTGGCAGTGTTATGCATACTTTTTTTAAAAAAAAAAAAGTATGGCGACATTTGGCCCAGAGACTTCCACCAGAATGACGACCAAACACCATCCTAGTTTTTAAAAAGCCTTCAGATAGACACACAGTCCTGGGTGTTGGTGGAAAACCAAGGGCAATTGGGTGCCATGGAGAAAACCCTGCATTTCTCCCTCTCCTTTTCCTAATATGACAAGATGTAGGGTGTCATTGCTCTAAAAACGTCACTCATTGATACTACCCAATTAGGGGGATATAATGGAGTATCCTGAAAAGGGTGGATAGCATCTGAGCATGAGCCTCCCACAATGCAAGATCACCACCCTTATTACTGCAAGCGTCACTCGTGTGCTTTACTGACAAAGACGCAAGCAGAACATACTGGAGGCATGCTCTTACAGAAGGGCACCATTCTGCTGATCCTGCACCTGTGTCTCAGAGAGAACACCTGCACCACTAGCCATCTCGCAATTCCAAATACTCTTGCTGTGAAACGGCCTCTAGTTTATGGTTACCAGATTTCTTTCAAGGAATCCGGGGACACTTTTTTAAAAAATAAATTCATGCTTTATTATTTTAGGAAAGGGTTGCCCAGAGTTCCTGACCTTTTTTTGGGGGTGGGACCCCAAAGTTGTCAGACACACACCTCGACACAAGGCAGGCGGAGAAGCCCATCTACAAACACACAAACGCCCCCCAAAAAGAGGTTGGGGGTAGGGAGAGAGAGAGAGCGAGTAAAGGCGCTTGCTGGTCTTGGGAAAACACGCATTAAAACACACACACAAGGCTCCATCTCTCTCTCTCTGTCTTGCAACGCGGCACAGCTCTTTTCTAGGCTTCTCCTCCTCTTCTTTACCACCTCAGCACCTCGTTCACCCCCCTCAACTCAGGCGCACAGAGCCCACAGTAGAAGAGCAGTCAGCTCTGCACGAGTTTGGGGCGAGCGTTGTGACGTTAACATATGAGAGTGCTGGAGGTGAAATAGTTAAACAGGTTACCCAATCAGGACCCAGGGGGTGGAGTCAGAGGGACTATAAACCAGCTCTGGGAGGGGCAAAGGGGGGAGTTCATTGAAGAGTACGTTGGGAGTTGGGTGGTTGGCTGGAGTGGGAGTGAATTGGGATAGAGTCTGGGGAGGTTGAGTTAGTGTAGCGAAATAAGCTGAGTCAGGAACAGTTAGGAGCTAGGAAGACAAGTCAATATCTGAGAGGTGGTTTAGGGAGTGAGAGCAGGTAGCGGAAGTTATAGGTCTGGATAGGCACCCCGTGATTGTAATGGACCGATACCGTTTATGAAACTTCACGCTTGTTAAACTGCAATAAATAAACAGAAGTTTATGTTCCAATTTAACCCTGACTGGACTCAGTATTGTCCCAGGTAGGGCCTGGGTGGTGGCAGCGAGAAATAAAGTGGTGGCACAGGGATCAATAGACGATTCGCTGCCACCACTTTCCTGTGTGATCGCCACAAGCGTTGATCGAGGAAGCGAGCCAGAAGGAAGCTGTCTGGCTCGCGCCTCGATTTAAATAGCCCCCCCCGCCAGCGGATTGGCTGGCTGGAACTTTGACGTGACTGGGACCTCCGGTGCTGCTCACTGCCATGGCACCCGCCATGTTGCCTCACTGGAAGTCCCCAGGCATAAATCAGGGGACATTAATTAAAATCCGGGAACATATTTGTCTGGGAACAGATTGGTGAATCCGGGGACTGTCCCCAGGAATGTCTGGTAACCCTACTTTAGTTTGTTTCTCTGCCAGCCCTTATAGCTCTGTCATTTCTTTAAACTCTGATGGGTACTATATTCCAGAGGCTGGAGAAACTGCTTTTCAGGCTACAGGAGCACATTCCCCACTATCAAAGGCTCTTTGGTTTAAATCCCTGACCGTTTACAGAGATTGAATGATCAAACTCACAACAATATATTCACTTACATATTTATGGGGTGCCAGCTGCTATATTATTCCTCCATATGATTGTATCAGTACCACTTATTTTGATGCCCTTGAAAGTGTTACCCTCAAGCTTGCTGCACAGTAAATCTGCAACCGGAAACTAGGACCGTGCTTCTGATAGGATAGATTCTGTTGAGAAATTTTGCTTGTGGGAGAAGAGTAAAGCTAAGCTATCCCATACCCATGAGACTTGCGCTGCTGAAATCACAAACATCTAATGGAGCAACAAATGCCTCACTTGCTCCGATGCCTGCAGCTGACGACATCTAGCCTTCCTGAGAGACACTGCGGCAAAAAATAGAAATTACTGGGGGGGGAAATGTATAAGGTTCTCAGAGGAAAGGGAAACTTCTGATAGCTAAACCTTTGAGTAAATGAACATAACCATCAATCACAGCATGAGAGATATTGAGATGCATTTTGAAAACATTGATTTCATACCATCTTTACGTATAGATGTTTCTTGTTTTAGGCTTCGCTGAAATTAAACAATGTGTGTTCTGGATCCAAGATACAAACTTGCTATTTTGGGATGCTTTAGTAGGAGGAAACGGATACGTATTTCAGAATTTAAGGGCCTTATAATTCATTTTAGGGCTGGTTGTGGTTAATTCTTAAATGCTAATTCCAAAAAGAAAATGTTAGAGGGTTTTTCAGGAAATCAATACTTTATTATACAATAATTGCATCTGCAAATTTAATGTTCTTCATAAGACTCAGAATGGACAGGAAGGGCTGGTAAGGTCAACAGACACAAACGGTGGTCCTATGACATGGAGAAATGGAGGCCTGGAAAAGTAGCTAGATGTCATTAAAATGTTTTCCCCAAGTACAACCTTTATTATGCAAACCAAACTACTAGTACATCTGTCTGGATAACACTTTGTCCCAGAAACAGATAATAAACCTAACCACAGTGTCTCAACTGAAATCACTGCTTAGTTAGTTGGCCAAGAGCTTTGATTATTCATTTGTTTAACTGAGCGATTTGTTTCTCTTAGGGACAGTAATTAAATTTCTTTGTCCTCCCAAATCTTCCTCTGGCTCATTCCCCAGTTGTTCCAGCTTCCAACATAGAATCAGTGGAGACCCAATGATAGGGCTATATACCCTGGAGGCTGAATTGAGCTGAAAAACCATTCTTCCAAGAATTTCTGGGTCATTGTCTAATTGATAGCAGTATTGGCATGTTTCATATTCCAGCATGTTCCAGCTCCACAGGCAGTTCTGATTCTCAACCCAGCCATGTGTGACTACTGTAGGCAGTATATTGGAACCCCAAACAGCTCTGCCATATGAACCTAAAAATGGTTCAGCCCCAAGAATATTGCAATATGCACAGAGAAAACCAGCACCACGTTCATCAGGTTTTGAAAGAAGCACCCAGCAAGCAAAGGATTTGTGCTGCTGCAGTAAGCTAAAAGGCATCAGAGCTTGTTTTCAGGAACTGTATAGATATGTACGTGCAGAGATACACAGACACCCCAACACACCTCTTTCGCTTACAAAGGAGACTCACTGCATGTTCCAGCACATTCTGGGGAAGCGTTTTGGGGAACTGGCCTGGTGCTCTGTATGACACGATAAGCCACAGTTTGTCTTAAACCATAGTTGAATCAGGATCATGCCTCTCTTCTCCCACGCAGCTTCACCCACCCACCAACGAGCAGCGCCTGCGTGGCTCAAACAAACCATGCTGTGGTTTATTGTGACATGCAAACCCCCAACATGGTTTGCTTCTTTCTTCTCATAGTCTGGAGGTGGTCGGCCAGGAATGCGCATGGCAACAGTGCTCATTTTATTCTTTTTAAATAAAATATATATATTATACTGTTCTACAACAAACCTGAGCATACCCCCAAGCAAATGTACTTAGCATCTGGACAGCAGATGCAAATTCCATTTTACTCCTTTAGTCATGATGATTCACGTGAGTTTAAAATGTGAATCCGCGTGTGCTCAGAGTATTTTGTTCTTTTTGGGGTTGGCAAACTGTTTTCTTTGTTGCTCTCCTATCAGGGAAGGTAGAAGCATGTGTAAAACATGGCATGTCAGTGGGGGCAGGGAATGAGAAATCTGGATGTTCTTTAGCTTCACACGGCCAACTAAAGGGATGGTGTCTGTAAGAGCATTAGATGCAGGATCTCAAAACACTTTTCTGCTTAGGAACCACATGTGAGGTCTCTGGAGGAACAGTGGGATTTAAGTGTGGCAGGCAGATGATCTCTCACTCCCCCCCCCCCCCAATCTGACGGGAGAATTTGATAAACAAATGGTGATACTTTCCAATGTAAAATAAACTAGAATATTCTCTCTTAAAGCGGACATCTCTCCCAGGTATTATTTATAAAAATATTAACTCTTGAACGGGACGCGGGTGGCACTGTGGTCTAAACCACTGAGCCTAGGACTTGCTAATCAGAAGATCAGCAGTTCAAATGTCCGCGACGGGGTGAGCTCCTGTTGCTTGGTCCCACCTCCTGCCAACCTAGCAGTTCGAAAGCACGTCAAAGTGCAACTAGATAAATAGGTACCGCTCCAGCGGGAAGGTAAACGGCATTTCCGTGTGCTGCTCTGGTTCGCCAGAAGCGGCTTAGTCATGCTGGCCCCTTGACCCGGAAGCTGTCAGTAGACAAACGCCGGCTCCTTCGGCCTATAGAGCGAGATGAGTGTGCAACCCCAGAGTCGTCCGCGACTGGACCTAAAGTCAGGGGGTACTTTTACCTTAACTCTTGAACATTCGATATAGAGGAGAAAATTGCACCTTTCCATGCTGAGGCACCCAAACACCTGAACTAGACTTTGGTGTTTTAACAAAGGAGGGAAGGGCAAAAACTTGCCCAGCCTGCAGTCTTGACTAGCTCCTTTGGCTGGTTGGCAGTAGATGACCCTCGGGGTCCCTGTCAACTCTACAAAATTCTATAATGCTATGAAAAGTGCAAAAAAGTCTGCTGCTTACTAATTTACCGTATTTACACAAATCTAATGCGCAACTCATTTTTCAAAACCTTGAAACCCTCAAAGTATTTGCTGGTGACTGTAAATGCACCATCAATTTTTTTTTCGCACGCCCTAATTTTTGCAAGGTAATGTCTGTCTCCCAAAGGCTTGCACAGCTGTTTGTTGCAGCAGCCCTAGCCACAAGCTCCCCAGGTGAATGGTGCCTCTTGGGCTGGCCAGGGGCTGCTTCCCAGGCCCCTGTGGGACAGTGGGAGGAGGCCAGCGGTGGAGGAAACCGCTTGGGCACCTGTGGGGCAGGGCACACCGCAGGGCCCCCAGAGTCTGTCTGCCTCCTCCCACTCAGCTGACCTACAGCTGGGGGGAAGGCAGCGGGCGAACTGTTTGGGCAGTGCAGAGCCTG
This sequence comes from Podarcis filfolensis, assembly GCF_964270895.1. Lineage (NCBI taxonomy): Eukaryota > Metazoa > Chordata > Lepidosauria > Squamata > Lacertidae > Podarcis > Podarcis filfolensis. The sequence continues at coordinate 6,266,863 of NC_139606.1, read as the reverse complement.
TGTGGGCCCGAGTCACCACATCTCTCCCAGGACGAACACGTGGCTCAGGTGCACTGCAGGCCCCGTGGTGAGAGCTGCCAGGTATTTTGTCACCCCCCTCAGTGGTGACACACGGGTCAGACTGTCTTGGGGGCTGGGGGGCAGCTCAGAGACTAGGGGCGGCAGCTTGTGGCTGCCCATAGGACTCCCAAAGAGAGGGGAGATGAGGCTGAGGGCACACACCACAAGGGAGGGTGTTCCAAAAGGGGTGAGAGGCTGCCAGCTCTGCAGGCAAGGGGTGACACAACTGGGTTCCTGAGCCCCACAGGGGTGCTGCAGAAAGAAAGCAGTTGGTCAAGGGAGCAGTGGACCCAAAAGCTCTGCAATAAAGTATGAGGAATTGTTTGTGTTACTACATAACCCACCACACAGCCTAGACTACCAGGTGTGGTTGGAGCAATGCAAATGTAATATAATTTTTCTACATATTTCTATATTTAAATATGATCATCTTCCCCTTTACAGACCTGTTAGATGATTAAAATCACAGGGAGAGGTTTTACTGGAGGCACTATATTCTGCAGACTCTCATATGGCAGTGATCTGTAAACAGGCATTTTCTGACATTGAGCCTGCTGTTTGGAATGTCCTTCCCTCTGCTATATGGGATGCATTGTCCGTGGTGAATTTTAGATCTCTGCTGCAGACTTACTTTTTTGCCCTGGCTTTTCCTGACCATTAATGCTAGACACTGTACATTGATGCATATTTTATGTTTTAAGTTTTTATATTGATGTTTTATATTTTTGTGCTTACAGATTATTTTAACAAATAAGTGGTTTGGAATTGCTTTGAAATAAATGGCGATGATGAAACTATTTCCTTAAGGTCAGATAGGAGATACTGTTTAATTTCTTATATAAAACTAAGAGCACACACAGGGAGAGTTTTATTCCCTGTTTGTTCATATTGGTGCTGCATTCTAAACGAAAATGGGGCAGATTTACTGTTTGTACTTTTGTATCTAGTTGTGGCATGCTAGCCCTTCAACAGAATTCTTGCATATATGCCACTGTCGAAAGACAAACAGCGAAAGACTTAAAAGTCCATCCTCCCATTTTAAAAGAAGCCACAAGGAGACAATAGATACAAAGCGACGCCGACCCAAGAGACTTTTCTCTATTTCTTTCATGAAAGTTCAAAAAACTATCGTCTTGTGTTCATGAACACCAAAGGAGGGGGCAGAGTGGAAAACAGCCGAGCCCCTTCTCTTTCTGCTAGTGTCCACTGTGGAATTTATGTAGGAATTTATGTGTTACTGGAGAAATTTAGAGTGCAGGAGGATATTCATGCTACCTAAAAATGCTGGGGGACTCCTTCTGGATGGGTTGTAAGCTCCTGGCAAGCATGCAGATTTCCTCCCCATAAAAACCTGATTTAAATAGCTTACCAGTATGTTGCACATATAGTAAAGGTGGAAGATATACATTTATTGAAAAGAAGATCGTAAACCTAGTTTGCATGCTGAGAGAACATCTGGCAGTTTATCGCCCACATTGTTCATCAACTGCTTGTTTCGGTCAATCTCTTGCAAAGAACTTGGGACAAAGACGGGGTGAAAATGCCACAGAAATGCAGGCTTTGTTCTTAGTTTGCATAAAGTAATAGCAAAATTAGTACTAACCTCCATCTTTTCACATTGAGACACAGGGACATATCTCCCATATACTAAGCTTTATTTGCAAGGAGGGGTAGCCTTTCTGGATATAGCTTAATTCTCTGTCTCAAAGTGCTATAATCTCTCCTGTCCGTGATGGAGTTAATCAGCTACCAATGTTCTAGGATACTGTAATTCATCAAAAGTGGACGTGCAATCCATGCACACAAGAAACACAAATAAGGAGAAATTGTACAATTTTTTTTTAAAAAAATGCCATTTTTATTATTTTCTGATTCCATATTCAACTAATGACACATTCTTAGGTGCCTTCAAGGAGAGAGGTTGTTTCTCTTGCAAAAGCTGGCACAAAATGCTGTAAATGAAATCTTGCTCACCAAAATTATGCAGTAATTTTCTGTTTTTATAATGAATTTTAAATATTGTTATACTTTGTATGTTTTTTCTTTGTTAACATTTATGCTCACCACTTTGAAATTTCTGAATATTAAACAAAACATAAATGCCGCAGACATCAAGTTGTGGGAGGTCTTGAGCAACAAACCTGTTTCCTTTCGTAAATAAGGAAAATGCGCTGGAAATGTGGCCTAAAACTTGCTCTGAAAACATACCAGGGGGAATGCAGTTTGTTTGGAAGTCCCTGAAGATTATAAGCCGTGAACATGGGTATCCTTGGTTAAAATCTTAGCCAGGAATAATTAGGTTTCTTTATAATTATCATTAGGTTGCTTCACTACGAGAAGCCAAAGAATTCTTTGCAGAATTGTATATGCCAGAGATTTCTCATAGTAAAGGAACGAACAGGTATATCTTTGATGATAAGGCAGAGCCAGACGACAAAACCAAAAAACAAGATCTTGCTGCTTCTGCTATTGGAGTTCTAGCTGAAGACAGACAAACAATTGCACAAGAGCTGAAAGCTGGGCTATGGAGTTTCATATCATTCCTTCCCTGCACCCCCTGCCCCTGCTTCAGAAATGACAATAAATTTATGCCCCTTTCAATTATTAATCCTCCCTCAAAATACGCCATCAGTTAAAAAGACCAGCTCATTGAGAACCTTTGGCCTAACATGGTGATACTAATGGGATGAATGTACATACTATGACAGCAGTTTTCTTTTTTCTTTTCTTTTCCTTTTTAAAATTTTTTATTGATATAGCAAGAAAAGAAAGAGAAAACACAGATACAGAATTACACACAGGAATAACAATAAATACAAAATTTTCTTAAGAAACAATAAAACGTAAGTTGGTCTTAACACTATAGACCCGACCTCCCGTCTATTCCTTATTTCAATTTCATCTTACTTATTGCCAATACACACTTTTATCATAATTTAACTTTTTCTTAATACAGTGGTACCTCGGGTTAAGTACTTAATTCGTTCCGGAGGTCCGTTCTTAACCTGAAACTGTTCTTAACCTGAGGTACCACTTTAGCTAATAGGGCCTCCCGCTGCTGCCGTGCCACCAGAGCACGATTTCTGTTCTCATCCTGAAGCAAAGTTCTTAACCTGAAGCATTATTTCTGGGTTAGCGGAATCTGTAACCTGAAGCGTATGTAACCTGAAGCATAACCCGTGGTACCACTGTATATCTTAACTCTTATGCCTAACTTGCAACTATTACTGAAGTTCCTCGAATGCTGCAACAGAGTTTAAACTACTATATTTCTATTTCAAATATTCTTTGAAAACCTCCCATTTTGAGACAAATTCCTGTTTTGATTTATTCTTTATTTTTTCTGATAGATCTAATTTAGCATATTCTGTCAACTTTTGGATCCATTCATGTATAGAGGGAATTTCAATACTCTTCCATTTTGCAGAAATAAGAACCCTTGCTGCCGCCGTGGCGTAGAAAAAATATACCCTTCATTTTTTTGCGGAATATCCAAATGCTGCGTAACTCCCAATGTGTTGTGGTCTGCTGGGCTGCCTTGAATGATGGTGGGAGAAGCCATGGGCAGCAGCAGCCTCTGTCCCTCCTTCTTTCCCTCCTTCCTCTTAACAGATAGATGAGTTTGTGCAGATTAGATTAATGGAAGTGGCCACTTGTGGCAAAAGCGAGGGTAGCATCACCTGCAAAGGGTGCTTGGCGGGAGGAGGACGGCCTGCTGAGGGTCTGAAGGACCCTACCCTTGCCTCTTTCCACCTGGCTTGGGGTGGGGCTTGACAGGCTTCACAAGGACTGCAGCTGCATTTAACTTGTTTTTAATTTTCATCTGTGTTGTTTTAAATGAGACCATCTTGGCTGTGAGCCCTGGAAGACCTGCACCCTGCCTTGCTGGCCCTTTCCCATCTGGCCTGGGAGAGTGGAGTGCGGACTGACTCCAGCTACAAAAGTTAAGGCTGTTGTACAGATTCTTGGGCTGAAGTATTGTTGAGAGCTGTTGCTGTTATTGATATTATTGTTGTATCTTAAGTTTTAGATCTTATGATTTACCTTGAAACTGTTTCCATCTGGTTGTGTACTTTTTGATGTGTTTTTATTTATTGTTTATGGCTTCTGTTATGTCTGTAATGATGTACAGATGAGCATAGTTTCAACTATGGAAAGGCAGCATACAAATAAAATGATGATGATGATGATGATGATGATGAAATGTAGTGCCTGCAGACAAGTCAAAGGGGTGCCACAGAAAAAAATGCAGTTGGTCAAGAAAGCCATGGACTCAGAAAGGTTGAAAACCTCTGTATAATAATAATAATAATAATAATAATAATAATAATAATAATTATTATTATTATTATTATTATTATTATTATTATTATTATTATTATTTACTATTTATATCCCGCCCATCTGGCTGGGTTTCCCCAGCCACTCTGGGTGGCTTCCAACAAAACACTAAAATACAATAATCTATTAAACATTAAAAGCTTCCCTAAACAGGGCTGCCTTCAGATGTCGTCTAAAAGTTTGGTAGTTATTTTTCTCTTTGACATCTGGTGGGAGGGCGTTCCACAGGGCGGGTGCCACTACCGAGAAGGCCCTCTGCCTGGTTCCATGTAACTTGGCTTCTCGCAGTGAGGGAACCGCCAGAAGGACCTTGGCGCTGGACCTCAGTGTCCGGGCAGAACAATGGAGGTGGAGACGCTCCTTCACGTATACTCGGCCGAGGCCGTTTAGGGCTTTAAAGGTCAGCATCAACACTTTAAACTGTGCTCGGAAATGTACTCGGAGCCAACGTAGGTCTTTCAGGACCAGTGTTATATGGTCTCGGTGGCCGCTCCCAGTCACCAATCTAGCTGCCGCATTCTGGATTAGTTGTAGTTTCCTACTGCCTTCAGTCTCCTGCCTCAAGCTAATCCATGGCGTCCAGGTGCCATTTGGCACAGTTGAAGGAAGTTTCTCAACAAAGACTAGAAGGTTGCGAGGAGAACAGACAAACAAAAGTTATAACTAGGTTAAGACCAAATCTTCAAATACTCTACCATACCGAACAAGATTATAGCAACGACATTTCTGTTAGTATGCTTACAAGGCGCAAACGGAAAGTTGTGATCACACACTAACATGACAGCGTATTCATACCACTGCTTTGCATTAATTTCAGCTTGAACCACATTACTAATTCTGTCACACCTGCTGAGGGGACCATGTGCTTTCTGTTCTAATGACATTACATCCCAGTATCCATGTGAGTAATTTGTCTTTGATCAGGGATGGAATTTCTTTCCCTCCCCTTGCCCTGCTAGTTTGTCTGTTTGACTATGTGATTTCTGATCTCTGGGCTAATATTCTCCTTGTCCCCATCAGAAAGAGCACATTTGAATGATAAGCTGGTAACCTGCAAGAAATCCGAAAGTTGCGAAGACAAATTGGCACTAATTTTATGATGTGATTAATACAAGTTGACTCAACATCCTGAAGAAACCAACGTTGCCACCTTGGGAAATACATTTCTGCACCAATTATTCCTAGGTGTTATATCTGATTAATTATGCTCTCACTCCATTAGATAACTGATGGGTAACTTTGCATCTGTCTCCACATTTTTGATTTAACAGACAACTTTATTGAAAAATTCATGGAAAGAGAACAGCTGATGGATACTGTGTCCAGGATCCACTGTATCTCCCTTTCATGCATTATAAAGAAATAAATATTTTTAAAAGGGAGACTGGGTGTGATCAAAGGAAGCTAATTTCCTATGCTGTTTAAAAACACAATCTTCTCATGAATAGCTCTTTTATCCAGAATTCTATGTATCTGGGGGATGCTTCACTTTCCAGTTATGCAATATTGGGGGCTTAGCAACTAACAAGGTTTTATGACACCAAGCAGGGGATCAGGAACTGGAAATATAGCTGGAGATAAATGTGGAAAAGAGTAGATAGTACACAAAATTATGTTACTGTTACAAGGTTGTTGCTGTGGTGGTGGTGGTGATTTGCCCACAAAGCTTTAAAGAACAGCAAACCTCATGCTCACATTCCTCCTCAGAAAACTGGTTAGTTTGTACCATGGTTTGTTAGCTACCCAGATCATAAACCATGATTTGATCCTGCCTTTATCGAACAAAGCAACGTTCATACTAAAATAAAAATGGTATGTCTCTGCTTACCCATTGCTGGGAATTGCAAGTGAGAAGAGGGCTGTCACACTCAAACACTGCTTGAGAGCTTCCCACAGGGTTGGTCACTGTGAAAACAGGGCGCTGGACTAGATGGGACTGTGGTCTGGTGCAGCAGGATCCTTCTGACGTTCCCTACAAGTTTTTAATGAAATGAACACTGATTAGGAAGCAAAAAAAGTTCCAGACATCTTTCAGACACACCAGGGGACAAGGCTCACTACTTCTTGTGCATATAAGGTGCACCCCAGTTTGATGTTATGCCCATAAGGGGCAATTGTTCAGCAGCAATCTGGTAACATGCATTATTGAGACTTGAAAAATAAGACAGTCATCACATTGTAGTATATGCCTCCACGAGGCAAACCGATTTTAAGGCCAGGGGATGGAGATTCACAGCAAAGACAGAATGCCTACTCGAGGTTGCATTGCAAAATAATAGCACATTTTAAGATACAAAAACTCCTGCAGAATAATCATACATGGTCTGATTCATGGGTTAAAGAGGAAAGTTATTCCCTTTATCCTTTCTGAAATGGCAGTCCTACAATCAGAAGACACAGTCCTTCTGCATCAGCAGGAACTTGAGCAGGAGTTCATTTTATAACATTTCTGCTGAAAATGCGAATAAAGTATGTGTCCTTGTTTAAAAACGAGAAAGCAAAGGTCTTACATTTCAATACTGGGGCAGAGAAAACGAGGGAAGAGCAGAGAGCTTCAAACGTGCTAAGGAAGAATGTACATTAAGAGCAAAAGGTAACAGGATGAATTTGTCACTGCAAATGATACAGACTTAGAATTCATTTCAGCTGCATATGAGGAATAAGCAGTTATACTTGAAATTAGTTTAGACGTTGCTTGACAAGACATGATCTGATGTTTAGGGTGGTGTTCTGAGTACATATACACATTTTGGGGAGGTTTCACATGTTTTTATTTATGAAAATTATTCTTTTGTAACTCCAAATGGGTTAGAAAATTCCCAAACCATTTAAAATACTTTAAAGTTCTTTTGGGACATAGCCAGATACTTAATATTGTATTACATTTTATAGTTGTCACTTAATCAAGCTATTTAATATTATAGTACATTTTAAAACTGTCACTTAATCACATTTTCTTGACCCTTTTATGTGAATTAAAGATCACTGTAGATAAAAAATGGCATGCTTTAGTTTAAATAGATTCAGTATGTCCAGTCTGACAGTTACTTCTGAGACATTAAAAGAATTCTCTGTGATTAATGTGACCCACACCGTTAAATGGTGTAATGTTCCATTTCTTCAGCCATTAGAGGAAACAGCCTCAGCCTATACAAGTGAAAAACACACCCGGCGGAACATGGACTTGAAAATTGTGTGAGATACTGTAGTGCTAAGTACTGTTAAGGTAACAGAGCAAGTTATAATTTTTCAAAGGTAAAACTCTTGGTGAATTAAGTATTTTGTTTATTGATTGCATTTCAGTGTCATCCCATAACTGGGAAATGGAGGCCCCACAACGGAAACAAGTTAGGCAGCTGTGCGAGGAGAGGATAAGTACCACCACGCACTTATTTCAAAGCATCTGGCTCAAACTGTAATAAGGGCACAGCAAAGGCACTGTGTTCCTGGAGCTAAATCTCTGTAGGAACTTACTTTTTCAGCTCTGCCCTAGCAGTGCAGCCTGAAGGAGCCACAGTAAACCACAAACAGAAATCAATGTTCTATTTTGGGATAGCACACCCTCCAACATTTCTTTGATGAAAATTTGTTGTTGTTGTTTAGTCATTTAGTCGTGTCCAACTCTTTGTGACCCCATGGACCAGAGCACACCAGGCACTCCTGTCTTCCATTGCCTCCCGCAGTTTGGTCAAACTCATGCTGGTAGCTTCAAGAAAACTGTCCAACCATCTCGTCCTCTGTTGTCCCCTTCTCCTTGTGCCCTCAATCTTTCCCAACATCAGGGTCTTTTCCAGGGAGTCTTCTCTTCTCATGAGGTGGCCAAAGTATTGGAGCCTCAGCTTCAGGATCTGTCCTTCCAGGGAGCACTCAGGGCTGATTTCCTTCAGAATGGAGAGGTTTAATCTTCTTGCAGTCCACTGGACTCTCAAGAGTCTCCTCCAACACCATAATTCAAAAGCATCAATTCTTCAGCGATCAGCCTTCTTTATGGTCCAGCTCTCACTTCCATACATCACTAATGGGAAAACCATAGCTTTAACTATACGGACCTTTGTCGGCAAGGTGATGTCTCTGCTCGATGAAAGTAGGGATGTTCTATTCAACAACAACATTAACAAAACTTCCCTACATGTTCCTCTTCTCAGTACTGGATCTGCTACCAGTCCTGGGTTAAGCTATAATTCCTGCAATGCTCAAAGGATATACAACTTTCAGCCACAATAAAAGCAGCTTCTGCCACTCTTCAGCCTGAGCATAACACTATCTAGTCAAGGCATAGCAACGAGGGATGTGCATCACGGGTACTGAAACAGGAAGACCCTCAATGGAAAATGCCAACCCTTTGTGGGAGTTTTCTCCATATGCTAGATATTCATTTGGTTGGATATGTGTGCTTTACTCAAGTTGCATCCAGTAATTTAGCATTTTTCTCCCATCTTTATCTCAAGTACAGATATCCATTACATGCACACACAGTGAGCAATGCAGGTTCTCTACAATGACAAATGCATCTTCCAAACCACAAAAGCTTCTTATGCAAATTTAGAAAAAGGAAAGAAGAAGAAAATGATGTTTTATGTACAAAAAGAGAACTGGACTATCCTGTGCTAAACTGATAATGAGCAGTGTCCTTGCTTTTCAAATGCTACCTAAGTCCATATTCATTCTCAGCTACAAAGATCACAAAGAAAAGTCCTTCAGTGAAATTGCTTTTAAGTTTTCTTGGGCTTTTCCAGAACTTGGGCGCTAAACATTTTTATTCTGCAAGGTGTTGGCATACATAGGAAATGATATTCTCTCTCTTGTGCATTTTAATGCAATGCCCATCTTATTTTTTCACCCTTTGTCCCCAGATCCTTTTTGTTTGTTTAATTAATCTGACTATAATTGTTCCTTCTTTGTATCTTAATCACAAATCAGATGTACAGTGTTTGCTAACAGCTGTGAATAAAAGAGTTGCCCATTCTTGAAGTGCTATGTATGTTTTTCTTGATAGTTTAATTAGAAAGGGTGAATAATACTCTATTTAATTCATCAAGTAGGACAATTAACAATAACATTGATCTTTTTTGTTTGACAGCAAAATTTGTTTGATTACAGAACTGAATATAATGTAGCCAAATCGCCGTCAGTAATTCATTTCAGATAGTCAATTAAAAATCCTGTGTGTTCAGTACACATGCAAACAATGAACAATGGGGCAAACTAATCAAGGCATGATTAAAAAAATAAAAGCCAAGCTCTGGAAATTGGGATGTCAATGGAGGAATGGGCATGGCTAACAAGGACAGATTTTATACTGCCTGCCAAAGGGGAGGGCTTTGTCTTCTCTCTGTGGCACCTTCCAGGAATGGCCATGTTGGAAGCTGATCGGGGAATAATCTGTGACCAGCTTCTGCCATTTTTTCTTCAGTGCGATATTTTATTACCTTGGATGATGTCAGTCTGCACATAAAACATTCTCTTTAGAAGTGGATCAATTGGGCTGCATTTCACTGAAATAAGTGGAACTATGGTAAACGGCTGCGTCTGGCATAGCGTGGGCTTTAGTATGGAGGAAAGATTAAGAGCACTGTGGCATTTACCTTCATAGATCTTGAGAAGTTGGTAGGAATTTGTATATAAGTTGATTGAGGTACACATATCTATTTGACTTAATGTGCAGAAATCCACATCCACATTTATTTATTTTTAATTTGTGCATGAGGGACAATGCTGGTCTTTCCCATTCCTACCAGTAGGGGTTCCCTTTTCCTTTTGCCCCTGCCTTCTAAATTGTTGATTTTATTCTCCTATTAGCAACAAAGTCCTTTATAGTTTTCTTCATTTCTTTAAGTGGTTTTATTTCTTTTTGACTCTTTAAAATCACACTATAGGCTCTTTCAAGCAGCACTCATTTACAGACATACATGGGATCAAGTCCCATTGAACCTAAGGGGGAATACTATTAAGTGTTGCGCTTAAAACAAAGCAAAACCTTGAATCAGCCCGTTGCATCTGGCATTGTACTTTAGGTTCTAAAATCTCTATTATTTCTGACCTTAAGTGGTTTTCTTTCCACCCAGAAATATTGGCAAGCCAAAGTTTTTATGTGGAATGTCTTGCTGCAAGTGGTAGATTTCCAAGTGCTTCACCTCTAGTAATTATATTTCTGACCAGCTAGTTTGCTATTATTATTATTGCTATGATTGTTATTATTAGTAATTATATTTCTGACCAGCTGCTAGTTTGCTGCTATGTCTGCTAGGCTGTACACAGAATCATAGAATTGTAGAATTGGAAAAGATTCCAAGGATCATACTGCCTATGTCTGTTCAAAGTGGTCTAAGTAACCCAGTCTAAAATATTACGTTGAATGTCACACCAGCACTTACCTGTATTGTTACCACTGTAATTCACACCAACTTACAATGTTAATTTTAAAACGGGCGGCATTCCATTCATTGTTTGTGATTGCACCTTCAGTCACTCCTCTTTCAGGAAATCACACCCCTGGGCTCTTGCCCCCATTGATATGGAGTTCTGCTGAGCAGCCTTCTGAGCTTATTAAAATCATTTTTACAGAAATACAATGTTAGGGTACCAAGGGGTTGCTCGAGAGCAAGTAGGCAAATGCCTCCCTGCTCAGCTGTGAAGCCTTGCTTTTGATGCCAAAATAAACTTTATCTGTCCAGAGCGCCACTCTCCCGTGGCTGGCTCATACACTGGCAGAATCCGTGAAGAAGAAGAAGAGTTTGGATTTGATATCCCGCTTTATCACTACCCTAAGGAGTCTCAAAGCAGCTAACATTCTCCTTTCCCTTCCTCCCCCACAACAAAGACTCTGTGAGGTGAGTGGGGCTGAGAGACTTCAGAGAAGTGTGACTAGCCCAAGGTCACCCAGCAGCTGCATGTGGAGGAACGGAGACGCGAACCCGGTTCCCCAGATTACAAATCTGCCGCTCTTAACCACTACACCACACTGGCTCTCACACCCACCGTGAGTGGGAGGTCCTTAAACCTTCCCCAGCAGAGTAGTTTCTTGACGCCCAGTCTGCGCCTCCCCTCTCGGCACAGAAGCCTACTGCACAGGGAGGGCATGGGTAACAGAGGACCTCTCTCCTCCCCACTTTGCCCAGGCAAGGTGTCCTATCACCGCCTCGCCTCCTCCGAGCCCTGAAGCTCCTCTCCGCTGGAGGCGTGGTTACTCTCCTCCGCTGAGTAGATGCTGTTTCCCACGATCTTTTGGGGCTCTCTGTAATCCATCCGGCTTTTCCCCTCTCGCCCCTGAGCCGATGGCAGTTCCCTGACATACAAGCTACATGTTTGTTTTAGTACTGCGCCTGGAACTTAGGGTGGGTTTTATTTTTTATAAAGCAACATCACTGTACTTTTGTTTTATTGATGGTTGTGTATACTGCTTTGTGACCAGAATCGGGATTCAAGGTGACCTTAACAGATGGGGGAACTAGGCCAAAATTAGCAACATAACTTTCAGTAGGGACAAATGTAAGGTTCTGCACTAAGGCAGGAAGAATCAGATGCACAAATGCATCTGATGAGGGGCACCTGGCTTACTAACCATACATGTGAAAAGGATTTAGGGGTTTTGGTGGACAATAGTGTGATGCAGCAGCACCACAATTGAAGAAGGATATTGAAAAGCTGGAAGGTGTGCAGAGGAGGGCAACCAAGATGATCAAGAGTCTAGAAACCAAGTCTTATGAGGAATGGTTGAGGGAATTGGGGATGTTTAGCCCGGTAAAGAGACTGAGAGGAGATGTGATAAACACCTTCCAATATCTGAAGGGCTGTCACGTAGAAGATGGAGCAAGCTTGTTTTCTCCTGCTCTGGCAGGCAGAACCCGAACAAATGGATTCAAGTGGAAATGATTGTTGGATCCTGAAGGCTCTACAGTACAGATTGGGTACAGAGCTTAGGGTTTTATAAAGCAGAGTACAGAAAGACTGAGGATCATGCTGAGTTTCCTGAGCAGTATATCCTCTGTATAAAGTTTACATACATCAGAATTCCAGAGAGGTGAGGAAACTTTGAGTAAATCACTCTCTCTGTCTTTCTCCTGCAGAAGTCAATAGCTGTGCATTTGAAGGGAGAACAGATTCTCCTTTTCTGTGCCTTCAATTGCAGCCCCTTCACTTTCCCCCATAAAAGCAAGTGTCCACCATAGAGTGCGCTGCTCTGGTTGTGCCAGAAGCGGCTTAGTCATGCTGGCCACATGACCCGGAAAAACTGTCTGCAGACAAACGCCAGCTCCCTTGGCCTGTAAAATGAGACGAGCGCTGCAACCCCAGAATCGTCTGCGACTGGACTTAACTGTCAGGGGTTCTTTACCTTTACCATAGACTTCACCAGGAGAACCTTATGGGCCTGCAACCGAGGGCCTAGATTCATGTTATGTTAAATATGTAACATGTAGTGGCATCAGCATTTATTAGTATGTGGGTGATTTTCACCAAGACTGCGGCATGTAGGGAAGAAAATTTTAACCTTCCCTCTTCAGCTGCAAACCTGACAAACACTGCCTCCCACAGCAATTGGCAGCAAGGGGGGAAGAGAAAAGCTCTTGCTGCTGCCAGTGGGAGGTTTTCTCCTAATACTAATTGCCATCTGCATGTGTGCGTGGTTTTGACATCAGTATTGCCTTTTCGGAGGAATGGTTAAACCACCCCACCCTGCGTGAAAATTGGCTCCAGCACATAGTGTGTGTGGTTTTTTAAAAAAAAACCAACAACACTGATGTCAATGGACACTATGCATTTAAAGCAATGTGTAGTTAGGCCCCCAAATCTTGAAATGGAAGCAAAAGCTAAACTTTTAAAGGCATGGTGTATCTGCAGTAGGTATAGCTGTTGTGAACTTGACCTGGAGCAGGACTCAAGACCGTGGCAGTGATGAGAAGGAGCAGCTGAATCAGGGTATTCAGTGGTGCAAGCTGTGGTTCCCGTGGAGCAGGACAGAGTACTGCTACTTTAAGACACACTACTGTTCAGGAAGGGGCAGAGCCTGGGAGGTGGAGTCTAGGCTGAGACTAACAAAAGGCCTCAGCTGCACTCCAAGCCCCTTATTGGAACAAGCTTTCTGCTTGGAGCTATCCAAGGTTCTGCAACAACCGTTTGACCCTATCTGCTGCCTGCATGACCATCCATTGGACCTCATAGACTCTTGTTTTCGTTCAGGATAAAACATGCACCAAAAAAAATTTAAGATTTGATTTCAGTTTTCCAAAATTAAAGCATGAACCAAATTCAAGAAGATGATCGTACAATACAGATTACAGGCTGGACACATCATTAAGATAGTTAAACGCAGAGTATCTTTCCACAGGCAGCCTTGAGTTGTTGCTGGGTGAAATCCATGCTCTTTTGTGGTAGCATACTAAGTAAGATTGTCCCATATTTTGTCCCAATTGTCTACTGTTTATTGATTTCCTTTAGCACAGAGCTGATTGGTCCATTTCTCCATAAGGGCTGAATGCCAAATCTGGCTCTACTAGTCTTGCATTTAACTTCGTTTGAGCATTCTCCTAAATGTTGCAATGGTATGTTTGGCAGCAGCCAATAAAAACTTAGTTCCTCTAGATATTGTATTGAATTCCCACACATGGAAATTGAAGCTAGTTTGAGACCAGGTGGAAGAGTTTCACCAGTTAGATTTTCTATTCCCTTAAAGAACTGATTCCAAAAGTTACTGACCATTAGACATGTCCACCACATATGGTAATACAACCCTAAAGACCTGCACCCTATCCCACAGGTGTGAAAACATCCATCCTTAGTTACAGTACCACTTTCACTCACTTTCCATTCACCTGTTCAAGAATGAATATAACCTGAAATAATAGGTTTGGTAGGGAGGGTTGGTTCTGCCTGAGAGATAGCAGCCTTAGATGGCTTCACTTTGTTCCATGCACAAGAGACAAGATGCTGTGGTAGTTGTGGCTGGTCAAGATACTGTGTTGCCATAGTAAAGCACATGGAAAGAACAGAACTCTAAGCCAATTTATGATGATATACTTCCAAAAGGCTGTGCATACATTAAAATATAAGACAGTAGTTGCCCACATGCTAACAGTTGGACAGACACACTACAATAGGAAAAAGGTATGGGCAGAGAAGATAGCGTTTGGGTGGTAGGTCCTTCACTGGCCAATAGACGGGGGTGAGGATAATCTCCCCCTTGCCAAGATGTTCTTTCTGGGATGCAGGGGGTGCAGCCTTCTAGTGAACCCTTGGTGTCCAGGCCACTGGTAGAGGCCTGAGTACCCTTCCCTTTGGGTCTGCATTCTCATGGGATTGGGAGGAAAGTGCTCTTTCTTACATGGGGGGTGCGGAAGCATTGTCCCAACAGTTGTTTTTCTGGCTGATGAATGGGACCAGGCTGTTTCCCACCTGCCAGTCACCTGGTTGGTGACAGAGACCAGAGTTCTTCAGATCTACAGTTTATATTGACCATCTTCCTGAACAAAAGGTGTCTGCAGCACTAACATATCCTATATAAGAGGAGTCTACTATTAATATTGGGTGGCACTGTGGTCTAAACCACAGAGCCTAGGGCTAGCCGATCAGAAGGTCGGCGGTTCAAATCCCCTCAACGAGGTGAGCTCCCGTTGGTGGGTCCCAGCTCCTGCCAACCTAGCAGTTCAAAAGCACGTCAAAAGTGCAAGTAGATAAATAGGTACCACTCTGGTGGGAAGGTAAACAGTGTTTCCATGCACTGCTCTAGTTCGCTAGAAGCAGCTTGTCATGCTGGCCACATGACCCAGAAGCTGTCTGCGGACAAACGTCAGCTCCCTTGGCCAGTAAAGAAAGATGAGAACCGCAACCCCAGAGTCGTCCATGACTGGACCTAACAGGCAGGGGTCCCTTTACCTTTACCTTTACCATTAATATTGAGAAAGAGAAGGGTGGGGAAGAGCAGAGATTCCTACGGCATCCCAGAAAACAACACATTTATTCCTTGGGACCTCAGCTTTCACAGGCAGCGCTCCATTATAATATTCTCAAGCGATGTGGAATTGATTAACACACAACACAAATATGTACTGTATCTTCTCTCACTGAAAGTAGAAACTTTAATGCATGCGTAAGTACCTAAGCAAGCAGATCCCCACTTGTGTGATCTGCTCACTCTCTTTTCACGGTGCACAGATTTGCAGTAGCAGGGCCTACACACAAATGCATTACTGCACAAAAGTTCAATTTCTCATTAAAGGCTTTATACACAGTGTGGTAAGGCTACATGGATGACCTACACATGCAGGCGTGTATGAACCAAGCTTAACGTGCTCCTCTTTGGAATCAGTTACTGAAATCATCTCTGAAAACATGCTATTATAGAGAGAGAGAGAAAAGGGGGTCATTTGCCAGTAATGAGCTGGCAAACCCAGTGAAAGGATGACCACAATTTTACATGAGATTTGTATAGACCAGGGGTCTGCAACCTTTAAGACAAAAAGAGCCACTTGGACCCCTTTCCGAAGGAAAAAAAACTGGGAACCGCAAAACCATTGCGACATTTAAAACAAATATATCTCCGGAGCCGCAATCTGACAGCGGGCGGGAAGGTGACGTCGGGACGGTGCGTGACTAATGCACGCACCGCCCCCATGCGACGTCACAGCCAGTACAGCGCCTGCCACAGTGGGGAGTGTTGGGGCACACAATGCGCCTCCTCCCCTCACTAGTATCCGCCCCGGAGCCGCGGCAAAGGTGTAAAAGAGCCACATGCGGCTCTGGAGCCATGGGCTGCTGACCCCTGGTATAGACAATGTAAGAAATAATTGAGCAACTTCTGATAGATGACCAAGCTTAAGCTAAAAGCATGTACATGAATCTGCATCACCATTATATATTTTTTAAGAATAGCTTTCAAACCTCCAGCAAATTTGTCACTTAAGGACCTTGGGAGCAATTTGTCCAGAAGAAGAAGAAGAAATGGGTTGCCAAAGGATGGGACTACAGGAAATCAAAACTGCTTTGTTGTCAGTGAGAATCCAGATTGTGGGCAAGGATATTATGAATGCTATATAAAGAGCTCTGCAAAGTATCCTCCACTGAACAGGAACTAATGAGAGCTGAATGAGCACATGTAATTGAAGAAGCAGCAAGGAAAAGAAGAAAGGAAACATCCCAAGAAGAGAAACAGAAACGCTATCAAGAGGACAAAATCATGGCAACATCTGCAGGATGAAGAAACATCCGGGAGGAAAAAGGAATGGCAGAGATGGCAAATGCTGCTAAGTCAAATGCCTGCTGAGATTTGTCTATGAATGCCCTTCGTAAGGAAGTATCTGCTGTGCACAGAATTGTATACAGTGCAAGAAAGGACCATTATGCGCTGGTCTCAAGGCAAACTTTTCTCTGCAATGCCACTCTGTGCTTGGGACAAATGGGACAAAAGATGAACACCCATTTGCCTGGCCCCAAACACTGCACAGGCTTGTGTTTATATAGTGAGTTTGAGACTCTGTTCTCTGGATACTACAGAGGTTGGGGCATGTAGGGCAACAGCTGCTGTACTTAGTTTGAGAATGATTCTCCATGCAACTGGTGCCACCCAGTCCTAATGGGTTGTGTTCGCAGAGCAACTCCCAAGAATGAGGTCTTACAAACAATAATCTTTGTGGTGGAAGTGGAAATGGAAATTCAATGTATGTCAGTCTTCAATTCAGCCAGTCCCAAAGACAGATTAAGTTCCTTACTTTGATATCATGCAAACCTTTTATCATCCTCAATGCCATCTCTCCAACACGGATGCCTATATTTTTGTGGGAGTAAGATAGCGGCTTGATGGGGCGTGTCATGTGCATGCACACAGAGGCTCACCATCATTCCCATTCACTCTAGCAAAAGAGGTATATCTTTGCACACAGAGATGGATGCATTCAGCTTCCCTCTCCATTCTAGGGAATGGGGAAACCTTTGTGCAAGCTCCATGTGGTCAAATGAGCTCCTGTATATACATGGAGGCACAAAGATGTGCATGGATTAGGCTGAAAAATCAATCCTAAACTATTATGCCTGGTAGAACTATGAAGTGAGGCATGGAGGACTAATCTCTTTGTACTGCATAATATCAAAACCGCTTGTATATGTTCAGGAAAGTACCCCAGTGGAAAGGACTAGCAACAATGGAGTGTGTGTGTGTGTGTGTGTGTGTGTGTGTGTGTGTGTGAAGCTTAGATTGCCTCTTTCATCTTACTTTTGTTAATGCCAGATTATCACTTGCATGAAAGCAGGGCCGTCTTTACCTGGGGGTGCAATAGGTGCAGGGCACCTGGCCGCTGAATTCTGGGGGGCGCCAGGCGCCAGGCGCCCGCCGCTGAAGCCGCCTAAGCTCTTAACTATCTACCTGTTATGAAATAATAAATAATTTTGATCAAGCTAGAAAAACAAAATACATATATATCTAGGTATTACCGAAATGTATACCTACTGTTTTCCTAAAGGACTTTTGACTTTGTGCGCTCATTTACCAAAGATGCACCGCACCAGCGGCGGCACTTGTCATTCACAACGGCGGAGCTTGTCAGACTCAACGATGGCGCTTGTCATTGTCAACGGCGCCATGCACGCGAAATTAAATTACATCATAATAAAAGTTAATTTGGGGGCTCTGGGCGGATCTTTGCACCCCGGCGGCGCATATGCTAAAGACTGCGCTGCATGGGAGTTAAGGCAGGGTAGGCATTTGTCACCTGAATGAGCATTCTTGCCAATGCAGCGTTACAAAACAACTGAGGTAAGAACTGCTTAGGAGTCCTCTGTAGAAATGCCTATAGAAACCAGATGTAATAAATAGTCTCCTTTTTTTCAGCATAAGCCAAATGCACAGTAGTTATAGGCTATAAGGTTGCCACAACTTTTTCTAAAAAGATCTTGTTCATAAAATAAAGGCCTAAAAAGTCTTTGTTATCATGCCTGCGCTACAGATTTTGCTTCCCTTTTGACTTACTTCTTGTTTCAAAAAGCTGCGTTTGCTGTAACAGCTCATTTTTTTCATGCAAAATACTGAATCTAATTGCAGAAATATGTCATTCCTTCCTCTACGCCACATGGCATGAGTTAATGATGATGAATGAAAGTAATAAAGCCAAAATCTTTTCTGTTTTTCAAACTAAAGCTCCTGTTAAATTACTGGGAATTATAGGCATGCATCTACAATAAGGACACTGCAGAAGGTCAAAGATCCCGCTTCCTGCTCTAGGCCAAATTATTCAACAGGCAGTTTGGTTTGGACCTACAAAAACATATATTTTGCTGAGAATGATGGGAGCCACCTATGAAAAGGAGCTTAGCTGAAAGCTGGAGTTTTCATTAGAGGGCTTCATTCTTTTCCCTGTGGAAAGCTGTATATGACTCACCAGAGACCCAGGCTTGCCTCATACGTCTGTGGAAGCTATTTTTGGATTTTCAGACTTAATTCATTTGGGGAGTTGGGTCTTGATGAGATGTCAGTGGGGCTCTGCTTCCTCAATGCAAGTCTTTATTCTGCTGCACTGAAATATGAAGCAGGTTCCAGACTGGCTTGTGTCTTTTACACCTGTGCAATGTGGCAGCAAAATACAGCTAAAAGCATTTCACCCAGGTGCAAGGCAGGGCTGAAGTTGCTACCACCGCCATCCCTATCTGGTTTGGTTTGGTCGTTTCATTCATGGTGCATGAATGAAATGAATGAGGTTCCATATCATATTCAGAACCCAGCATCAGCCACATTATTCTAATTATGTACGTAATAATATGTATGTGCATATATGTATATATATAAAATATTGCTCAGTCTTGGTAGAGTGAAACTGTCACACTTCCAGAAGAATATACTAAATTAATGAGACAAAGAGAGAGAAAATGAAAGCCCAATTAAAAAACCAATTCAACCAATGGGACTTCAAATTCATGTGCTTGCTTTGGATCAGAATGACAGATTCTCAGAGAAAGGTTTGCATTTATAGCAGACTTGTTCATCTTTCATAGTCCCCCCTCCCCCATCTTCTCATGGTCTTCTCTTTCTCCCCATAACCTACAGCCCATTCCTTTATGCATGGCACATCGGCTAGCAAATGTTGTCCCAGTGGGATTCCCAAAGTATCCGTTGGATAAAATACAAATCTCTCTTCTGTTACCGTTTAAACAACAGATTAAATAAAATGGAAGATAGCAAGGCCACTTGGGACCATGGTATATTTTTAAATCAAGCGGTGTGTGTCCAGAGGTGGATACATTTGGGGGTTTCTAGCAGGCTTAGCACCCTCATGAGAGGAGAAGACTCCCTGGAAATGACCCTGATGTTGGGAAAGATGGAGGGCAGAAGGAGAAGGGGACGACAGAGGACGAAATGGTTAGATGGTTGGATAGTGTTCTCGAAGCTACCAGCATGAGTTTGACCAAACTGCGAGAGGCAGTGGAAGACAGGAGTGCCTGGCGTGCTCTGGTCCAGGGGGTCACGAAGAGTCAGACACGACTAAACAACAACAACAAAGTTTGGCCACCTCTGAAATTGAAATTTCATTTATTACGGCCATAGGCCCATACAGGTAAAAACAACACATAAATAACAGCTTGTGCCGTAGGGGAAAAAAAGCAATCGCTAAAACACCACTACTTACTCCTGGCCACCTCTGCTTACTCCTCCCAGCATGGAATGTACAGTGGAATCCTATACAGATCTTCTCAGAAATAAGCCCCAGGTAAGTCTGCGTAGGATTGTATCCACAGTGGCACAAATAAACAAATAACCCCACTGATGTCTAACAACATGACACAGGAGAGAGAGAAAAATATCAATGGACTCAGAAATGCATTTCTCATTTATTTCTCAATAGCAAGTCTTTTCTGGAAATGTCTGATAACATTTTTGATATGGGATAATATTCCATCTTTCTAATGTTTTCTCTTTTTTTCTTTTAAAAAAACACTCAGGGATATAAGATAAATTTGATCCTGTCACTTTTATCCACAAATCTCCCTCCCGTCCTGAGTAAATGTACAATGCTCGCTTTCTGGCTTATAATTTCTACAAACACAGCCATCTGTTTTCAAAGGATTAAGTCCATTTCTTAGGCTGGAGGCCTGTTGTTAAAGCAGCATGATATATATGGCATAATAGATTCAAAGGAGTTGCCAATATAATGTCAGCAAGCCTCTCCCATGTTGCAGCCTGCCCCTATTGACAAGAAGTTCAAGGCATCAGTTTCCCAAGTCACGGGGGGCCAAACGAGATGACCCTCGTGGTCCATTCCAACTCTACAGTTCTATGATTCTATGAGAACCATGGTTGCCAAAGTTAAAGATCCATAAGAAGTTGTGAGGATGTGTGTGTGTGTAAGAGTTGCTCCCAGACCCCTCTTAGTCAGCATAGGTACACAGAGTGACTGTGGGCACACAGAAAAGAGCAAAACCAGGCATACCATCTACATAGCTACAAGCATGGAAGGATCTCCTTTGCATTCAGAACGTCCCAGCTTGAATCAATGCATCTCCAGGTAGAGTTTGGAGGTGTGAAACCCTGAAGAGCCACTGCTAAATGGTTGGTTTAAGACAACTTCCTGCGTTCCTAAGCAACCACGGCCATGAAGAACATGAGAATATGGCCTTTTCCCATTTAGGAGCAGCAGACATCTCTGCAAAGACTCGCTTGTTCTAGACAACAGCAGGAAGAGCTGAGTATGGCTGAGTAGAACTGAGGGTGAAAGTCGAATGAGGGGGCAGAGGCAGGAGGCCTGTAGGGAATAGGAGCCAATTGAAGTGGGGCAGAACTAGGAATCTGGGCAGGGTCTAGGAAAGGAGATGGAAGCAATGGGTCTAAAAGATGAGGACTGTGAAGTTGGGCCAAGAGAATGGAAGATGAAGCAAATGTAGACAAGGACATTCATTGCACCTGGCAGTCACCTGCCTAAGACAAAACAAAAAATTTTTTTCCTCCAGTAGCACCTTAAAGACCAACTAAGTTAGTTCTTGGTATGAGCTTTCATGTGCATGCACACTTCTTCAGATACACTGAAACAGAAGTTGCCAGATCCTTCTATATAGTGAGAAGGTGGGGAGGGGTATTACTCAGAAGGGTGGTGGGAATGGGTGATTGGCAGATAGCTGTGATGAGCCTGTTGACGACTCTTAACGACTGCAATAGGTCTTACAGGAAAAAGCAAGGGGTGAGAAGGTGAAAAATGGCTTTGAGTAATACCCCTCCCCACCTTCTCACTATATAGAAGGATCTGGCAACTTCTGTTTCAGTGTATCTGAAGAAGTGTGCATGCACACGAAAGCTCATACCAAGAACTAACTTAGTTGGTCTTTAAGGTGCTACTGGAGGAAAAAAAATTTTTGTTTTGACTATGGCAGACCAACACGGCTACCTATCTGCAACCTGCCTAAGATATAGCCGTGATGGGGTGGCTGGGGGCTGTTTTTTTCTGCAAAGGTATGTGTAAGAGAGTGGACGCAGGTGGCGCTGTGGGTAAAACCTCAGCGCCTAGGACTTGCCGATCGCATGGTCGGCGGTTCGAATCCCCGCGGCGGGGTGCGCTCCCGTCGTCTGGTCCCAGCGCCTGCCAACCTAGCAGTCCAGGAAGACACAAGATCTACCCACCTGGGAAGAATGGCAGATGAAGTTGATGGACTATATGGAACTGGCGGAAATGACTGGCAGAATTCGAGACCAGGGAGAAGAGTCGGTGGAAGAAGATTGGAAAAAATTTAAAGACTATTTACAGAAACACTGTAAAATTAATGAATGTTAGAAAGATGTTGGAATGAAGCTATATGGCTTTAGTAGGAATGTTATAAAGAATTAAGTAAGAATAGATTGTTTAATGGGCCAAAGGGGAAAAAATAAGGTTAGATTGGGTTAAGATAAATTATAGGACAAAAAATGAGAAAGCTGGAAAGGATTTGCTGAAATAGCTAATTGAATTGGAATACAAAAAAGGGAGGTGTGAGGAGGTCGTTGAAACAAGTAAATGAAAGACAAGATATGGAAATATTGGATGTGTTTTTAATTGTTTTTGTTCTTGCTTTTGTTTTGTTAAGATAAGCATTGTTTTGGGGTTTTTTTGTATTGTATTGTATTGTATTGTATTGCTTTGTTTAAGTCTTTTTCTTCTTTTTGTAATCTTTAAACTCTTAATAAATATTACTTTAAAAAAAAACAACGAAAGCACCCTCGGGTGCAGGTAGATAAATAGGGACCGCTTACCAGCGGGAAGGTAAACGGCGTTCCGTGTGCTGCGCTGGCTCACCAGATGCAGCTTGTCACGCTGGCCACGTGAAACGGAAGTGTCTGCGGACAGCGCTGGCTCCCGGCCTATAGAGTGAGATGAGCGCACAACCCTAGAGTCTGGCAAGACTGGCCCGTACGGGCAGGGGTACCTTTACCTTTACCTATGTGTAAGAGAAGAGACCTACTTCCACCCTTTTTGTACACTTTCCTCTATTTCAACCATCCTCATTCAATAAATCTGCTGCTGCTTAGAATAGGGCTGGCTCCAGCTTTTGTGGGAGTCCTTCAGAACGTGGCCTCTGGAGGCCCCTTATCTTAATGGGCCTGGCAGTGATAGTAGAGGCAGCCAGCAGTACTTAGATCAGAACGTTCCTACAATTTCTTGAAACAATGCTACATCAGGAGCATTGTGGGAAATTTCAATGGCATCTTGACATCCAGCGCTGATCATAAGTCCAGGGTAGCTATCAGTGGTGGGTTCATTTTGCAGGAGCAAACACAAAATGCTCTTCCCTTCTTCCATTCCACTTCATCTATTTCTCTGCCATCACCCTCACTACCAAATGAAACCTTTTTCATTATTATGACCCTAGAGAGGGAAATAATCTGGAAAAAAGAATTCATTTTGAGCACCAGTATGTCACTGAATTGTCCACCAAAGAGACATTATTTGAAGCTCTGACTTTATCTGAGTAAGCTCATGGTACTTTAGAACACAGTACTTTGGTTTCAAAGTCAGTTTTCATTTTCAGGTAGTCAACAAGGAAGGGCAATACAGACCTTGTTTTTAACTTGGACGAACAGGCAACAGCAGGGAAGGCAGATGCATTGCATACTCAGTGTTGATGTAGCATCAAACATAGTTGGCCCTGAAACCAAAACATGCTCACCTAAGACTCTTGGAGAGTATAAACACATTCCTGCCACCAGCTGCTTTGCAATGTGCTGGCAAAGTGAATCTGGAGGCAACCCTGCAAAAGGCCACAATAATGTCTCTGATGAAGAAAAAGACCAAAGCTAAGGAGGTAGATCTGAGAATGTCCTTAGTGGTTACAGACCTCGATTTGGTGATGATTAGCCAAAGCAGGTGACATATTTTGTATAGCACACTGTCATTCATACAGACTGATAAAATTTCAGTCTGAGAAATTCAGTCTCTTGGAGTATTGTATAAGTTTTTTTACAGGTGCTGGCAAAAGAAATGGATGAGAACAGAACAAAAATTAAAGAGAAATGAAAGGCCAGATTGTGTATCTAGTTAGTAATTAATTGTTTGTATTCCCTCTTGCCCTCCCTTACACTTGTGCAAAACAGTAGTGCTCCAAAGCACGTTTTGATTCGACCAGGCAGCTTGATTGCACATACAGGCATCCTTGCAATAGCACGTGCGGATATTTGCAACCATAGCTACAGCATGGTGTAGAGAAATCTGTCCTGTTATGCAGTCTCAGAATCAGGTTAATAAGGCTGCATTTATATAGCTATCCTTGGAGCGGATCATAGGCACTTTTCAGTCCTTCTGTTGCCACTTTCACCCTGTTATGTGCTAAACAAGCTATTTCCACGCCACCATTAAACCCTGCCATGCAGTGGGATCACAATAGCATTGGCAAATGTTTGCATGCAAGCACATCATATTGAATCCATTCTAATCTACACAAGTTGTGATACCGCATTATTTCAGCAATCCCTGCACCTAGTCTTTTGAACACTTCTGCACATGTTACAGGTAGGCAGCCATGTTGGTTTGCGGTAGTCGAAACAAAATAAAAAAAATCCTTCCAGTAGCACCTTAGAGACCAACTAAGTTTATTACTGGTATGAGCTTTCGTATGCATGCACACTTAAGAAGTGTGCATGCACACAAAAGCTCATACCAATAACAAACTTAGGTAAAGGGACCCCTGACCATTAGGTCCAGTTGTGGACGACTCTGGGGTTGTGCACTCATCTCGCTCTATAGGCTGAGGGAGCCAGCGTTTGTCCGCATAACTAAGCCGCTTCTGGCGAACCAGAGCAGCACACGGAAACACCATTTACCTTCCTGCCAGAGTGGTACCTATTTATGTGCTTGCACTTTGATGTGCTTTCAAACTGCTAGGTTGGCAGGAAATAACAAACTTAGTTGGTCTCTAAGGTGCTACTTGGAAGGAATATTTTTATTTTATTTCTGTACATGTATGTGTGTGAGAGTGAGGGACTCGGTTGATATTACATGATGGAAACCTGTTAAAAAACACCCTGCAGGTTGATTTACCTCTGGAATTTTAAAATTAGAGCTATTGATTTTATGGTTTAAATACTGTACTGTAATGTAGTTGTATTACTGGTTGTTCATTGGAATTACACATGCACAACTTTACTGCGCTTCATACACCCAAAATGCACAGTACAACAATAAACTATATCAGGCACGCCCAAACTTGGCCCTCCAGATGTTTTGGGACTACAACTCCCATCATCCCTACCTAACAGGACCAGTGGTCAGGGATAATGGGAATTGTAGTCCCAAAACATCTGGAGGGCCGAGTTTGGGGATGCCTGAACTATATCAACAGTTATTAAGGTGTAAGATCGGGCTTGCTAGTCAACAGAGAGGCTTTAGCCTGTAGATACTGATTTCTGATTTTTACTGCCCCTGAGAGGAATTTTGCTAACCACCACCACCTCCAGGCGAGGGGATGGTGGGGTGGACTCAGTTGATATCAGCGATTGCTTCTCATTCTGGGCTGATCAGTGCTGAAAAATCCACAAGACTTGGGGAAATGGGTGTTACTCCTTTTGCCTATGATGAGATGACAGATCCCATCTTTTGCACTGTTCAGGAAGCCCAGTGGAGGAAGCACTTTTTCCACACAAGCAAACTCCAAGGTGGCTGCATCCTGGTGAGGGACCTCCTCCACAGTTCATGGCTTGCAGGCGCCGAGTTGAGAAAGGAGTTTATCAACAGAGGTAGGATAAGGTAAGATCCATATGACCCATAAATGCATCAAGTGGGAGTAAAGTTGTAACAAGGTGGGAATTTGTATACTGACCAAGTTATGATTACCAGTTTTTTCCCAATAAATCTGGGGACACTTTTTCTTTTATTTATTTCTTTTATTTTGAAGCTGAGTAGCAACAGGGAGTCAGTAGTGGGAATGGTGAGGCAAAAGACCCTGGGCCCAAGCACACAAGCATATTGTATAAAGGTGCAAAGCCCTTCTTTCGCACCCTGTGGAACATAAATGTGCAGAGGTTTTTTTTTAAAAAACTGGGCAACGCCTGCCTGCCCGAGACTCCTGAGCCTGTCAAAACAAAGGCGGAAGGGGGCAGGAGATTTGTACTGCTGGACGTCCCCGGTTCCCCTTCGGCAGCGGCAGTGGCAGTGGCAGCGAGCAGCTCCTGAAGCCAGCCAGAGCCAACTGTGCTACCAGGCCGGCTCTGGGCTGCTGCTGCTGCTGCTGCCATGTTTCCCAGGGACAGATTTGCAAATCTGGGGACATTCCGGGGACGGAATTTGTCCGGGGACAGATTTGCAAATCCAGGGACTGTCCCCGGGAACCGGGGACGTCTGGTAACCCCAGACAAAGTGCAACTGGGCTGGATGTTTCTAGCCACTGCGGCAATCCGATTCGCACAAGGCAACTTATTTTTAATCAAAAAGGCTAATTTTTATTTGTACGTGTTTCTGGGCATACTGAATTTCTTCTTCATTATTTATTTTTGATCTTAACAGTTTCACAAATGAAAATAACATAATGATGCAGCCCTCCCAATTTCACAAGAGGCCCTCTGGTTTTAGCAACCCTGAAGCTGCTTTCTCCCTGCCTTCACAGGTCGTGTGCTAGCACAGCAAGGCATCACCCTTCTGGTTGTTTTGCCCATGCCCATGCCCATGCCCGGTTTATTAGGGACAACAGTTTTAACACAGCTTCAAGCTTAATTTTTCCTGAGTCCTGCTAGCAAGTGGAGGGAGAATGGGGAGGGGAAACAGCTAAGCTAGGTCCCCGGTTCTCCCCAGACAATGCCCTGAAGCTTGAGGTACATGAATCAGGATTGTGCTCCGCAGGTGCTGAGTTGTGGAGTCTCCATGACTGGCACCAACAGAGCTCCGAGTTTCAATGAATAGGACTTTATGAGCAAGGCCTCCAGTGAGTGATGTAACAGTTATTCAGATGGCATACTGGAAATCATTCAAAAGTTATGGCCAGCTTCAGCACAAGAGTGAATAATGTGCACCCAAGGAGTGATAAAAATTCACCCATGAAGAGGAGGAAAATACACATACTCCAATTTTAGACGCATGGGTAATCAAAGATAGGGAAGCCCTCGCCACGATATGATCTGTTATCAGAAACCCCGAAGCAGCTGGATGATTTCTGAACTTTGACTCCCAGAATCCCATCTGGTTGCAGTGTGTAGGGGGGAAATATATTGAATTTGTTTCGTTCAGCCTCTGGACAGCTTTCCCCAGAACTCCCAGTTTAAACAGCGTGATTTGCATGTACATACTGAAAAAAAGACTAAATTAAGCACCAGCTTCAATTTCTGATAGTACAGTTCAAGCGAACTGCTGCAAAGTGTATCAAACCAAAGTGCGGCAAATGGCAACGTGGGAAAACTGGGTTTCAAATGGCCAGTGTTGCTTCCCAGAAGAACCATCTGCTCTTTGTCTACTAGCAACTGAAGAATACAGAACAATTGCTTTAATGGACAGCTAGCTTGCAACAATTTTAGCTATTGATTAGCATAGCATTACATTAATTTTAAAGGATAGAAGCATCTGTTCTTATTATTTGTTATTTGGGATTACAGCACTTATCAGCAATTGTATTAGTTCTTCTGCCTGGTTGCTGAGTCAAGTTAAATGATGGTGCACTTCCTGTCTGTGATGTTTATCTCCCGCTCAGTTCAGCAAACTCAGCAGGTCACTTCCTGCTGCTTTGCCTTTCATGTCTGGCACCTTCTTTCAGACAAGTCAATACGTTTAAATTACAAGCATACTCAAATCATGACATTTTTGTATTCTGCATCATTGCTAGGAACTTCTGTTCTGCATTTTAACATGATTCCCCATCCACACTCCTGCTCAAAAGTCGTATATGAAAAATCAGCTAGCAGAAGATGTATCTCTTGGAATGTGAGTATAAATGTTAATTTATATTCTAGATAGTGTCCCTAACTCACTACTAGGAATGGAGGAGAAATTTGGTACAAGTCACAGGAGAACCTACCTAATTTTTCACTTCTTGAAGAAATACTTGGACCCTTGACATTCATACCTCTCCAGATTTTGCAATCCAACCATATAATGTGTACAAAGATGCATATATTAGGGGGAAATGTGCATTAAAATATATAAATGAAATTAACATACAAAAGACATATTACAGGGGAAGTGCCTGGGAAAATGTGTATATTAAACAAGTGCATGCAAAAATGCATATATTTTTAGAAGAAATGCATATGAAATTACGGGTGAACTTAAATGAAACTTTTCCATTAAAAATGCAAATTTGCAAAATGCAAAATGTGGAGAACTGAATTTATTAGAAAAACGAGACAGAAAGAAACTGAAGCTGACCTATTTGTCTATACCCACTTTCTCTCTAACATGGCTGTCCTCAATGCTGCCTACCTAGGTACTATTCTCTGAAGAGTGGATGATTTACATGCCTATGTGACTTTTGAAGAATTTTGGGAAGTGTAGTTTGATGAGGGTGCTGGGAATTTTCTACAAGAGTCCCCTTGTCCTCCATAGAACTACAATTCCCAGATGG
Organism: Podarcis filfolensis; assembly: GCF_964270895.1. Classification (NCBI taxonomy): domain Eukaryota; kingdom Metazoa; phylum Chordata; class Lepidosauria; order Squamata; family Lacertidae; genus Podarcis; species Podarcis filfolensis. The sequence goes on along the minus strand of NC_139606.1, from coordinate 6,238,483 downwards.
ATAGGACTGTTCCACCACCAATTTGTGTGTCCCTCGCAAGTACATTTTACCCAGGCGGGTGAGTTACTAAGTGTTTGGCAAACCAGGACAAAATCCAGTTGAAAGGTTCCCCCTTAAACCTTATATTGAAATGGACAAGGAGTTGGGTCCACACTTTCAATATCCTACAGTAGGTTATCCTAAAGTTGTGAGTGCTCAACCATCCTCTGAGTCCTAATAAAATCAGCACTCCCCTTTTGCTTGGCAATGGAAAGCCCTGGGATTTTGAATGTCCTTCACAAGAAGTGCAGTGGTACCTCTGGTTACATACTTAATTCGTTCCGGAGGTCCGTTCTTAACCTGAAACTGTTCTTAACCTGAAGCACCACTTTAGCTAATGGGGCCTCCCGCTGCTGCTGTGCCGCCACTGCTTTATTTCTGTTCTCATCCTGAAGCAAAGTTCTTAACCTGAGGTACTATTTCTGGGTTAGCGGAGTCTGTAACCTGAAGCGTATTTACCACTGTACTTTGGGACGTGGGTGGTGCTGCGGGTTAAACCACAGAGCCTAGGACTTGCCAATCAAAAGGTCGGCGGTTCGAATCCCTGCGACGGGGTGATCTCCCGTTGCTCGGTTCCTGCTCCTGCCAACCTAGCAGTTCGAAAGCACGTCAAAGTGCAAGTAGATAAATAGGTACCACTCTGGCGGGAAGGTAAATGGCGTTTCTGTGCGCTGCTCTGGTTCACCAGAAGCGGCTTAGTCATGCTGGCCACATGACCCGGAAGCTGTACGCCGGCTCCCTCGGCCAATAAAGCAAGATGAGCGCCACAATCCCAGAGTCAGTCACGACTGGACCTAATGGTCAGGGGTCCCTTTACCTTTACCTTTACCACTGTGCTTTAAATTCCAGGAGGAACAAAACAAAAATCTCTTTTTGTGACCTTGAAAACGCCTTTTCAATACCATCCTACTCTTTAGTAGTGCCACGTCAAAACCTGTCTCAAATTTCTGAAATGTTCTCTTCCCCCATGAAAGAGGCCTCTGTTTTCCTGCCTTATTTACAGGGCACATTAGAATTTCTTTAGCATTTGTTGGGTACGGTGTTGAGCTCTCCTTGTTGTTGTGAGGTGGCCAGGGGCTGTGTGAGCCCTTCCCTTTCCTTTCCTTTCCTTTCCTTCCCTTCCCTCTCCTCTTTCCTTTCCTTTCTCCTTTCCTTTCCTTTCCTTTTTCCTTTCCTTTCCTGCCTCTCCAGTGCTTTGCATTCTCCCTGCCTACCCATCCTTCCTGATCGGAAAACGCTCCATGGGAGGAGTGATCATGTCAGAGAGGTCATCTACCAAGTGCCTGATATAAGCACCCTCACTCACTTTTACTCTAAAAAAATATTTCTGCACCAATTTCTGTAAAGGTAAAAGCAGCAGCAGCAGCAGCAGCAACAAACAGCTGTCGAGCAAGGCATCCTCCCTGCTTTCTTATACTTGCAGGAAAACCCAGCTGAGAATGTCGTGGCATTTTCAAGAAGTGCAGGTATGAAGTAAGGCTGTTCCCTGGAGATGAATGAATGTACACTCACACTTTGGCCACCTTGAAAATAAGGTAAGCACACACAAGCACACATGCAAAAGAAAAATAAAAAAACCCTGCAAACCATCCATGAGAATTTCGTGGAAAATCCCTGTTCCCTTTGATGATTTTTAATGCAATTTCTTTTTCATTAATTGATGGAGATGATCAGGGAGAAATGCTGAAGAAACTGTTGATCCAGCATGACTTTTTTTTTGTAAACTGTGTAATACTACAAACAGTGTTTGCACTTGGAAGTCCAGTGAAGTACCCTTTGAGGCCACACACTAGTGTGATTTCAGAAGCTCTGTCTGATTAGCCTTTGGAACTCCTTGCTGGATGCCCATTCTTTGTGCCTTTGGACTCCAGATAGCTCACTGTGGACTCAATGCTTTGAGGGTTCTATTTTTCCTGCACCCCTGTTTCTGATGGACTCTGCATGGAAAATCCTTGATTTGCCATGGAGACTCTTCGTTTTACTGTTTGCAGACAGAACATAAGGAAGGAAAAGTCTATTTCTTTCTCTACCCCACCTCTCTCCCTCTTGTCCGCTTTTCCATTTCTCCTGCAATTCCTCCTCCTTTCCCCTTCTCAGAAGTCAAGCAAATATCTTGCAGCTTCCATGGCTAGCAGCTGTCTCACAACCCATCCTCCTCTCCCATTCCTTCTCTGGGACAGCCTTCACAGTCAACAATTAAACTGCCATTCTCTTCTGTACTTTCTCAATAAAAAGGCCATTTCTGGAAAAGTACTCATCTCATCTCTGTTGCTCCCTTAAGTACCTTACCAGGGCACTCCACTACCTTGACTAAGCAGGTCAAAGTTGCCCATGCTGTGCTTTTGCATTGTTCAACAGACAAGCTGGTTTCTGAGCTAGTTCTACCAGACAGGCAACAGACTGTCCTCCAGCAGAATATCTTCAGGGTCACAGTGGGAAATAGTTCAGGTGAGCCAAATTCCGCAAGCCATCCATGTTCCAGAAGGGCTTACATCCTGAACAGCAAGAAGTAGTTTTCAGATGTGTATGGAGAAGGGTGTCCTGCGCACATCTAGTAGCACCCGGGGGAGACAGAATAATTTAATTCACTTTGTCTTTAGCATATATATCCACACATATCGACCTGGATCTCCAAGTCTATTCTTATTACTGCTTGACCTAAGGCTTTTCCGCACATTACACCAAACACGGGTGCAAGCTGTCTCTACACATGTACACGTATTTGTGTGAATGAGTGTACACTTGATTCAACTATTGTGTCCACAGGTGCAGGAACTGTACCCTCGTTTAATGCTATGTGTGACTCTCTGCACAAGTGTATATCGCAATGAGTTATAACTGGTAGCTCAGATGGTTAGAGCAGGGGCCAGCAAACTTTTTCAGCAGGGGGCCGGTCCACTGTCCCTCAGACCTTGTGGGGGACCGGACTATATTTTTTTTGGGGGGGTGAACAAATTCCTATGCCCCACAAATAACCCAGAGATGCATTTTAAATAAAAACACACATTCTACTCATGTAAAAACACGCTGATTCCCGGACCATCCACGGGCCAGATTTAGAAGATGATTGGGCCAGAGCTGGCCCCCGGGCCTTAGTTTGCCTACCTGTGGGTTAGAGCATGGCGCTGATAACACCAAGGTCCTATCTGCTTATGGGATAGCTGCATATTCCTGCATTGCAGGGGGTGGACCAGGTGATCCTCAGGTCCCCTTCCAACTCTGTGATTCTAGGATTCAATGATGCTCTGTACACAAATTGCACACTCACTGAATGTAATATGCGAAGACTCCTCTAGGATGAGGGCAAAGCCAAGAAAACTAGAGTAGACATCTAAATATTTCCAATCAGATTCTAGTTGACTTTAAAAAAAGTAACAATTGGCTGCCCACAAACAACTCCCACTCCGTATTTTTTAGAATGTGTCAGAAGAACAAAAAAAGCATAGCATTCATTCACGTTCAATGTGGTGTTACATCAGTAAATTAAAGCAGAGCGTGCAATGCTAAGCCAAGACCAGCAGTGAGGAACCTCCAGCACCATGAACTCAAAGTGTCCCACAAGGACATTTCCCCTAAGCCATACCAAACGTATAGGACTGAGGTCCCTGCCGAAAGCATAGTTTGCAGACCCCACCAATCAATTGACCATCAGTACCTGCAACCCCCCTGGGTTTTTGCCTGCAGAATTTGATTTTAAACGCCCACACAATGGAAAATGTTTCACCTGATGTCATGGCGGTATCAGTGACTGACAGGTGAGGTGGGCAGCCCCATGCACCTGTCAAACTGGCTCGCAGGGCCTGGGAGAACGTAGGATCCAGTCCACAGGCTGATCCAGTTCCCCACCCCCAATCAAGACCTAAATTCTCCGTCTCCCTTTCCCAAAAATGTCAGCTGCAGCTTTTCAGAGGACTGAGAAAAGCTGCAACAACTAGCCAGTAATAAAAGCCTTCTACTTGCATCTTATACGGAAGCTTTCAGGAGGAAGGTTCAGCAATCTCATTAAAAGGATGCATTTTATGCTAGCTTTTTTTGCTTGTTTCAGAGGAAAGAAATATAGATCTCCAAGTGCAAGTATTGGTATCACAATAAAGTAACTAATACCAATATAATACATTTATAGCAGATTTTGTATGTTTGTTATATTGCTTGTGTTGGGCTTTACTTTGGCCTCTATAAGAATATATAGTACAAAAAAGATATTTAGCTGCTTTTAAATTGAGATGGCTGGATTTTCCCCAACTGCTGAAATAATCGTGAAAGTATTTGGTTCTCTCAGTGGAATTAGAACAGCCATATTTATGGACTTTTGGGGTGAAGGTTTTGTACAATACCTGGGATAGGACAAAAAATAAATAAATCAGTAAATTACCATATTGACGTATGGAGATATGAATCTCTCCCCAATATTAAGGCTGGGGATTAAAACAGGCAGGGTGGGTGTGTTTAGAAAAAGAATATGAAAAGAATCTTCCCTTCCAGAGATACGTATAAAAACAGAATGACCGAAGACATGCCAAGTTCCCATGTGTGATAACAACAACAACAACCTTATGTACTTTCATCACACTTGCATGTTGTTTAGTAATAAAGGTGTAAAATTATTTTTTTTCCATTTTATTTTACACTGCTCACATCCAGTATGAGCTACAGACAGATATCTAGTCCTGTTAATATGAGACTGTGGGAATTGGTCTAAAATCAACCACTCATAGTGGCGTGAAGGAATCTCAGTCTAGAATTTAGCAGACTGAGATCATGTTTCTTTAGAGCAACCAGAAAGTACTGAGAAGCAGTGACTATTCATTCTAATTTTATGGCATGAACTCTTTAAATTGTTTGTTCAAAGAAAATGAAAAATCTTTCTTTAAAATTCCCAAGACGGCTCTGAGAAGATTAATTATCTCTTCTGTTCCACACAGTAGAGAGTGTCTATGGAAGCCAAATGTTGTACAGAGCATCTAATACGAATGAAGGTAACTAATAGCTAACTGGAGGAGACGGCAGCAAAGTTTTAACACAAACTTCAAGCAATTAGTAGAAAATTAGCAAAGTGAAGTGAATATTTCTTTTAAACCAGCAAGAAAGTCTTTTGAAAGCAGCCTGGTAGAAGCCTGGGCACACTTACATGGGAGTAAGGGCCACTGAACTCAACGGGATTCACTTCTGAATGAATGTAAAGAGTTGGGCTGCATGCTGAAAGCAGTTTACAGCAATACAGTGGTATTTCAGTGTACAAACTTAATCCGTTCCGGAAGTCCGTTCTTAAACCAAAACCGTTCTTAAACCAAGGCTCGCTTGCCCTAATGAGGCCTCCCACTGCCGGTGCCCTTCCACCGTTTGGATTCTGATCTTAGACCGAGGTAAAGTTCTCAAACCAAGACACTATTTCCGGTTTTGCAGAGTTTGTAAACCAAATTGTTGTTAAACTGGACTGTTCTTAAACTGAGGTACCACTGTGATCTGAAACAGGACCATAGGAAAGTGCTTCGTACTGACTCAGGCAATCGGTCGAGAGCCAGTGTGGTATAGTGGTTAAGAGCGGTAGTCTCGTAATCTGGTGAACCGGGTTCGCGTCTCCGCTCCTCCACATGCAGCTGCTGGGTGACCTTGGGCCAGTCACACTTCTCTGAAGTCTCTCAGCCCCACTCACCTCACAGAGTATTTGTTGTGGGGGAGGAAGGGAAAGGAGAATGTTAGCCGCTTTGAGACTCCTTAAAGGGAGTGAAAGGCGGGATATCAAATCCAAACTCTCCTCTTCTTCTTCTTCTTCTTCTTCTTCTTCTTCTTCTTCTTCTTCTTCTTCTTCTTCTTCTTCTTCTTCTTCTTCTCAGTATTGTCTGCACTAATTAGAAGTGGCTCGCTAGAAGATGGGTGTCTTCTAGCCCTACCTGGAGATGACCGGGATTGAATTTAGACCCATCTGCAGGCAAAGTAGATGTTTGAGCTACAGCCCTTCGCTTAAATCCTAGCGCACCGTTTTCCCTTTCAATATTTCTTTCAACCCTGAACATAGATCTCCCAAACAACAGAGCTGCAATTCCCATGTGTTTCTGCATTATTTATATCCCCCTGCGGTTTTGTCATTTTGTTGCCCTCCTTCATCTGTCAGTTCTTCCAGACTTTCATAAAACTAAGACATGTTCAGGTGCTAGGTGTATTTTGTTCACCCACACCCTCTGAATTATAGCCCACGAACCTCTTTTTGAAAAACTCTGCCAGAATAAAGCGTGCAGCATTTAACGCACTGGCCTAAATTCATATGGCAGAATCGACCATTTGCAGGAGAATTATCTCTCATGTGAGTTTCAGCTTTACAATCAGATCACAAGAGCTACAGGTAAATTACTACAGATATATTTCAACGGTGACAAGATCAGGGCTTTTTCCCCTGCTGGAATTCTCTGGAATGGCACCTCTCAGGTGGGCGCCAATGCCATTCTAAGAGAACGAGGGAGGTGTTCATGTTGAGTTCCAGAACCTCTTTTTCTAGAAAAATAGCACTACAACCAGCCTAATGCTCAAGTGGTACTTGCTACTCTGGCAGACAACAAATCACTGAATAGCAAGGTCACCACTGGTGAAACCCAACCAGATGGGCGAGGTCTAAGTAATAAAATAAATAATAATTACTACTACTACTACTACCACAGAGCCTGGGGCTTGCCGATCAGAAGGTGGGCGGTTCGAATCCCTGCGACGGGGTGAGCTCCCGTTGCTCAGTCCCTGCTCCTGCCCACCTAGCAGTTTGAAAGCACGTCAAAGTGCAAGTAGATAAATAGGTACCACTCCGGCGGGAAGGTAAATGGCGTTTCCATGCGCTACTCTGGTTTGCCAGAAGCGGCTTAGTCATGCTGGCCACATGACCTGGAAGCTGTATGCCAGCTCCCTCGGCCAATAAAGCGAGATGAGCGCCGCAACCCCAGAGTCGTCCGCAACTGGACCTAATGATCAGGGGTCCCTTTACCTTTACTACTACTACAGTGGTACCTCAGGTTACAGATGCTTCAGGTTACAGACGCTTCAGGTTACAGAACTTTGCTTCAGGATGAGAACAGAAATCGTGCGCCGGCAGCACGGCGGCAGCGGGAGGCCCCATTAGCTAAAGTGGTACCTCAGGTTAAGAACAGTTTCAGGTTAAGAACGGATCTCCAGAATGAATTAAGTTCTTAACCCGAGGTACCACTGCACTACTAAAATCTTGGACGTTAAAGGCTCAGCTGATCAAGATCTTTTCCTTAGATATACAAGTACACCTCACCCTTTACAAACCAGATACTCTTGTACAGTACAGGTACAGGTGTTTTACCTACTGCCAGGGCAATCATAGGTAGAATGGCACCATTTCGGCCGACCCTCTCTAGATGAAAAAGGGACAAAATCATTGTATTTCCCTTTGTGGTGTGTCATTTTTGTAATTCCTCTTTGGTGCTAAAGTACATATTGCAGTACAGATGTGCTCCAGAGGAATGTTTTGCTTCCACTCCATTTTGCAGCACGATGAGTTTGAAAACTAAGGTACAGATAGCTATGAAGCCACCAGTGAAGAGCTATTTGAAGAATCAGTGATTCTGGATGAAAGCTGAGCTAACGACGTGCGTGATCAAGATATTTTAACATACACATTTGCACTGGGAAACTGGAAAATACAAAATTCTTCCTGAACTTGCTTACATATGACAATGTACTCCAAAAATGAGTTATCTGATGGCCATACATACATCTGTCAAAAAAAGCTAGTGGTGGAACTAAAGTTCAGCAGCTGAACATCTGGCTTGTGCAGCTGTTAAGATCGCCCATCTGGACAAAGATGTCAGTTCCTATTCTGGATTGCTTTCTAGAAGAGGACAAAGTGAAGTGTTCTACTTGGTACCTCTTACAAAACAATACTGCCCAAATGGTCAATGTCGTTGCATATGCTGGCACTATAATGCATGTCAATCCAAGCCAGCAATTATCAACATTTTCCAAAGACACTAGCATATTACCAATGACATCCGTTAGAAAGAGTGAGTTCATCTGAACTGACATTGATGAAAAGGTCATACCTTCATCTATCTATCATCTATCCAAACGTAATAGTGGATAGAGACGAGGAAAGCTGGAAAGAAAGGGTAAAGGAGGCTCCTCACTTACCAGTTCTCATTCCTTCAAAATTTTTATTTAAAATTATTTTTTTGAGTTTTCTATAAAACAGAACAATTATTGCATTTTCCATGACCTATTCTGAGTAAATGGAACTGTAATAGAAAGTCTGGGGTTTTGTGAAAGTGTTGTTTACAATCTGATACTCTAGGGAAATTTAAGACGTAAAAACACTGGGCCTTGATTATCATTCAACTTTCCTACATACAAGCAAGCTACTTTTATTTATTTACTGATTTTTTATGGTCATCCCAGAACTTATGTTTTCTGGGCAGCTCATAAAACAAATGCAACAGTTAGAAAACAGTATAAACTTTTTTTCTTTCTTTTTTACCTATTAAAAACTAAAAGCACAATCAAAGCACACTTGTTATTAAATAGATGCAAGCAATGAGACCCAAGATTGTTGTTATTGTTACACTGAAATATATTTATTCAGAGAGCACCCTGCAGAGTCAGTGGTGAAACAGAAATCCTAATATTAGACATAAAACATAAAATATATAAATGCCAAAAAGTCAAAGGTAGCAGGGGGAGGGACTACACAAGATGTAGCCATCATTACTTGCATTGCTGCATAATGTTACAAATTTTATCTAATCAGCAGACATTTTCAGTTGTGGAAAATTTAGCAAGCATAACAATGTGGTGACAATTTAGTCTTTTCTTTTCTTACCTTCCTTTAAAACAAAACAAAAAAAAGCAGTCTTCTGTTTGGTCTAGATTCAGGTCAAGACATTTCACTAATCTGCTAGTCATTAAAAAGATATTTTTATACCCAGTCTGTAATATTATCTTCTTCAGTGATTGTGATGGCTCCCAACAGAGTTCCAGACTTGAAAATGAAGTCTGGGGAGCTGAAATGCAATTACGATACTTTAAATAATTCCACAAAAAGTAGAACCGATGTTAAATAATTTACTGTCTTTGATCTTGCCACGGATCTGCCGAAATCTTCCGCATCGTCGCTCATTCCTCACAGGCTAAGGAAATAGGAAGTTCTGAGAGGCAGGTTATAGGTCATTCATTCATATTGAAGACCCAGATGAGTCCTGTTCACAGGTTTTGTCAATGGTGTTTTCTGGGCATAGGAGCCGACTCCTAGGGGCCAAGGTCCCTTCAGCCCCCCTCCCAATATAATATCTGAGGGGGCTGCCCCCCAGTTGATGGACTATTCAAATGGTGTGTGTCTTGTAGTGTCTTGTGCAATATTTTATTGAAACCAGGGACCTTCTGCACACAAAGCATATTCACTGCCACTGGGCTACAGCCCTTCAGTATCCTGTGTACTTTTCAGCAATGTAGATAAATAGGTACCACTCCAGCGGGAAGGTAAACGGCATTTCCATGCGCTGCTCTGGTTCGCCAGAAGTGGCTTAGTCATGCTGGCCACATGACCCGGCAGCTGTACGCCATCTCCCTTGGCCAATAAAGCGAGATGAGCGCGACAACCCCAGAGTCGGCCACAACTGGACCTAATGGTCAGGGGTCCCTTTACCTTTAAGGTGCTACTGGAAGGAATTTTTTTGTTTTGTAGCAGCAAATGAAGACTCAAATAGGGGAGAACCATATCCCCTCCAACTTCTTCTAACCTAAATCTGGGGCATCCCCCCCATTCTGCTACGCCTCGCCTGCTCAGGCCTGCTACCGCTACCACTAAATTCTGCACCTGCTCCAGTTTTCCAACTATCTTCAGAGGCAGCCCCTTGTGTAACATGTTGCAGTAACCTAAAGATACCTAGGCAGGAGATGACTTGGAACTCTATGCATGCACCCTAATTTCCATGATGGAATAAAAGTTGGATATAAATGTATTAAATATAAACATGTAAATGGAATGTATGTGCAACATTCTTATGACATGCAGGTGATTGTTCGACTCACTGCCTGTCTCTCCTTTATAAGAACCTTAATACAGTTCTGCATTCAGGCATTTGCAGATAGCAAGAACTTCGAAGCACTCATGGAATACAGATCACCAGCTTTATGCAAGAAATCCTAGAGTCAGCACAACATCCCTGGGCGCCATGCCTTACAACAGAATAAATATTTGAATGTAAAGATTTACAACTGAGCCAGTGAAACTCTTTGGCTTGCCATGCTTTGCCTTGCCTCCTGGTTTCGGCAGCTGCTTACAAGTGCAATGATATATAGCCATATATAAGCTACTGAGACCAGACCAGGCAAGTCCAAATACTTTAACTCATCACCTAAATACTATGTCATGACTACATTAAAATCTCTCCCGAGAGATATAGATAGCAACTCTCGTCACTGGGCGGTTGAGCTCCTTGCTAATTCCAGTCTGTCACTTCCCTACTTTCCTCTTGATTTACTAATCCAATCCAATCCTGGCAAACTGACGGGAAGGGAGGACATGATGGTCCACATTGCTCAGAAGCCTGCAAATACCCAGTGCTCACCACCATCTCAGGTATTTTGGATGTGCTCAGCTGATTCTGAGTTAAAACACATTCAGCCGAGGTCACAGAGCCTACTGAGAACATCCTCTGTGCTCAGCCCCCCAGACACAACTGCTGACAAAGTCTGCTTCTTTATTTCAGTCCTTAGAAATATTGGGACTGTTAAGTTGTGGGTGAACATATCAGACGACACAGCGATTCTTCAAACAGCTCTTGTTTATTCACAGGCCAGGACAGAACTGAACTGAAGGGCTCAGCCAGCCTGCTTATATAGAGCTCCACTACAACGCAACTGTAACAACTTTCTGTAACTATCCAATCACTGAACGTCACTTTCAATCCCTTATTTGCATATGTGGACCTGAACTATCTACAGTATCTCCCCGCTGGTCCAGGGTGAGAACTTCAGTACATAACAGGGACCAACTATGGAATTCAGCCAGTGGGCTGCAATCGTAATCCCACTTACATGGCAGCAAACCAGTCAAGTCAATAGGACTTGCACCTGTGTAGAGGTGGACTGGTGTGGGAAAGGAGGTTTAGAAACATGGCTTTTCTCTGCAAGTTCAGATTCTTCTATGGGGAAGTCTAAGAGCTTTGCAGCTGTTTGAAGTACCATTTGTGCAGCCCAGCACCAAGCTTGATGCTTTCCCTCTGTAAATTCAGGTTTATCCAATTCAGGGATAATCCAATAGATTGGAGAAAATTGGGCTCCAAAATGCAAGTTGCAGATGATTTGTTTCCGTGTTTTGGTGTGGATAGATCAAGTGTCACTTTCTCCTTCCCATGCTGTCTCATGCTTTCATTTCTTTTGCGGCTGAGCTTGCAACTATTTCCGGGGTGCTCCTAAACAAATGGTTTTTAAATTTCTTTTTAGTTTTGATCCTTCAGATTTTCACAAACCCAGAAAACTGGGCAAGCAAATACCATCTAAATTTCTACACTAAATATATTGGGCAGCAACCTGAGAAGTGTGTGCTGAGAATTTACAATGGCTTTCATGTTCTTTTCCAGTGCTAAAAAATCTGGATGCCTCAGATTTGCACAAAACTGCACAAGCAAATTTACAATTGCCCAACTGTATGCTTAAGACACACACACACCCAATAAAGGGTACATGTGCAGTTAACTGCACTCATGCACTGTCAGTGCTTGACTGGCACAAGGGAATCAACAAATCATAAGGTGGGGGCAAGGCAAAGGGAACTCCAGCATTTTGTTTTGAAAAATGGCCATCTGAATGCCTCTGGAAACAACAAGTACAGTGGTACCTCGGGTTAAGAACTTAATTCGTTCTGGAGGTCCATTCTTAATCTGAAACTGTTCTTAATCTGAGGTACCACTTTAGCTAATGGGGCCTCCCGCTGCCACTGTGCCGCCGCCGTGCAATTTCTGTTCTCATCCTGAAGTAAAATTCTTAACCTGAGGTACTATTTCTGGGTTAGCGGAGTCTGTAACCTGAAGCATCTGTAACCCGAGGTACCACTGTAAAGCATGAAAATGGTGGACTTTACCTGCAACATGTCCTGAGCATTGTGTTTTCAAAGCTATACTGACTCTCTATACGGAGGTTCCACTTAGGCATTCCTTTATTAATATTCAACTACCTACAGTCAGATGGGACGCGGGTGGTGCTGTGGGTTAAACCACAGTGCCTAGGACTTGCCGATCAGAAGGTCAGCGGTTCGAATCCCCACGACTAGGTGAGCTCCCACTGCTCGGTCCCTGCTCCTGCCAACCTAGCAGTTCGAAAGCACCTCAAAGTGCGAGTAGATAAATAGATACCGCTCCAGCGGGAAGGTAAACGGCATTTCCGTGTGCTGCTCTGGTTCGCCACAAGCGGCTTAGTCATGCTGGCCACATGACCCGGAAGCTGTACGCCGGTTCCCTCGGCCAATAAAGCGAGATGAGCGCCACAACCCCAGAGTTGGTCACGACTGGACCTAATGGTCAGGGGTCCCTTTACCTTTACCTACAGTCAGAGGATGAGAAACAGAAGTTTTCTTCTGCAACATGAGAGAGAGAGAGAGAGAGAGAGATTAATTATGTTCACAATCACTAGTGTGGGGATGGAAAATGTTGAATTTAGGGTAATCTGCATAAGCAAAGTATCAGTTTGCACCAGAGACCTTTCTGATGCTCTAGAGAGTGACCTAATTTGGCATGTTTATTTTACTTGCATTTAATAAACAAAGCTAAAAACACTGAAACTGTCAAGCTTGCCTAATATTGTGTTTGCAGTTGGCACCCATTGTTACTAATGAACTCACCAAGTAGAAACATTTCCACCCCTCATCCCTGCCTTCATGTGTATGAGGTTAAAAAATGTGTTGGGGCAAAATTGCAAACATTTAACTACGAGAGTCAAGTAAAGCACCTATGTACACGCATTTCAGCTGAGAGAGAGACACACGTGCATTTGTGTAGCAGAGAATGTGAATACATTTATTTTTGGACATGCATTAAGGCTTGGGATATTCACTTGGAAAAGCGAATGAAGAAGCGTGAGTGACCCCTGCTTCTGTAGCCAGAAGCATGAAGGGAATAAAAAAATATGCACGTATCTCGCACAACAAGATGTGGAGTTGTTCACAAACAGCGGTGGAGCCTGTCTTCATGGCACCCAGGTGAGCAGGGGCAGGCGCGCTGGGGGGCAGGTTGTGGAGAGTGAGCTGGGGCAGACTGATTTGAAGGGCGCATGCCTGTTGTGTCTTCTTCATGCCACCCTGCCAATGCCCCCCCTGAAAATATGCACCCGGGGCCAATGCCTTGTTTGTGTCAGTGCAAATGCTCACCCATAAGATCAGACTAGACCCCTGCTCTGATGAGTGTGGCTTTCTATAAGGCTCTCCTCTGTGATGTAGACAGGTTTGGAAATCAGGGTAGGCGATCCATACAATTTCTTCCATTCTCATCAAACGCCTCTCGTTAAGTGTAGGCAAGGGTGTTAGGAGTGTGTGGGCAGCGAAGGAACACCACGTTCCTTAGATTCCCCATTGTGATGTTTTACTTACATGTATTCAAGCTGATTCTCTTTCTGAAATATCAGCAAACTGGGCCATATCTGAGCAAATTGAAAGTGATGACAACGATGAGGGGGCTGATCAGTCATTTTACAGCAAAGAAGAAAACGTGGCAAGGAGCAGCCAGGATGTGAAGTAGCAAGAAGGAAGGAAGTGCTTCTTTATGGAGCTGATAGCATCAGCTGCCTCTCCCATACATTTGATCCGGACTCTGATCCGGCAGGGAGGCACAGGTTAATTCACAAGTTGTAAGCACATCTGACCCAAGGGATTGTTTTATTGCCCCATGTGATCAATGGGTCTCGTTTCCAAGAGGTTCACTTTCAGAATGCATGTGCAAGGACAGCACATGCCGTCCTAAATACTACATGACTTCTCATCGTTGCCAAAGATGACTGGTATGCAGGCAATGTGCACAGCCAGCCATAAGAAGGATCTGCAAGGAGATACAAACATCCCCAGGCACAACGAGTCGGGTGTGTGATAGGCCAAGCCAGGGTTTTTTAATCTAAAGTAACTCAGCTATTTTAATGGCAAATGTCAAATTACAATCATGACAAGTTACTGTTAAATACACACAGTCCCCTCCTCCTGCAACGTCTAGGATAGTTTCTGCATATTACACCAGATCTGGCTTTTTACCAGTTCTTACATCCAAGAGCCACAGATACAAGGAATCATTCCTTAAACATCTCCCTATCTTGCTGCTTTTTTGTCCCCCACCCCCACTTAGACACTTATCTGCATATATTTGAACAATTTCCCCTGATTATACAGCATCTGCACTTTTATATTCCTTCCCCTGACATCTGGAGAGCTATAAATTCAAACCCTCTGCTTTTTCCATGAAGTGTTTATGATAGCCCAGGTCAATTTTGTCAGGTATAAACACAGCGATGGGGCAGAAGCTAAGGTACCCTCCCGCTGAGATGTCATTAGCAACCGAGGGGGACATCAAAGAGCTCAGGGCATCCTGGGAGAAGCCTGGATATATGCCCTTTCAGTCTTCAGAAGTCACTTGACAACATGGGTCTGGCATACCCTCCAAGTGTCCCTCTTTTCCAGAGGCAGTCCCGGAATTATAAAAGCCATCCTGGCTTCTGATTTGATCCTGGAATGTCCCTATTTCACCCACCAGCGCTGCAACTGATAAGCTCCAAAAGGAGGATGAGCTGGCGCCTGTTCTGAGAGGCAGCAGTGGCTGCGAGGGAGCATCCCCTTGCCTCTCCATGGCTGCCACTGCTGGCCTCCTCCCTTGGGCAGATTGTAGCGGCTGCTGGAGAGTGGGAAAAGAGGAGATTCATGCACACGGCAGAGTGGGTGGGAAGAAAGGGGCACTGGAGCAGAGTGCAAGGAATCTTGATATTTTAAAAAAAGCTTTGTGCATTTCTATAATCTACACCTAACCTTTCTGAAATATATTTATTGGTGTGTGTTTACTGGTTTTTGTAAATTTACCAAATAATAAAATAAAATCAGGATTGAGGAGTTTTTTCAGCTTGTGTGCTGTAACCCTTTGGTGAAATGATTGTCACTTGCCCTTCTTCTAATGCTCTACGAGGTGGGGGGACAAAAATGGGGGGGGGTGTCAAGGGTCAGTTGGGGGGGAGTGAGAAATGTCCCTATTTTCATCTGTGGAATGTTGGAGGGTCTGGCCTTCCCACTGGAAGCTTTAGAGTAAGAGCGGGGAAACTGTGCTATGCCAGCAGGGCTGTCTTAAGCATATGTAGCGCCAGGGTGCAAAGATCCGCCCGCCCCCTCCCCCCGGTTGCCCAGTTCTGGGCGCAGGAGGGCGGAGCCAGCTGGCCACCTCAGTGTCTCGCTGGCTTGGTCGCCCCCAAACCCGAACCCGTGGCACAGAGCTACCTGCAGCAGAAGAGCCTGCCGTGGCGCTCCGAATGATGGGCAGGCTCTTCCCTGGACTCAACTCTCGGGCACCGGACTCTCGACCTGGCACCCCTGGGAGCCCGGCGCCCGGGTGCCCCACACCCCTAGTGCCTATGGGTAAGACGGCCCTGTATGCCAGTCCAAGACACTTTGCTGCCTGGTGCCAAGGACAATACACTCCCCCTCTCCCCCACACCACACACAGAAGCTGACTGGTCTGGCAGCTGAAGTTTACTTCAATGCTGGCCTCATGTTAGTATCCTGCACTGCACTTGAAGCAAGCAGGCTGGTTTAAGGGACTCTATACAGAAGTTGTGGCCTCTACTGCTTTGTTTCCATTTGGAGTTGAAGAGCTTGGGAGATCAGAGAGAAGCACTGGGGGGGGGGGAGCAGTTTGCCACTGGTGCCCTTCATCATTATTTATTATTTTTAAGGACTTGTAACCAGATCACATTATAAAATATCAGAGCTGTGCACAAACACACACACACACACACAGTAAGAATAAGATATAAAATAATAGCAGTATAACACCAAAAGATGGTGAGCCAGACAAGATGGTGAGCCAGACAATTTATTTATTTATTTTATAATAATGATTAAATATATCAGCCAGAAAAGGCTTGGGTAAATAAAAAGGTTGTTAAGCATGTGTCTGAGAGTGTAGAAATCTGAAGCCTGCTTTATTCCATTTGCTAATACATTCCACATTAAATGGGCCACCACCCAGAGAGCCCTACAACTGGTGGATGTGCGGTGAAAAATAGGAGCCCTGGTCCTAAGTCTTTTAGAGCTTTGTAAACAAATCAGGATGAATGCTCATTGTCCTATAACCTCCCTGCAAGCAAATCAAAATGAATTCCCAATGAATAGGTCATCTAGAGGAGCCCTGGGAAAGCTCAAAATTACTAAGCAAAATCTGAACCGAGTCAAGCAGAGTTCACTCAACTAGTTTTCCTTGTGATTTTTAGAACAATGGAAGAGCCGTTTTCTTCCCATTCACTTGAGCCCCATGCAGAGGTTCTGGTTTACAAATTGCATCACCTTGTTTACACTAAAAAAAGAAGGGCGAGTCAGAGTAAAATGTACCTAATCACTCACAAGGGGTGGGGATTCAGATGAGCTGGGGAAAGATGCTTGCTCTCTAGGAAGTAAATCATCACGCATGTTAAGACATATCGTATTCAGAGCTACCCAAATGACTGGGCAGTTCAATGTGCTTCTTGTGCTAACAGAGAGAAGACCAGAGTTGACCTGAATACAAAAAAATAGTACAACTACGTTTCAGCAGGAACCGAGTTATGGGCATCACAAACCTGTTTGGTGGTATCTTCTCCCACTTTGAACCATGGAAGAAAAGATTCCACCAAACGGCTGTTTTGTGATGTTTATATTCTTGGTTTTTTTAGGAACAGACTTAATTTACCTTTTAGATGGTAAAGTGTTAAACTGGGTGTTGGAAGAATATTTCCAATGTGATGTGTGCTCGTGAGAAGTTAGAAAGCTAAAACATACAGTTTACACAAGGGCGTGGGCCCAAATGACAGGGAAAATGCATATATTTCCTGCATGGTGAAACAGGATGAGGTCACTTGGAGAAGGGTTGGGGCACTAAGAGTTTATGTCGCTCTCAGCACTAAAATCTATCTTTGCCAAGACACGTACAGCTTTTCCCATTCTTTACCTTCACAACTGTAGCATGGCAAACGATTTATTTTGCTTTAATGTGCATTATATTTTTTTTATGTGGTGGAGACAGACAGAGACTATGTCACTTTACCCATCCTTGGCCTCCACATATTCACTGGCTGTTTGTGCAGAGACCTAAACATGTACATATGCATAAGTTCTCTTTATAAAGTGAGCACCCTGATATCCACTGGACTTGCTAGTGGTCCAGCATAAACCTAGGGTACATAACGGGGACTCTCCTCATGATCTCTTGCAATAGAGGTATGGTAGACCTTCTTAGGTTCTTTGACAGACTCTGCTCCCCAGAGGCAGAAAACCTGGAAGGCATTGTGCTATTTAGACAAGCAAGTTTGTGAGGCTCCCGTCTCATGGTTTGAGCTCAGTTGGTAAAGCCTTTCCTCGGGGTAAGGAGGCGGCCTGCTGATGTTGAAGGATAACTGTCTCATTACAGGATGTGAATAAAGAATACTCAGGTGATTAGTATAATTTATCGGTACCTGTAAGACTTGTTTGATCTTTGATAACAGTTTGCTAACCACAGCACTGGAAGACAAAAGACACTGGAATTTGCCTGCTTAACTTGTTGAGTTCCAAATCTGCCAACAGGGGCTTTGCAAATGATATACACAGACTCTACCAAAAAATGACAGATTTCCATGATCAAAGTGTGGCTGAGTTCCCACTGAGGTGGTAAACCTGTACCCAGGCTGGCCCATGCTTCTGCACGTAATTTTTTTGCTTCCATGTAGAAAACAAGCATTGCAGGGAGCACTGAAAGGAGCAATGTTCTAGCTTAGCTTTTCCTCTGACACCCTATTTTCTATGTTCAGGGAACGTGAGCTCCACTCACACATGGTTAAGTGATGCAGTCATAGCACAGATTTATAAAGGGCTTGCTTTCATTTTTAGTTATTGGGTAGAAACTAAACTTAACATGTGGACAGCAATAATCGTGGTGTGACGCAGGTGGTGCTGTGGGTTAAACCACAGAGCCTAGGACTTGCCAATCAGAAGGTCGGCGGTTCGAATCCCTGCAACGGGGTGAGCTCCTGTTCCTCAGTCCTTGCTCCTGCCAACCTAGCAGTTCGAAAGCACATCAAAGTGCAAGTAGATAAATAGGGACTGCTCTGGCGGGAAGGTAAACGGTGTTTCCGTGTGCTGCTCTGGTTCGCCAGAAGCGGCTTAGTCATGCTGGCCACATGAGCTGTATGCCGGCTCCCTCAGCCAATAAAGCGAGATGAGCACCACAACCCCAGAGTCGGTCACGACTAGACCTAATGGTCAGGGGTCCCTTCACCTTAACCTTTTTATCTTTTCGGGTGAGAGGATGGACTGGCAGTCCTCCAGGTAGGGCATAGATGAATTTGCAGCTTGGGAGGAGTGATACTTTGCAAACTAAAACTTACATTTAAAAGCTCTTTCCATTATTATTTTAATCACAACTACCAGATCCTTACTTTAACAAATCGTCAGCATAATAGTCAACAAGGTGAGCCCTCCTGCTGTAGATTTTTTTAAAAATGGTAATAACTAGGCAGGCAGTCCATCTTCACTAGTGGTACATGCAGTGAGATGAAGTCATCCTCCTGACACCAGGGTCACTGCTACTTACCTGGACATGGCAGGGCCAGGGGGGAAGCAAGGCCAGAGCCATGTTATTGTACTGGGACCAACAGCATCAATCTGGTGCTCCCATCAGTGGAGCCACACAGCCCTGACCTTCCCACCACTCTGCCACATCCCAGCTCCGTCCAGGTTAGCAGCAGTGAAGATGGTGTCAGAAGAGGAGCTCCACAGATCTGCCCCACTGCACACACAAACACTACTAGAATTTGTCAGAACTGCCCACAATAAAACAGCTGGGGTGCCAAACAATTTTGGGGTGCTACAACTCAAGTCTCCATTTTGATGTCTAAAACCTGCTCCTAGCAGAAGTCCTTATGTTCCATTGGTGGGGTTGCAGGCTGAAGCTGCTTGAATAAGCGAGGAAGAACAGTACAGTGGTACCTTGGGTTACATACACTTCAGGTTACAGACTCCGCTAACCCAGAAATATTACCTCAGGTTAAGAACTTTGCTTCAGGATGAGAACAGAAATCGTGCGCCGGCGGCATGGCGGCAGCAGGAGGCCCCATTAGCTAAAGTGGTGTCTCAGGTTAAGAACAGTTTCAGGTTAAGAACGGACCTCCGGAACGAATTAAGTACGTAACCAGAGGTACCACTGTATGAGAAACGTCAGGTGCACAAATGGAAGAAAAGAAGATACCTTTAACCCTGATGGTGCACTCTTCCATTGTCTCCCAAGACAGATGGATTCCCACCAATGTTCAAATTAGGGGTGTATGAGGAGATGATAACAATGACCACTCACCCCCCTCTCAACAGGTGGGTGGAGTTTGCGACACCGAGCGGGGCTTACCTGGCCGGGGGCCACCCACCTGCATTAGGATCGCCCTTGTCCCGCCCCCAGGCCTGGGAGGACAATGGATTGCCGGCTGGGGGCTGGGGCGATGGCCAAGGGAAAAGAGGCCGACCCCTTCGGCCAAACCCCCTCTCCCCAGACAACTCAGGAACAATTCTGGCTGGTGGGCCAGGTAGGAGGAAAAGGTGGTAATAATGATGATACCTCTGAAATGGGTGCTCTCCTCCTCCCTGAAAAAACCCTTGGGATCAATCAGGAAAAAGATAGTGGTGATTTTGATGACATTGATGCCTCAGCACTGCACCCTGCCCAAACCCTTAGAAACAATCAGGGAAAATGTGGTGGCGGTGGTGATTGATTTCAACTCTGCCCTTCCTCCCCCAAACAGCTTTGGAACAATCTTTCCTGCATGCCATGCAGCAGAAACAAGAAAGGGTCATCATATCCTCCACTTAGCCTCATATTTGGTCAGGGTTCAGTCTGATTCTTTTCTTTCTGTATAAGAACAAGCATTAAAGAGGCCCCCTAGCCCACTCACAGGTCTTTTATAAGACCAGTGGTAACATTTGGCCCTGGAGAATATTAACCACTCTCAATTTTACCCGTGGACTGCCATCTGTCCAGATTTTAATTTGCTCTGAACTAATTTTAAGATTTTTTTAATAAATTGATTGCCTGTTTTATGTTCTTATGTTCTTTGTATACTGTGTTAGTTTTATGATGTTAGCCGCCCTGAGCCCGGCTCTGGCTGGGGAGGGCGGGGTACAAATAATTTTTTATTCTTCTTATTCTTCTTATTCTTATATTCCACTGCACTCCCTGTCAAGCAGCTGCCTATTCCATCAGGCAGTAAACACACACAGGAGCAATGGGACAATTCTTACATTTCTTCCTCCAACTCCCCTTGCATTTTCAAAAAGTTCCTCATGCAGCTGCCTGCCACATCACTGGCAGGCAGCAAAAAGTAGAGCAGCATGATTCCCATGCTTTCTGCCCAACACTGGTTTTTTTAAGGAGCTGCCTGCCTACCTCTCCATGTGGCTGGCAGGCAGCAAAGCAAAAACAAACAGAGCGAGCAAACAAGTGGATTAAGCACTGCTCCCCCCACCACTCCACACACATTTTCCAAAAGCTCCTCCATGTCCAGAGCAGCTGCTTGCTTCACAAGCCCAGTGGGCAGCAAAGCAAAGAGGAGGCACTTCCTCTGCTGACCTTTTCATAAAGCCCCTTGATGAGCAATAAAGCTTCGTTCCTCCACTTTTCAACAAGCCCTTCCACAGGTAGCAAAGCAAATAGAAGGCTCCCCTCTCCTCTTCAAAAAGTCCTTCCATGGAAAGCGAAAGCAGGGGAGGTGGAATGGCCTTGACCCTTCCCTCACCCCAATCATGCTCCATAAATCCAAAGGGGTAGAAACTACCTTGGCTCTTCTGTCTCCAACTTTTTTCCACGGCAAATTTTCATTTCGCAGTAACAGTGGGGAGCACTGACAAGAGTAATGTGCAGGCCCAGGCCTACTCCGTCTACCCTGAAAATAACCTCTAGATTTATCATCTCATTGTTTCAACTTACCTAATTGTAAACTTAGCTTTTGTTCACTTTTTAAAACTAGTCCAAATTGTTCAGTAAACATCTGCTTTTGAAACTGGGAAGCCTCTGTAGTGTGATAAAAAGAAAATCAGCATAACTTGAAAAACAGTGCTTATAAGAAAGGTTCTATACATGATTTTTTCAATAAAAAGCATCAGAAATGTTGCCCTTGGAATCAATACTTTATGTCACATCTTCTTAACTTTCAGGAAATGATTTTTGCTACAAGCTTTACATAAATAACAGCAGTGCATCTTAGTTAACGTTTAATATTTTTGTTATTATTATCGTACTAAAAATGCAAATTGGAAATAAGAAACATCACCATAAGGCACATGTACTAGAAGATAAAAACACATTCTCGTATCAGGCAAACCTGATACACAAGGTATTTCCCCGATGTGGGTATCACCACCACCATCATAATCCCACTGGGAGCTTTTGTGCTTTAGAGTTAACAAATACACACACATTATCCCTCACTAGGAAACTTAAACATTTGTTGTTGTTGTTTAGTCGTTTAGTCGTGTCCGACTCTTCGTGACCCCATGGACCAGAGCACACCAGGCACTCCTGTCTTCCACTGCCTCCCGCAGTTTGGTCAAACTCATGCTGGTAGCTTCGAGAACACTGTCCAACCATCTCGTCCTCTGCCGTCCCCTTCTCCTTGTGCCCTCCATCTTTCCCAACATCAGGGTCTTTTCCAGGGAGTCTTCTCTTCTCATGAGGTGGCCAAAGTATTGGAGCCTCAGCTTCAGGATCTGGCCTTCCAGTGAGCACTCAGGGCTGATTTCCTTCAGAATGGAGAGGTTTGATCTTCTTGCAGTCCATGGGACTCTCAAGAGTCTCCTCCAGCACCATAATTCAAAAGCATCAATTCTTCAGCGATCAGCCTTCTTTATGGTCCAGCTCTCACTTCCATACATCACTACTGGGAAAACCATAGCTTTAACTATACGGACCTTTGTTGGCAAAACTTAAACAGAGGTTCCAGATATCTCAGTATCACTGCCTGAAGAGTGCTCCTTATACCTTTTCTCATGCATGACAGGAAGGAATTTTGCAGGTAACATATTTCTCATCATTGCAGCACATGTATGATGAAGTCATTTCCTGCCCTGAATGGACACATTAAAACATAAAAACCTCCTACCTATGATTCCCAGTAACTAACATTCAGAGGCATACTGCCTCCAGCAGTGAGAGTAGAGCATAGCCATAACGGCTAGCAGCCGCTGATAGTCTTATCCTCCATAAATTTGCCTAACGGCCTTTTAATGTCATCCACATTCATGGCCATCAAATTGGCCTGTGTATAATTTCTGCAATGGAACTACTTCCTTTTATGTAGCCCAGTGATCCATTATCTAGGCTTGTACAGCCTACTCCAGGGATGGGGAGCCACATCTGGGGCTGCACACTGTGGGAGAACATTTGTAGAACTGGATAGCTTGACTGCCATTGCTAATCCTCCTCTAAGGAATCATAGAATTGAAGAACCTCAGCTAAAGCATCCATGACAGATGGCCACCCAACTTCTGCTTAATAACCTCCATAACCTCCCGAGGGACTCCGTTCCAGCTTTGAAGGAACTCAGACCATCAGAAAGTTCTTCCTGATGCTTAGTCAGAATCTCCTTTCTCATAACTTGAAGGCATTGGTTCAGGTCCTACTCTCTGGAGCAGAAGAAATCCTGATAAGTCTTCAAGGAACTCGAGAAGGACTGTCTCGCCAGAGTGGTGCATGCCCTAGTTATCTCTCACTTGGACTACTGCAATGTGCTTTACGTGGGGCTACCTTTGAAGGTGACCCAGAAACTACAACTAATCCAGAATGCAGCAGCTAGACTGGTGACTGCGGGTGGCCACTGAGACCACATAACACCAGTCTTGAAAGACCTACATTGGCTCCCAGTACATTTCCAAGCACAATTCAAAGTGTTGGTGTTGACCTTTAAAGCCCTAAACAGCCTCGGCCCAGTATACCTGAAGGAGCGTCTCCACCCCCATCGTTCTGCCCAGACGCTGAGGTCCAGCGCTGAAGGCCTTCTGGTGGTTCCCTCACTGCGAGAAGCAAAGCTACAGGGAACCAGACAGAGGGCCTTCTCGGTAGTGGCGCTCGCCGTGTGGAATGCCCTCCCATCAGATGTCAAAGAGATAAACAACTACCTGACATTTAGAAGACATCTGAAGGCAGCCCTGTTTAGGGAAGTTTTTAATGTGTGACATTTTGATGTATTTTTAATCTTTGTTGGAAGCCGCCCAGAGTGGTTAGGGAAACCCAACCAGATGGGCAGGGTACAAATAATAAATTATTCTTATGCAGACATTCCAACTGTACAATAAGAATCTGTGCCTACACGTACCAGTAACGGATGGCATGGGGGGCTGGCATTCCTCACTTGACATCTGGTAAGTTGTGCCTCTGCTGCCTACCAGGAAGTGAAAGGGCAACATGGCAGTGATGTTCACATGGTGTGGACTCACTGGGGGAGCCAATGCAGCCTTTTCTTGGGTGTGGCTGCACCATACCAACCTCTCTGCTGCATTGCCCCTCTCAGTAAGCATCAATAACACAACCAATCAGGGATCAGGTGATTGGCGGTGCCCCCTACACTGTCTGCTGGTGTTGTGTTTAGGTGCTGTACCCACAAAGCTAGGGGGGGTGTGAATCTGGCCATTCTGGTTTCTCTCAGTTTCTCATTTTTCCAATCTTAAATTTAAACTTCCAAATTAGTTTGTGATTTTTTTTTAAGTCCTCATGAAAACCACCAGCATTTTGGTGAGAATTTATAACACACACATTTTAAATGCAATTGTAAGTAATATACATATTTTTGCCAAGCAATTTCCCCTGATATAATGCAATTTTGTGTTATTTTCACCAATATATGCATTTTAATGCATGTGTTACCTTAGTACATGCAATTTTTGTACACATTAGTTGGCTTAATTGGCTGCAAAACTGAACGGCTAAATTCAGAGGTGTGTGACTTTTTTGGTTCACAAATTGTTTTGGAAAACACAAATTAGGAAGGTTTGCTTTTAAATGTGAACTGAATTAAACTTCTCCCCCAGCCAATACACACAGCCCAAAAATGTTTGGAGGGTGAGAATAGACGGCATGGATAAATAGATATTTTGGGGAAGATTAGGCAAAACTGCATTCTTCATACCTTACTATCTTTAACTAGTTTTATATATTCTTCTGGCTGAGCTGAAATTCAAGAGAAGTAGAGTGTCGGGCATGGGTAGGCAATATAAGGCCCGGGGGCTGGATCTGGCCCAATCGCCTTCTAAATCCGACCCGCAGACGGTCCAGGAATCAGCATGTTTTTACATGAGTAGAATGTGTGCTTTTATTTAAAATGCATCTCTGGGTTATTTGTGGGGCATAGGAATTTGTTCATTCCCCCCCCCAAAAAAAATAGTCCGGCCCCCCACAAGGTCTGAGGGACAGTGGACCGGCCCTCTGCTGAAAAGTTTGCTGACCCCTGGTGTAGGGCATAATAATAAACCACAGATCCTAGTGCAACCACAAAGGAAGAGAATAGCAGGAAATCTGTTCATCCCAACTCCCAGCACCAACATCACGCAATATGCACCCAAATCTCTCAACCCTCAGGAGGAACTGGTGTGTGTGTGTGTGTGTGTGTGTGTGTGTGTAGGGGCTTGGCTCCTTCTTCACTTGTTCCAAGTAGCATGAAAAGAAAGGAAGGACAAAGGGTGGAGAACAGAGGCTGCTGAGAGCCTTCTAAGCCACACCCACTTGCAACCTGAGCTCTGGACTTAGGTTAACTCTTTCATGTACACATGTGAGTCAGTAACTGTATATTACAACAGATACTACCCTACATATGTCTAGATCCATCCCCAGTTCCCACTAATGCTTCTCCATGTGGTGATGTACCCCGACTCACCCCACCCCACATTCAAGATCACATGGGGAAGGAATGAAATTATTCTCAATTTAAAAACTGGGTATTATACTACTAGCATGGCTTTTGTAGAGTTTACATCAAAATGGTATACGTTGAGGAGAGGAAAGCCAACGATTTACAACTGCCTATACAGTGGTACTTCTAGTTAAGAACTTAATTTGTTCCGGAGGTCCGTTCTTAACCTGAAACCGTTCTTAACTAGAGGTGTACTTTCACTAATGGGGCCTCTTGCTGCTACTGTGCTGCACACGATTTCCATTCTCATCCTGGGGCAAAGTTCTCAACTTGAGGTAACTCTTCCAGGTTAGCGGAGTTTGTAACCTGAAGCGTTTGTAACTCGAGGTACCACTGTAACTTCCATTGCAACTACAGTGGTTCCTTGGGTTACGAACTTAATTCGTTCTGGAGGTCTGTTCTTAATCTGAAGCACCACTTTAGCTAATGGGGCCTCCTGCTGCTGCCGTGCTGCCGGAGCACGATTTCTGTTCTCATCCTGAAGCAAATTTCTTAACCTGAAACTGTTCTTAACCTGAAGCACCACTTTAGCTAATGGGGCCTCCTGCTGCCACTGCGCCACCGCTGCACGATTTATGTTCTCATCATGAAGCAAAGTTCTTAGCCCGAGGTACTATTTCTGAGTTAACGGAGTCTGTAACCTGAAGTGTATGTAACCTGAAGCATCTGTAACCCGAGGTTACATACAGAGGTATGCATACTGAAGAGCATTTGTCTTCTAAGCAACCTGTATTTCAAAACGGGAAAGGACAAGAGGCTGTCAGGGTGCTTCAGAATTTATGCTGAAGAAAGAAAGTATCGTGTTTTCTGGAAGCCCAGTTCCCGCCACCTCACCCCCCATTTTTTTCTGTTCTTAGAATTTGGGTAAACAATCAAAGGCAGCCTCAGCAAAGAGCCTGCATGTTAAAACCTGTCCCTTGCTGTAGTCTTTCAACATCCCCCACCCCTCAAATGCATAGGGATGGAGTTTCCATCTTTAATGCAGGCACTGCCCAGTTTGTTGGCTTGTTGTTATTTTAGCAAGCCTAGTTATTAACATTTGCACCCTGAAACTGCTTTCCTGGGCGAGGACCGTTTGCTCTAGGGATTCGAAAGGAAAACAGATGAGGACTATTTTTGAAAAGCTATTTAAAATAAAATACTCATGGAGAAATGTGCAGCTCCCTTTAATGTACCAAGCCCTATATATATATATACACACACATAATTTTCGGTGATTTATATCCCTAATTAGATCCCAGTAGCAACATTCTTTCAACTAACAATGCATGTCGTAATCACCTTTCCCTCATACAAATGACTTCCTTAACTTCACATGCATAACTTAACAGCTTTTATTTTAAAAACTCGTGTTAACAGCTTTCCCAGTGTAACCAGTAGGGGTGCTATGATAAGAAACTAATTTGCTGTAAAAATTACTCATTTGTCAAATAAGCATTAAAATAATTGTTCCCCTTTTGACTGTTACCCTGCTGTTTCCAGTCATTTCGAAAAACTAAATTATTTACTCATTTGAAAGTTCAGCTGTGTATATTTTAATTGATATTCTCTCATAGGACTCATATTGTTAATGACAATAATTAACCCGAAATGGCTGCTAAATAATTATGCAGAAAGGATGTGTAGTATTTGTGCAGAAAGTAAAACCAGCGTTTGAGAAACCATCAAAATGTGAAACTTTCATATTTTATGGGAAAGCATAGTAATAGTTCATAATCAAATTAAGGATGAAAGGGAGAAATGTAGTTTTTATGCTTTGATGCAGAATACTTTATGTTTCCAATATAGTGAGGTATTCCAGCTAATAAGGAATACTCAGTCATTTTAATAAGCCCCCAATACTGCTGTTCGAGCTCATTCTGCGAAGTATTGTCACGCTATTAACACAGTGTGAATGAAACGCCACAAAGCCTACCCCATTCACACCATAATAATAAATTGGCCTAAACAACCTATGGCCCCCTGGCATGAATTCTGGCCTCGGGGTTTTCCCAGGTTTTTTGCATACCAAGGCAGACGGAGGTTTAGAAAGACCCTGGTGGGACGCGCTTTGGAGCTCATGGAATGGAAGGGGCCTGCGAGTTGCCCATTGTGCAGGACTTGAATACAGACCAGAGCAGAGGGCCCATTGTCAGAGGTCACAGGATTTGTTGTTGTTTAGTCGTTTAGTCGTGTCCGACTCTTCTTGTCCCCATGGACCAGAGCACGCCAGGCACTCCTGTCTTCCACTGCCTCCCGCAGTTTGGTCAAAATCATGCTGGTAGCTTCGAGAACACTGTCCAACCATCTCGTCCTCTGTCGTCCCCTTCTCCTTGTGCCCTCAGTCTTTCCCAACATCAGGGTCTTTTCCAGGGAGTCTTCTCTTCTCATGAGGTGGCCAAAGTCTTGGAGCCTCAGCTTCACAATCTGTCCTTCCAGTGAGCACTCAGGACTGATTTCCTTCAGAATGGATAGGTTTGATCTTCTTGCAGTCCATGGGACTCTCAAGAGTCTCCTCCAGTACCATAATTCAAAAGCATCAATTTTTTGACGATCAGCCTTCTTTATGGTCCAGCTCTCACTTCCATACATCACTACTGGGAAAACCATAGCTTTTACTATACAGTGGTACCTCAGGTTACATACGCTTCAGGTTACAGACTCCGCTAACCCAGAAATAGTACCTTGGGTTAAGAACTTTGCTTCAGGATGAGAACAGAAATTGCACGGCGGCAGTGGAAGGCCCCATTAGCTAAAGTGGTGCTTCAGGTTAAGAACAGTTTCAGGTTAAGAACGGACCTCCAGAACAAATTAAGTACTTAACCCAAGGTACCACTGTATGGACCTTTGTTGGCAAGGTGATGTCTCTGCTTTTTAAGATGCTGTCTAGGTTTGTCATTGCTTTTCTCCCAAGAAGCAGGCGTCTTTTAATTTAATCACAGGATTCAGTCTCATCCATTTCCACACATGCAGGGCCTGTGTTTCCATTTTAGAGGCCCTTGAGCCTATTAGACACCCGCCCACCCCAATTAAGCAGCAAGGAATGGGTTGGGTGAATGCACAAACTTGCTGAGCACCCAGAATGCTCTGCTTTGATCCCTTCTGGAAGCAAGCCAAGCCCCTCAACAATTCATCTCTTTAGAACAAGAGTGGGCAACCTACCTATGGCCCAAGAGCAGCAAATGATCCTTGGGCCAATTTCATGTGGAGGGGAAAGAGGGAGCAAATGGGTGGAAGAGAAGATCCATGATTGAGAAGATCCATTTGGGGGCACCACATCTTGGCCTTGCACAGGGTGCTATATTACGAAAGATTACCAAAGTCTGCCCCTGCTGGCATGCTGCCCTTATTGAGTGTCGAGGTCCCCAAGACACAAATCCCCCTTAAATAAAACACACATCACACAGAATTTTTGTTTAAGGTTTCTGGCATAATTTTGGCCACAACTTTATTAACATACATGAATGTGAGTGGTTGCTTAGGCATTGGTTAGGACTATCTATCCCCCCGCCTGGGGACAGAACTGACTTCTGGATTCCAGTGAAAGCCAGTGAGGGAAAACAATATTGGGGAGAAACTGGAGCTGCGCCACAGGCCCTCACCTTCTCCCTGCATGTTCCCAGGGACTTGCGCAGCCCAAATCCGATTCCAGGGATTCGGACGAAAGCATGGCAAGCCCACAAATTCCTTTAACGGAATTCCCTTGCAGCAGCAGCAGCATTGGAGGGGCAGGCACCGCCAATCCTTACCCCTCCACCAACCAATTTTTTAACCAATGCCTAACCGCAACCTTGCAAGTTGTGACGATTTGCTACGCAGTAGGCAAAAACCAAATGACACCAGCCAATCAGCCAATTGGACAAAATTCCTACCGGGCCCCTGCCCCAAGAGCAGGCGACCCCATGACAGGCATAGCAAGGTCAACACACAAGACCTAAAATTAGGGAGGGTGAGTGATCCGGTGCACGCAGCGAAAGAGAAAGTGCGAAACTGCATGCCCAGCTTAAAAAACCTCTGTTCCCTCCCCCAAATTGGCAACATCAAAATTGCCCCAGCAACTCAAGAGACCAATCACTGCCAGAGACCATCTATCCTTACCCGCCCAGCAATGGGGGGGGGGGTGGCTTGGCAAACCCCACCGCAACACATGCTCTCTTTGAATGAGAGCACCCTTTCCCCAAGGGAATATGGTTCTTGCCAGTGAAAGGTCCCAACTCCTCCTGCTGTCAAACTTCCAGGTGCAATGCAATGAAAAACTCCATCATTCACCCTAACAATGTCAGAACATAGGAAGCAGCTTGTTGTACTGAGTCAGACCTCACTTTTCCACCCAAACATTTGGCCCCAGAGTGACTTACAAATGAAGAATGAATTAATTAAGAATAAATGATAACACACTAGCTCCACCTAGCTAAGCACACTGATGAACAGCCGCTCTCTAGGGATTCAGACAGGATTTTTTCCCAGTTCTACCTGGAAATGCCAGGGACTGAACCTGGGTCCTTTTGGGGGTTTTATCAACCACCTTTATATTAGGAAATCACATTCAAGGCAGCTTACAGCAAAAATCCAATACATCAGAATATTAAAAATAAACCTATACATCAGACATCCCCATACTCGGCCCTCCAGCTGTTTTGGGACTACAATTCCCATCATCCCTGACCACTGGTCCTGTTAGCTAGGGATGATGGGAGTTGTAGTCCCAAAACAGCTGGAGGGCCGAGTTTGGTGATGAAAATAAAATGGAACGTCCTTCTGCATGGAAAACATACTTTCCGCCATTGAGACTAGTTCACAATCTTTAGTTTCACAGAAGATATGGCATGGTCTCACAACCGTTCATCATTCCAACATCATCCCAAAACCTGCCACAGGAATCACCTTGGCACACATGTGCCTATGAGATCATTCTGACCTGCGGAACTTGCACTTTTATAAGTACCACATAGAGAACGTTCTACATTTGTGAGCTGCACCTGCCCTTGGGAACTCCCTGCCTATTGACATTAGGTGGGCTCCTTCACTATACTGTTTTAGAATTTTGCTGAAAACCTTTTCATTTCCTTAAGCCTATCCAGAAATACAATTTAGTTGCCTACGTTTTGTTGATTATATATTTGGCCTTGAATGATGATGTTTTTACACAGGCTTTTTTTCAGCTGGAACTCATTCCCGGCACTCTCAGGTAGGTTTTATGTACCGTATTTTTTGCTCTATAAGACTCACTTTTTCCCTCCTAAAGAGTAAGGGGAAATGTGTGTGCGTCTTATGGAGCAAATGCAGGCTGCACAGCTATCCCAGAAGCCAGAACAGCAAGAGGGATTGCTGCTTTCACTGCGCAGTGATCCCTCTTGCTGTTCTGGCTTCTGAGATCCAGAACATTTTTTTTCTTGTTTTCCTCCTCCAAAAACTAGGCGCGTCTTGTGGTCTAGTGCGTCTTATAGAGCAAAAAATACAGTATATTTGCTTTTCCTTGGTTTATGGATTTTTAGATCTACACATTTAATTTGTATACCACTTGGAGAGTTCTTTGATCAGGCAGCTTATACATTTTCTAAATAACGAAATAAGGATAGTGTACTGTTCGTGTGGACAGGGTTTTGGGGCATGTGCCAGTGATCATCTGAACTAGCTTTCAAGGCCTTGAACTAGCATTCAAGTTCATAATCCTAACCAACCAGACATTTCTGGTGGAGAAATAGGATCCCTCCAGGGCTAAAGTGATGTGACTTGAAATAGGGTAAATCCATATAACATCTGTTTCCCCCTTAATAATAGCAGTTGGGGACCCAAGCGAGATTGGGACCACAACATGTGAGGGTTAACCATTTCCTCCCAGCACTGCAGTCTTCATTAACAATAATAGTAATAATATTGGCTGCTAATAGTAGCCTGTGGGCAGTGTGGGGTGTGTGTGCTCAATTGGTGCCAATGACGGCTTTCCTCCTGGGGCAAATAGCAGCTGTCAGGCTTCCAATCCAGACCCGGCAGGGTTGGCCCAAGACATTTTGGCTCCTCCATGGCTGCTATTTAACATACAAAAGCTAAGCACACAATTATTCATTCCCTGCTGAAAGTTGCATGCAGTCTGACCCCTAGACTATGGTGACAGGGTATGGGGATTCCAAAGCCTCCTTCAACTGCCCTGGTTAAGGCATTAGGAGAGTCTGCTTTGATCATTTCCTGCTTCTCAACCCCTTCAGTGGCGTAGCGTGGGGGGTGCAGGGGGGGGCGGCCGCACCGGGCGCAACATCTGGGGGGGGCGCGCTCGCACTCGCAGCTCTCTGCCCCTACCTGGCTCACTCACTCTCTCTCACTGCAGTGCTGGCTGTGCAAATCCGATCCGAGCCGCCGGGTTGCCGCCCACTGTGGAGGGGGTGGGTGCCAGGCGTGCGGTGCGGAGAGAGAGCGAGGGACTATCTGGGGGAGGGACAGTGCAGCGGCCGCCCAGCGCAGCGCTGAGCGTGGGAGAGAACCACACCAGACCAGACCAGGCAGCAGCAAGAAGAAGCTGGCAGCGGCGGCAGGTTAGGGGTTAGGGGGCGCAAATTACTTGCCTTGCCCCGGGTGCTGACAACCCACGCTACGCCGCTGAACCCCTTAGCTCTGCCAGACTCTCAAAGCACCCTCATTTCAAGCATGTAATTCAAGGAGGGCAGGAGCAGTTACCTTTCTGAGCACAGGTGATGATTCTCTAGGAGGATTAAAGCTCTTGCTAACTCGCTTGATGAGAGAGATTTGCAAGGGCCGCCTGCAAAGTTCTCAGCCTCAACTGGGCTTGACTTGGGTTTCTACCTTGCCTGGGAATATGTAGCAAATGTAGCAAAACAGTGACACCCAAAATGAAAGCGTCATTAATATCCCTGCTGTCCTCCCATTTGGTGGACGTCCTTTTGGTGGACGTCCTTTTGGTGGACGTCATAACAGGACTTGCAACATCCCATCTTCATTGCGTCGGCAAAACTTTAGGGCACACAAAAGCAGAGGGATGACTTTGCGTATCCAAAAAGCAGCACTCGGATTTGAAAGGCACAATTCAATTTGCCTTTCCCATGGAAATCTGGCCTTAAAAGTAAAAATAAATACATTCTTTGCCAGACGCTAAGTAATTTATTTTTACATAGTAAATTATTTTCTACGAGGCTGCTTTTCAGGCAGAGAGCGTATTTATTTTAAAGCAAGGAGTGGGAGGAAGTTTATCCTAATTGCTTGACCCATTTCTATTTCTGTCTCAGAATTAAATGCACACTATTACTGGCACTGGATGACTCTTATTTCGCACCAACCAGCCAGGCCTCACGTCTAAGCTGCAATCAGGAAAGACCAGGCAAAGTAACTGGTTACGAACATTTTCCTCGCACTACAAAGCCTTCACACAAAAACAAACAAAAACAACTGTGATCGTAGTAACCTTCCAGAGGTTAATAACATGCAGGTGGCCAATTGGAATCAAATGCAAAACAGGCCGGTTGCTAGATTACAAAATTGTTGATTCTTCCAGAGATTACTATTAAATGTGCTGCAGAAACTGGATCTTCTTTAAAGAGAGAGAGAGAGACTTTAGCAAAATAACATATACATGTCAGAATGGCAGAAAAGAGGAAGTGTGTCATAGACTAAGCATGTTCGTTTCCTTACTGGCTCACTTCTACACGTTGAAGCATCTGTGCTGACCACATTTGATGGCCTTGGTGCTAGGAGTGGTTGAAATAGTGATTTAATAGCTGAAATGAGGGATGATCCCCCAGAAAAGAAATATTAATTAATAACAATTTCTGGACAAAGCTGCATTACTCCCCTGGATCTGTTCTATTTGCTTTCATGTTTTCATTGTTTTCATACAATCTTACTGATTTTAGACTGTACAGCGGTACCTTGGTGTACGAACTTAATCCATTCCGGAGGTCCGTTCTTAAACCAAAACCATTCTTAAACCAAGGCTCACTTTTCCTAATGAGGCCTCCCACCACCGATGCCCTTCCACCATTCGGATTCCGTTCTTAGACCGAGGTAAAGTTCTCAAACCAACACACTATTTCCAGTTTTGCGGAGTTTGTAAACCAAATCATTCTTAAACCGGACTGTTCTTAAACTGAGGTACCACTGTGTTTTTGTTTTAATATATTGCACATAGTGTGCACCACTTAGGTGTTCTTTTGAAAAAAGCGGTTTAGAAATGCTTTTAAATAAAAATAAATAAACAAACATAATACAGTTCCATTTCATTTCATGCTGCTATGCAGTCCAGGGCCCTGGTAGGTAGCAAGGAATCACACTCCAGACAGGTCTGACTGTTAAGGGCCAATAAAAAATTCATAGGGCTGCTCTTGACTTGACAGGGTATATTTCTTCCTCCTGGGCAATGCTTGCCCAAATTTGATCATGGGAGGTAAAGTGTGAACAACTCTGGTGGCATTTTAGGACTGCAAAAGTCATTAAGAATGATGGTTTTCAGGGCAGGGGGTTTCTGGCCACTTCACTGCCAAATGGATCACAAGGCCAGAGTAGATCCTATGCCCCATGGAAGCTAATTCGACAGTGTAAGTATATTAGCAGCCACTGGCAGGACAGTTTGGATGCAACCAGAGGTGCAGGAAGGTCAGGTGGTACCCGGTGCGGAAAATTTCTTGTCACCCCTCCCCCCACATTGATTCTAAAAAAATTTGCCTGCAAAAATGGTTTTACGTTATTTCATATTTTCTTACAAAGGAATGTGGATTCTGGGCCCCTGATAACAAGTAGGTGACTGTGGACAGAAATTTAAATCTACAAGATGGATTGTTTTGGCTCCACTGAATTGAAATTTCAGCCTTCACGGCGTATGAAAATGGCCAAGTAAACAGTTATTTTTGTGGAGGAGGGTCAAGATATTAACTGATATGCATGAAATTTCAGCTATAGCTATATAATCCCTAGTGTAGTAAGATAAGACCTTTGGAGCAGGCATTTTTTAAAAAAAGTTTTTATGAACCGCCCTGGGTAAAGGTAAAGGGACCCCTGACCATTAGGTGCAGTCGTGACCAACTCTGGGGTTGCGGCGCTCATCTCGCTTTATTGGCCAGTGTACATGTGGCCAGCATGACTAAGCTGCTTCTGGCGAACCAGAAGTGGTACCTATTTATCAACTTGCACTTTGACGTGCTTTCAAACTGCTAGGTTGGCAGGAGCAGGGACTGAGCAACAGGAGCTCACACCGTCGCGGGGATTCGAACCGCCGACCTTCTGATCGGCAAGTCCTAGGCTCTGTGGTTTAACCCGCAGCACCACCCGCGTCCCTATGAACCACCCTAGTAGGGCAGTAATTGTTCCTTGGTAATGTTCCCCCCCCCTCCTTGATGGCACCCGGGGCAGACCACCCGCCCCCCCCGCCCCCCTTCCTATGCCCCTGGGTGGAACAGCTAACTTGGCTTCCCAATGTGGAGGTCACTCCAGAAACCAAGAGAAAATGGTGGGGCATTCATGTTGCAGGCACAGAGGTGGGAGAACTGGATTGCCTGCACCAACCTCACCACTGCCTTGCCCTCAGCAACCTCCATGATAGGAAACCAAGCGAGCCATGTAGCCCCAGCCCTTTCCACCAGCCACTGCTGAACTAGGCATCCTTTGCATTTGTTCATAATCTCCCATCATTCAGCTTCATTGGATGGGTTTCAGCATTATGAAAGAGTGGGTGAAAACAGTGGCGTAGCGTGGGTTGTCAGCACCCGGGGCAAGGCAAGTAATTTGCGCCCCCTAACCCGTGGATTTGCGCCCCCTAACCCTAACCCCCAGATGTTGTGCCCGGTGCGGCCGGGCCCCCCTGCACCCCCCACGCTACGCCACTGGGTGAAAACACCTCTCTTCCCACGTTTCTCTGCCCCGTGCATAATTTTATGCACCCCTTTTTTCATACTAAAAAGCCCCAAACATTGCAAGCTTTTCTCATAAAGGGTTTCCCATGCCCCTGAGCCATTTAGCTCCTGCTTTTCTGCACCTTTTCCAGCTCCACAGTTATGCCCGTGGTGAACTACAGCTGGGTCTCATTGCCATCCTTCTAATTTTGGAGTCTATGGCATTTATGAATTTTTGACTCCAACAGTTTCTCACTTAAGTCGGTGATCTCAGTCTAGTAAATGTAATGGAAATAAATAGGGGTCACAGATTTGCACGGTTATAATAATAATAATAATTTGGCCTTAAATGAAGATTTATCCACAAGCCTAAGGAAACTCAGCACAGGTTGAATAGCAAAAGCCTTGAAAATTATCAACCACACACAGGAATCATACCCAAAAGTGCATTTACATCAAAACATTGTACTATACAGTGGTACCTTGGGTTACAAACGCTTCAGGTTACAGACTCCGCTAACCCAGAAATAGTACCTTGGGTTAAGAACTTTGCTTCAGGATGAGAACAGAAATCGTGCTCCGGCGGCACGGCAGCAGCAGGAGGCCCCATTAGCTAAAGTGGTGCTTCAGGTTAAGAACAGACCTCCAGAACGAATTAAGTTCTTAACCCGAGGTACCACTGTATGTGTTAAAGTCTAACACTGAATATCTGTAAAAAGGACTTTAATATCTGAAATAGAGAATATGTATGTACTTTTGTAACCCAACAAAATCTTTAATAAAAACTAAAAAATTAAACAAAACATTTTAAGATATGAGCCTCAATTGTATAAGTTATTCATCAGACTTTTCCTTAAAGGTTTAGTAGCAACTGTTATTTATTTGTTTTATTTAGTTGTTAAATTTATATATTGCCCTTCATCCAAAGATCAGAGTGGTTTATAGTATAAAAATATAAAATGAAAACACAACACATATATCATAATAAGAACATACACACCCAATAACCCCCTCTCAAACATATTTTAAAGGCCATACATTGCTTAATCAGCCAAAGGTCTGGTTAAAGAGAAATGTTTTTGCCTGGAGCCTAAAGATATGTAGTGAAGGTGCCAGGCGAGTCTCTCTGGGGAGAGCATTCCACAAACAGGGAGCTACCGCAGAAAAGGCCTGTTCTCGTGTTGTCATCCTCTGGACCTCTCATGGAGTGGCCACATGAAGAAAGGCCTCAAATGATTATTGCAGGGTCTGGGTCAGTTCATATGGGGAGAGGTGGGTGCTCTGAGGCTGGTATCGATCTATAAAGCCTTACATGGCTCAGGACTTGCCTCTCCTCATATGAACCAACCCTGACCCCGGTCTTGTCATCAGAGGCTTTTCTCTACGCCCCCTTCCCCCGAGAGGTTCAGATGGTGGTAACCTTAGAACGGGCCTTTTATGTGGTGGCTCCCCATCTGTGAGACGCTTTCCCCAGAGAGGCTCACCTTGCCCTTCGGCGCAAGGCAAAAACATTTCTCTTTACACAGGCCTTTAGCCATTAAATGATATATGGGGGATGTTATTATGATTATTTTTATTATTATGCTGTCCATTACTAGGCTTTATGTTTTTATTATTATGCTCCATAAAATGTTTTTAATGCTGTACCCATCTTTTGATAAGGGGTGGTATATAAATTGAAATCATCATCTCCATTTGCCAGTCACTTTACAGAAAAGATATCAAAGGGACAAGATAAAATATAATAAGAAAAAGCAATTTAAAACCAGAAAAGCAGTAAACAATATAATGC
The DNA here is from genome assembly GCF_964270895.1 of Podarcis filfolensis. NCBI lineage: Eukaryota > Metazoa > Chordata > Lepidosauria > Squamata > Lacertidae > Podarcis > Podarcis filfolensis. Next base: position 6,201,706 of record NC_139606.1, on the reverse strand, counting down.
TTATCTAGTAAAATATTAATAAGTTTGCATTTTCTTTCTCTTTCCTTTTATTACACAGTGTGTGATCATCACCTTAAGCTCAGTGTTGTGGAGCAGTTTAATTGTTGTGCTTGTGCACTGCTGCACATTAGTAACCTGAAAGAAAGAGAAAAAAATAGTATGAGTTGCTAAAATGTGTCAAATTGCACATTATGAGGAGTGGTGCTGTGGGTTAAACCACTGAGCCTAGGGCTTGCCGATTGGAAGGTCGGCGGTTCGAATCCCCGCGACAGGGTGAGCTCCCGTTGCTCAGTCCCAGCTCCTGCCAACCTAGCAGTTCGAAAGCACGTCAAAGTGCAAGTAGATCAATAGGAAGGCAAACGGCGTTTCCGTGCACAGCTCTGGTTCGCCAGAAGCAGCTTAGTCATGCTGGCCACATGACCCAGAAAAACTGTCTGCGGACAAACGCTGGCTCTCTCGGCCAGTAAAGCGAGATGAGCGCCGCAACCCCAGAGTCATCCGCGACTGGACTTAATGGTCAGGGGTCCCTTTACCTTTAAGGAAAGGTGAGGAACGCATGTGGCGTAGTGGTCTAAACCTCTGAGCCTCTTGGGTTTGCCGATCAGATGGTTGGCGGTTCAAATCCCCACGGCGGGGTAAGCTCCCGTTGCTCGGTCCCAGATCCTGCCAACCTAGCAGTTCGAAAGCACGTCAAAGTGCAAGTTGATAAATAGGTACCACTCCAGCGGGAATGTAAACGGCGTTTCCATGCACTGCTCTGGTTTCGGTGTTCCATTGCGCCAGAAGCGGCTTAGTCATGCTGGCCACATGACCCCAGAAAAACTGTCTGCGGACAAATGTCGGCTCCCTCGGCCTTTAAAGCGAGATGAGTGCTGCAACCCCAGAGTCGTTCACGACTGGACTTAATTGTCAGGGGTCCTTTACCTTTACCTTTAATGCATCACTAATGCTATGGAAACAATTGCTGGGTGTTTCCGAATCCAAAAATCCAACGAGAAGTTTGGATGGGGAGACTTTTGCAAGTGTCTGTACCTGCGATTTTCATGAAATATGCTCTCTCTTCCATCATTAAGGAGATCATCTTCACTGCCTGCAAAGGGAAGATACACAATACGTCTTTTGTGTACATAGCATAGGGAAAGGATGATGAAATAGGGAAATTCAAGAGACAACCTATTCCTCGGGACTGTACTGCTCTCAGCCTCTGCAAAGAGCCTTTGCAGAACAGCACCAGGAACTGCTGAAACCTGATGCAGCTCAAAGCTTTGCATTCAAGTTGAACATCGGCCAGTAAATAAATACAAATCTGTTGTCAGGGAGGTTCTTAATGACTAACCCTTTCAAAGTGCTCCCACTCGCTCCCTGATGAAGCAACGTCCCCCAAGGTGTGCTGACTTCTATCTAAGCAGCAAACCTACAAACCCTTTCCTGTTCTGCCTAGGCTGTCCTTTACGACGACATGAATCACAGGCAGTTTCGGTACTTTAGCACCGCTCATAAGGAAGAGCTATTAACCCCAGGGCCACAGATGGGTGTGGAAAGGTTAAGAATACGGTGCCTAAATATTCTTGACTAATTATAAAAACAAATCAGGTGGCAGCGGTCATGCCAGGATCTCATTTCTGTTGATATATGATCTGGCTGCCATTGGCTATGCCATGCCTAGCCTACATATAAATATAACTGCCTCCCACCCCTTTTACCAAATGCAGTGACTATAACCTTGCAGTAGCTGTTTCACTTCTTCACCCAGGCTACAATGCAGCAGAGAGCCACACAGGCTTAAATGCTATTTATTTCTATGAGGCTCAACTATGCATAACTGCACTGGCCATTTAAATAATAATAGTGGTAGTAACAGTAACCTATGTAGGGCCTATGTAATAGCAACCCAAATTAGTAAATCTTTAAAAATAAAAATAGTAGCCCAGTAGTAACCTTCTTCTATCTTTCTTAATAGTAGCAACCAATGGGAGGTAAGTCCCATTGCACTAAGTGCTTTGATTCCCCATCTTTGAAGCTGCAGTGCTTCTCAACAGACCACGTCCCGGATTGCTAATGTGATATAGTAGCAGCGTCTGACTTGGACTAGGGAGACGTGGCCTCAAATCCCCATTCCGCCAGCTGACCTTGGGCAAATCTCTCTCCCCAATTGTGCCTAAGCTACTTCACAGGGTTACTGGCATGATTAATGCTGCCCTGGGGTCAGGGGTGGGCATGTGCATCATTTTTGGCTTCCCTCAGTCCTTATGAAACTTCATCACCATTTTAGTATGTTTGAAGTTTAGCCTAACATACACAAATTTGGGGAAAAAATGCTTGCAAAAAGGTGTATGTTAGCTTTTATGCACATTCTCCCCTAACATGTGGGGTTTTGTACAGTTTTTTCGCTGGAGGACTGTATCGCCCAATTTGGAGAAGTGTGTGTTTCAGGGAACATCTGCATTTTACTTTGCATATTGTTTCAGGAAGTGCAGACTTGACTAGGTTCACATTAAAATGTGAACCAAACTGAATTTCTTTGCCAACCCAACCTGGAGTTCAAACTATGACCTTTTTGGGACTAGTACTGCAGCCACCGAACACTCAGATTTTTTTCAACAGCTTGAACATAGGCTAGAAAGAAAGCTACCATTTACCATATTTTTTGCTCTATAAGACTCGCTTTTTCCCTCCTAAAAAGTAAGGGGAAATGTGTGTGCGTCTTATGGAGCGAATGCAGGCTGTGCAGCTATCGCTGAAGCCAGAACAGCAAGAGGGATTGCTGCTTTCACTGCGCAGCGATCCCTCTTGCTGTTCTGGCTTCTGAGATTCAGAATTTTTTTTTTCTTGTTTTCCTCCTCCAAAAACTAGGTGTGTCTTGTGGTCTGGTGCGTCTTATAGAGCGAAAAATATGGTAACTTTTAAAAAAGCAGTGAAGAGAAAAATATAATCTAAAAGTTAAGTGCATACAAAACAACAGCAACGACCCTGTATCAATAGAAACTACATTCTCATTAGCAAGGCTTGTATTTCAGTTACACTTGCTTCTTGGCTCGCTGGTTTTCTGTGTTCAATGAATTTTACTTTGCTTGACTTGTATGGAGTATTCAGTCATGTGGGCCCCATTTGAAGGCAGACATGGTACGGCCTTCTCCAACCTGTTGGCCTCCAAATGTTTGGAACCGTAATCCGCATTAGCCCCAGCCAGCATGGCCAATGGGAATTGCGGTCCAAAATATCTGCAGGGCACCAGGTTGGCCTGGGCACAGTCAGACCCCCTCAGTGAGAACTAGACCTTTGCATCAGCTGTGTGATCCAGGAAAGGAAACTTCAGATACTGTCAATTAAAAACCAGTGGGGGGGGTGTTGCAAAAAGGGTGGAAACAACATGCTTTTGTGCCTCTCACCTGAAAGCCATGATTCTCCAGTTCCTCAACAAGGCAATGATTCTACTACTACCTTGTGTCTCCAACTACAGGGAAAGAACATGCTGTAATCTGCTATATGCTTGAAAAGGGAACTTTTTTCCTCCAGCCTAATTCAACATTACCTGTGAATGATGCATTGCAGAATTTAGTGCCAGAAAAGTGTGTTTTGGAAAACAGGGTATAGCGTTTCATAATTTGATTTAAATCAATTATACCGTCTCTCACCGGAACATTCATGAGCTCCAAGAAATAAAAATATATAAATGGAACCAGCTGTTTAAAAGACTCTTGTGCTGGAGATGGGTTTCACTGGGACTTTAATCAGCTTCTTTATATATCACATTATTGTTGTGCAGAAATGGAGTGGGGAATGTACAGAGCTGTAAGTGGGAACTGCAAGGTAACCAATTAAGTTAAGGAAGAACCTGGAGAATTGAATCTCAGCTGACGCAGCTTGCCTTGGCCTGAGGAAAGTAGTCATTTGGTCTGAAGGAAATTGGTGGGTGGGGCTTGAGATACTTTTACGGCATCCAGTGAAAACTAAGTTAGGGGTTTGCTGGATAGCATAATCCTCCTGATATGTTTGAGCAATGGCCTGCAAGCCAAGAGTTCTGCAGCACTGAAGAGCCACAAATGGAAAAACCGAGATGTGAACCTCCTCAATCAACTTCAACTTCATCCAGCCACCCACTTAAAGCCAGAGTACATGTAGATAATGAACATGAGCTAGAGCTTCCACCATACTGGCACTTTGGGACACATGTCTGGGACTGAATACTGGACTATTCCAGCATATAAAAACTCCACGCGCACAGACTAGCATGTCAGAGAGAAGAGAGCTAGGGCAGAACCCTTCATGATTCATCCCACGGTCCTAGTTCTCTAAGTGTAGGTAGATCATTTTTCAGAGAGGAACATTGAGCATGTGCACTTTGAAGCAATAGAGCTGTAAAAAAAAAAAAAGATAAAAGACTCCAGTCGCAGATGACTCTGGGGTTGCGGCGCTCATCTCGCTTTACTGGCCGGGGGAGCCGACATTTTCTGCAGACAGTTTTTCCGGGTCATGTGGCCAGCATGACTAAGCCACTTCTGGCGAAACCAGAGCAGCGCTCAGAAACGCTGTTTACCTTCCCGCCAGAGCGGTACCTATTTATCTACTTGCACTTTGACGTGCTTTTAAACTGCTAGGTTGGCAGGAGCAGGGACCGAGCAACGGGAGCTCACCCCGTTGCTCGGATTCGAATGGCCGACCTTCCGATCAGCGAGCCCTAGGCTCTGTGGTTTAGACCACAGCGCCACCCGCATCCTGTACCATGCAGTTATTTTGATTTGGGCAGCGGGACAGTGCTTCGTTTGGGCAACAAACTTTGAAGCTGCTTATTTGACTGGACCAGAAGTCAAGCACATATCCAGACCAAAAGAAACCTCCTGCCTGATGTTTCTGAATTGCAAGCAAGAGATTAATAGGCTGCCAAAACTCCAGGTTCTCCCATGTCTAGGATTTGCTATTGTCAAGTTAAAATGACGTCTTTGGGGGGAATATACCAAAGTTCCTAGGACAGGAATGGGGAACCATTTTCAGCCTAGGGACAAATTCCTTTCTAAACAAACTTCAGGTGGGGCCTTGCCAGTGGTGGGTGGGGGGCAGAGGCAATGTGGATTTTGCCTTTATACACTGGGATACACACACCCCCCCTCTCTGCCTAGGCAAGCAAAGAAGCACAACCACCAAGCTGGAAAGCAGAGCCAGTGAGAGGCATAGTTTGGAAGAAAGGGTGTGTAGCCGGGGGGGGGCTGCATTCCTGCCCTAGGAGATATAATAACTGGGCACACAGAGACATTCCAGCAATTCAGGCAGAGTTTATTATTTTGGGAGATTTGGGTGTAATATCACCATCCCGTCCAAGAAAAAAGAGTGTACTTAGGATTTATATACCCCCTAGCAAAATGAAGTCCAACAAGAAAATAAGAGCCTAGGGTCCAGGGAGAGGTTGGTGGGGGCCCACAGGTGGATAAATACCCATCCCTGTTATACAGAAACCTTTGAGTTCTCTAGAAAAAGAGCCCTAAAATGTTGTCTTTGTCCATGGAGTTTTCTTGGCAGGGATACTGGAGTGGCTTGCCGGTTCCTGCTCCAGGTGGATCATGTTTGGTCAGAACAGTCCACTATGACCTGTCCGTCTTGGGTGGCTCTGCGCGGCATAGCTCATAGCTTCTCTGAGTTATTCAAGCCCCTTTGCCACGGCAAGGCAGTGATCCATGAAGGGATCCATGAAGGGATCACTTTTTTCTCTAGAAAAAGAGCCCTAAAATTATCACTCTCAGAAAGCCTTCCATCTTTCTACTCTTGTCTTCATCTCACTTGTGATCCAGCTGTCTATGGACAGACCCGCACTGTTTAAAGCACATGACTTCCTGGAAAGAAACCTGAGAACTGTAGTTTTCCTCACCCACAGAGCTACAATCCCAGCACCCTTAACAAACTGCTGTTCCCGTGATTCTTCGGCTGTGAAGCTACTACACCAACTCCAAATTGCAATGACCTTTTTCCAGACTGGATTCGAATTAAGCGAGAGGCCTAGTAAGGTGGAAATGGAGAGGAAAACCTGGATTGAAATCCCTTCTCAGTGAACACAGTGCAGCTTACTGCTGGTCCGCACAGCCCACCCTTCCTAACAGAAGATAAAACGTGATAACCCCAAGGATGCACCTCTGAGTTCTTTGTAGGAAAGGTGGGACACAAATGCAACTAAGAGAAGATTTTTAAATTCATGGATTTCAAATGAAACTGGTTGAAAATGAAACACACACACACACAAACACCTCTCTCTCTCTCTCTCTCTGGTTCTCTTGCTGCAAAAACTATTTCTCACCCTTTTATAAAGCTGGCTAAAAAAGTGTGAGCTTTTATTGAGGTCGGCACAGTCCCCCTGGCCTTTAAGTCTTGCAAAGTCCATGTCTTCCTTAATCAAAGTGACTCTGCCAGCACAATTAGGATGCTCAAACAAACAAAGCCCACACACCACAAGCCGTTCGCTGTGAACAGGACCACAGAGCAAGTAGGATGTACACTGTCTCAAAATATTACCACTGAAAGTTGTTCAAGCTGGAGGGGGACGGGCAAGAGGGACTCCAGCAACCCAGAGGCATTCTATTACTGCATCGTATTCCAAGCATATTCCCAAAGCCCCCAAGGGCTGTATGTGTATTAACCATGTCATTCGTAATCAATTATCTTCATGGAAGAGCTAGTACCTAAAATGATCTCATGATAATAAAACGGCAGACCAAACACCAGGCTACATTAGCTAACATCTCACTTGGCTGAGCAATAGAACCTTTACAATATATGTCCAAGTTGTCCTAGAGATCACAACTTTGAAGGGCGGGGTGAAATCCTAGAAAAAACCTTCGAGAACAAATGAAAAAGATAACTCATCTCTCTTTCTCTCTGGGGTCTTAACCCATTATTTCATTATGGCTAAAGCAGGATCCATTGTTGTAAGATATGTTTCGAGGGGAGAGGTAGGTCAACAACATATTCGCCCATGGCCTTTCTTTATCTTCTTTCAGGATTAGTTCTGGAACAGTATCCCAACACAGGCTTGAGAAATTGAGACACATGAAGTAATGTGTGAAAGGGGAATCATTCGTCTTATCTCAAAAACTTCCCAGACCTCCCTACCCGGCAAAGTTGGCAGAACTGTGATAGGATCCTCAGTATGGAGAAGATGAAAAAGAAGAAGCTATGAGTTGCTGCTAATTCATTGCATGGACGAAACAATGAATTGCCCTCCAACTCTTTCAGGCTACAAATCCCATTAGCTCCAGCCAGTACAACGGAGCTGTCTCAGGGGATGATGGGAGCTGTAGTCTAAAAAAAGGTGGAGAGCACCAAGTTAGCAAAGTCTGCCCTAGGACACTCTTGCTACACTCATCCTTCCCTTCTCAGCACCTGGGCAGGACAGGCAAACAGGAGTCCTGTCATGCATCACGATGATAGGAGTGTTAGAATCCCCCCTCAGCCATGAAGCTCACTAGGTGAACCTTGGTATGCACGTATAAAAGTCAGAGTTTAGCTTTATCATTCAAATCCAGTCCAGTGGCTTAAATATGCTTTATTAACCACAAACAAACCCTGCTTGCAAGCCATGGTTTGTTGTCGCCTTCTACTGTAAACATTGGCTTATGCTAACTGTATCTTAGTGTTACAAGTGAAACAGGTGCCAGGCAGCGGAGAAGAAAGGAGCCGGCGTGGCTCCTTTCTCTCTCGCGGGGGCAAGCTTTGCTGGCACTGGACACACCATAAGGGGAGGCAGCAGGAGAGAGACAGAGATAAAGGAAAGGGGCTGCAACTGCAGCTGCAGCTGCCGCTTCTGGTCTACTGGCTTCCGTCCCCCACCCCCTCACCACCCGCCATTGCAATAGGTGGTTGGCCGGTGAGGAGCATTGGAAATCCCTTTCTCTCCTCCCCCACCCCCCTCTGGCATCCAGTCGCCGAGCATGCTCCGAGTGGGCCTCAGCCATGGTGGAAGAGGCAGGCCGAAGAGGGAGGGATGAGACTTCGTGCCATGGCTGCTGTTCTGAGGCACCGGCGCCTGGGCACGAGAGACAGCTGCTCCACACTGGCGTGAGGGTGTGAGGAAGGGGCTGGCTGAGCGAAGATGGCTGGCGGTGCTGGCGTCGGGGGGGCGGTGTCGGAGGTGGAGGAGTGGGCCACAGCAACGTCAGGGGCTCCAGACACAGCCTCTTCCTGGAGGCTTTGGATACATCGCAGTCCAAGCGATATGGAGGTTTCAAAAATAGCTGGGGCTTTAATTGTTCAGACGAAAGTGAAGGAGATCCAGAAAAAGATGAAGCCAGTCTGCTGAGTGTGAATGAGAGTGATGGAAGCTGCAACTAACAGGAAGGATTGGAAATCTGTGGGACCAGAGATTCTCAGAAGACTGGAGTAAATTTACGGACTATTTGAAAAGTAACTCTGATGAACAGATTACGCTAGTAGGTTTGCAAGAAGTTGTGTAAGGTGAATTATTTGAAATATTGTAAAAAAGACAATGAGGAGAACTATTAGTTAAAGGTAATATGAAATTAAGAAATACATAATAAGTGATAAGAACGGAAAATCATCAGAGGTGTTGATGGAAGTCCAAAAAATATTGTATAAGATGAGATGTTCTGTTGTATGAATGTTAATTAATATGTTAGGGGGGACCCCTGACCATTAGGTCCAGTCGCGGACGACTCTGGGGTTGCGGTGCTCATCTCGCTTTATTGGCCGCGGGAGCCAGCGTACAGCTTCCGGGTCATGTAGCCAGCAGGACTAAGCTGCTTCTGGCGAACCAGAGCAGCGCACGGAAACGCTGTTTACCTTCCCACCCTTTATCTTCCCACCTATTTATCTACTTGCACTTTGACGTGCTTTTGAACTGCTAGGTTGGCAGGAGCAGGGACCGAGCAACAGGAACTCACCCTGTTGCGGGGATTCGAACTGCAGACCTTCTGATCGGCAAGTCCTAGGCTCTGTGGTTTAACCCACAGCGCCACCCACGTCCCTAATATGTTAAAAACTAATAAAAATGTATTTAAAAAAAGAGAAATGGAAGCTGCAGACCCACTGGTGGGGGGAAAGTGCTGTGATTTCACTCAGGTCTAAACTGTCTCACAAGATTGCCATGAACAGAAAAAAGGCCAATCTTGTCGTCCACCACAGGATCCTTGAACAAAAGGTAGCATACAAATGTACTGAAATAAAAGGAAACTTGTTCCATATTTGTGCCGCCCTGTGCTACCAAGAGCAATTGTCTAACAGGTAATTCACACTGAGACCATCTCAATATCCTGAATGATTAACATTCCTTTATCAAGTCCTAGACTCTGACCAGGTATTGCTTTAAGACAAGGATGGGGAAACTGTGGCCCTCTGGATGTTGTTGTATCCCATCTCCCATCATCGCTGCCCATTGGACATTCATGGGGCTGATGGGAGTTGGAGTCCGGCAACATCTAGAGGGTCACAGGTTTTCCAACCATGCTGTATGACAGCAAAACCCATTGGAACATGGATAAAACAAAATTTCTGAAGGAAGACATACACTCACTATGCTTTTAGGTTATGTATGCATACATCATGGCAGGAAACATCTCAGAAGAGAGGAATGCTTTTTCTAAAGAATGCCTGCACCCATGTATTACTGCATTAAATATAATTAACACAGTGCTTTTTTTTTCTTAAAAAAATGTTTAGGGGTACTCTCATTTTCCTACACATATTGAAATGCTGCCCCCTCAATGAGGCCAAACTTAGACTCACAAAATGTTTATGCGTACCCCTGCGTACCACCAGGGTGAGCTTTTTTTAGACAAACCCCAAAGTTGTTCAGTTGTGTTGTTTTTTTTACAAAAACACCAAAAAACCCCACAAAACCTTTCTACAGATATGTATGGGATTCATTTGTTAGCTGACTAAAAGCTGCAGCCTTGCAAATGTCATCCTTGAAGAAATCAGTTGGAATTCATGCAAGTTGCTTCCTCTCACAGTTGAGAAGGCTGATACAGCTTTTCCCACTCTCAGACTGACATCCACAGCTGGGATCAATCATGCCTTGGAAACTGGAAATGGACAATAGTGACCACAAGTACAAAGGGATAATTTGTTTGAAAGAACAAGCCATCACAGACTAATCCCCATAGAGCAGTGGTTCTCAACCTGTGGGTCCCCAGATGTTGTTGGACTACAACTCCCATCATCCCTGAGCTCTGGCCTTGCTAACTAGGGGTGATGGGAGTTGTAGTCCAACAACATCTGGGGACCCACAGGTTGAGAAAGGCTGCCACAGAGGGACCTTCCACACAGCAGCAACGATTGAGATCTCAACATGTGGGATACTCCATTTCAAGAACATCTGCTGTGGCTGCCATTTTTAATTCCACATAATGAGGTATTAAACAGTATCTGCACACTCCAAACAATCACCATTGTCTTTTAAAGCGAAGGGTGTTGTTCCAGAGACACGTACACTTAAAGCAGAGGCCCATTTAATTCCTTTACAACCATAGTCACTCAGGGTGTGGGAGTGGCGAGTCGGTGCGCATGAGGAATGAGCAACAGGGAGGGCCAGTCAGATGGGAAAGCAGGCAGGACTCCCATAGATGGAATAGGTGTGCATGACAAGCTACAACTGCTGAAATCCCCACATTATGTAACTGTTAATGGTCCAGGGACACCGTGTCCTCTTTTGCATTTAGTTGCCCTAACCACGGGTGGTCTGAAACTTAGGAGAAAGGGCTATGTTCTCCTATCATTCCACGCTTTTCAGTTGAGATAGCTCTTGGCTGAATGTCACAGCTATCTAGGAATCATGCCTATGTGAACCAGCCCTTTGTGTCGGACGAAGGCTTCGTATTGAATTTGTAACCTTCAGAAATTTGAAGGTGACTGTCTGTGAACCTGATGGTTGCATTAATATCAAAGGCTAAGGCCAAACCGCAGGCACCAACAGCAGTGTATAAACCCATTGGAAGCCAGTCTTGGGTCGTAGAGGAAACCCTGAAACTCCCTCCCCAACCCTTTTAAAATAGTTGTTCATATTTACATAGGCCGTAGTGAACTGCTCAGACAAAGGCTTGCAAAAGTTTACTGTGAAAGGCAAATTCTTACAATATTAAACTCAGCACTGAGCACCTCTCCTACACTGCTCAGAAGAACTTTTCAACCTTTTCTTTTAACCCAGCTAAAAAGACAGCAAAGTAAAGTTAATCCTCTTGTTTAGAGTCACACCCATAAGAGAAAGGGAATTCACAGATCAAGATCAAACCCAGCACTAAAGGGAATTATTTAGCAATGTTTAGGACGGCACCCTATAATTACTGTCAGTGTTACAGGCTAGACTCTTCAACGTGGTTTTTGTTAAGAGACCAAATGTGGGATCCCTCGTTTATTTTATTTTTTTTAGTTTTCTTGGTTTCATCTTAAATCTTGCATCTTTCAGTTTTCAGGTTAGAGTTGAATAACAATAAGGAGTAATTATTTACCAAGCACTTTGTCACAGCGGTCAGAGTGCCATAAAACTATTTGCAAAATACAATGGAATAAAATTAAAGCAACATGAGAAACTATGCAAGGGTTTAAAATATAACTAAAAATAAAGCACACACGTCTTTCAGCACCACGGTACTTGGGCTGCAAAGGCGCCTTCAATTATTCCTCCATTTCTATTAAACCTGGGAAAATGGCAAAGGTGAGGCCTCATCTAAGTGAGTCATTTAACATTGTTTCAGCTTTCATCTACATACCCTCCTACCACTCCTGTTTACCTGGAATTAGTCCTATTTTTGGTACCTGGTCTTAGTAAAACAACTGTCCCTATTTTTTTTCTATTCCTAAGTGTTTTATTATGTGTACTAGGGTGACTCACATTTCACTTGTTTATCATAGATCTCTAGAAGTTAAAACTGCAATGCTAAACAAATTTATTAGCAATTAAAGGCCAAATCAGAAGTGATGCTAAACATGTCATTAGCCGCCATAGGTGCATTTAGGCATCGTCTTAATATGCAAAGTAGAATATGCCTTAATGTCCCAGAGTACGTCACCCCACTTGTGACTTTCTCCGTGTTGAACAAGGAAGGTCACCAGGAGGTTTCCTGTATTCACATCTTGACTCCAGTACTGGGGTCTCCAACACATATGTTATCCATCTATCAAGACAGCAAAAGTAGCTGGACATGTTTCAGTTATGGCATAGCAATTTTAATGAGTTCAAATAGATGCATTCTGAGATTTAAAATATTTTAAACATTCTTTCTTTCTCTTTCTTTCTTTCTTAAGTAAACTGTTAATGTCACATAACCCCCAACATTTCTCAGATGAGAATAGGGACGTCCTACCATACCCGCCAAAAGGGACGCAGGTGGCACTGTGGATTAAACCACAGAGCCTAGGACTTGCCGATCAGAAGGTTGGCGGTTCGAATCCCCGCAGCAGGGTAAGTTCCCGTTGCTCCGTCTCAGCTCCTGCCAACCTAGCAGTTCGAAAGCACGTCAAAGTGCAAGTAGATAAATAGGTACCGCTCCAGCGGAAAGGTAAACGGCGTTTCCATGCCCTGCTCTGGTTCGCCAGAAGTAGCTTAGTCATGCTGGCCACATGACCCGGAAGCTGTACACCGGCTCCCTCGGCCAATAAAGCGAGATGAGTGCCGCAACCCCAGAGTCAACCATGACTGGACCTAATGGTCAGGGGTCCCTTTACCTTTATCATACCTGCCAACATTTCTCAATATATGTCTTGCATAGTTACTTTTCTCCTTGGCTCGGGGGTCACATAACTCCATACCCTCCAACATTTTTTCGATGAAAATAGGGACGTCCTAAGGAAAAGTGGGACATTCCAGGGTCAAATCTGAAACCAGGGCAACTTCTTTAAATCCAGGACTGTCCCTGGAAAATAGGGACACTTGGAGGCTTTGAGGTCAGTTTACTGAAACACTCTGTCAGAAATCAGGGGGTGACCGGCTAATGCACAATAAACAAAGGCAATAAACAGCAAGAGTTCTCAGAAATATTGAGACTAAGCACCATTTTGCAAAGACAAAAGGGTCTCCATGGTTTTTGAATTTTACAGGACATGCACCTTTGCTCACCTACACAGCCTGCAGGCCTTCAGTGTAACTGTGTCTAATAATACAGAGGACTTGCTTCAAGTAGAAAAAATGGGCAGTCCAAGTCTATGGACACAAAACAGTGTAATTCATCTCACATTACACTGACTGGCAATGGCAATAAAACAGGGGGGTATAAAAATACTTTACAAATAACAAGTATTTGTTTTGTTTTAATCTAGGCCCCATCTGCACTATACTGGACCATCTGCACTATAAAGCAACATCATACAACTTTAAACAATAATGGCGTCTCCCAAAGTATCCTGAGACCTGCGGTTTGTTACGGGTGCTAAGAGCTAGTGGACCTCCTATTCTCCTCACACAGCTACAATTTCCAGTGTGGCTTAAGAGTCAACCCCTCTTTACAGGGAGCTCAGGAATTGCGACTCAGTAAGGAGAATAAGAGATTCTTTAAAACTCTGAAGAAGGCAAGAGGCGGGGGGGGGGGGGCAGATGTCGCTGTTGCACTGGGCGGCACTGAAATTTGAGACGCCAAGGTCCGCCACTGAGTAGAATCAAGACAGACTTTGCACGTATGCAAACTAGGTTTCAGTGTACAGGAAAAGAAGGCAGCTGGTCTTTGCACAGGGTATCCTGGTAAAAGGCATATAAATAGGAGTAACTTGAACTTTTGTGGTCTCTAGCTGTTATGATAAAGATAATAGGGATTAAAATTGTTTAAGTCATAAAATTTAAAATTTAAAAAGTTGAGTGGAAAATAAGGTGTTATTTTAAAAAAGGAATGTTAAGAGATTAGGATTTGCTGGATTAACAAGTTGAACTAGAAAACAAGAAGGGGAGGTATGAGGAAGTCAAAGAAACATGCTATTGGAAAATTGTTATTGAAACTGACTTGTTTTTAATATTTTTCTTTTTCTTTTTCTTTTTGTGATTGTATAAAATTGGAAAATCTAATAAATATTTATAAAAAAAAATATAAATAGGAGTAACAAAAAAGACCTGCTGGTTTTGGAGAAGAACGAAATCTTCTTAATTCCCAGATGCCTTCATAGCTCTGCATTCGTATCTTTAATATGACACACACACACACACACACACACACCCATTCAAGTCCCTCAAACCTTTGAAAAGCTGAATGAGTATGATTTACAGGTATAATAAACCTCTTGATCCAGCCTAGCCTTCCATTCTCCCTCCACCCAGCTTTACCTTTCCACAATTTTTTTTTTGAGGGGAAACCCGAAACTTTTATTGGAAGCTGATTCTCAGCTAACCCATTTAATTCTAAAAAGAATATCAAGTATTGCCAGACTCACAGTGAACTACCGAAAGTTTCATTTGGGAGAGTCATACAGGCAGTGCAGCTGACCTGTTTTGCTGTTCTCTGCTCCATCTACAAGGAGATCCAGCTGCAGGATAGGACCTGAGAATGAACTCCTGGTGCCACCAAGAGGAAGTTCCAGGAGAAGCACAGTGTGTAGGAATGCTGGCAAAACCCCAAACTACCATGTCTACAATGTTCAGGTGCCCCCTGTTTTCTAGATAACACCCCTGCTCAACTCAGAAGTCACCTGGGGTTTGGGGAGCATTCCCCCCCCAGAACTTGAATATCTTTTAGGGCTTATATTTGAATATTTGCAAGGTTCAGCTCACTTCCAAGCAGTGAGTGGAAATGATGGTTCGGAGCCTGTTCAGAATTTCCTGGCAGATAAGATAAGGTTACCAGACGTCCCCGTTTTCCGGGGACAGTCCCCAGATTTACAAATCAGTCCCCTGACAAAATCCATCTATTTAGTAGGAAGTAGAAAAGTGTCTCCGGATTCATTGAAAAAAAATCTGGTAACCTTAAGATAAGAAGACTGCAAGGCCCTTGATCCAACAGGAATAATTTTCCTCTTTTAGTTGGTTCAACAGATGAGTTTCATTCCCAAACTAAAAATCTGCTGACCTTATCAACTGCAGAGAGAGGTCAAACTGTTTTAATGCTTTAGGATTGCTCTTGATTATTTCTGATAGGCCACAGAGAGTGCAGACAGCAGATTTGCACCATTTGCACACAGGGACACTTCTTTAGCCCAGTTCCATGCATGCTTTACTCGGGAGTAAGTAAGTGTGCACAGGAGTACAGCCCTTAGGGTCTGTAATGGTACATAAGAAAGAACTCTTAAACATGTGAAGCTAAAGCCCTCTAGGCATTTAATAGCAGAAAATCAGTACAACTGAATTGCATGTGGAGAGCCGTGCAAATACTGTGTAATGAGCCCCTTGGGGTAAGGTTCCTTTTCTCCTGGATATATATTATGCCTTTAAGAGCAACCTTCTGCTCAAAAATGCAGCAACACTTTCTCATCACTTATCTCTGGCAAAAAAAAAAAAAAAAAGGCTCACTCAGGAGGTCCCTAATGAAAATCAGAACCACGGTGCATGTGCCTGTTTCTTCCCGCACAGTCAGCTCCCAATAGAAATTGAAGAAGCATCTTGTACACAGCAACCGAGGCAGAAAACTAGGCGTGGATGAATCAGTTTGCAAACAGGCATTATAAAAAGGTATTCTGATACTTTTTGAAAACAGAGGAGGGTAGAGAGAGAAACGCATTAGAACAGGGGTCAGCAAACTTTTTCAGCAGGGAGCTGGTCCACTGTCCCTCAGACCTTGTCGGGGGTCGGACTATATTTTTTTTGGGGGGGGGATGAACGAACTCCTATGCCCCAGAAACAACCCAGAGATGCATTTTAAATAAAAGCACACATTCTACACATGTAAAAACACACTGATTCCCAGACCATCTGCGGGCCGGATTAAGAAGGCGATTGGGCCGGATCCGGGTCCCAGGCCTTAGGTTGCCTACCCGTGAATTAGAACATTTGAGAAGCACTAAATATGGTGGATAGCAAAGTTTCCAGCTGCACTTTATTTGGGGTGGGTGCATGTAGATCAAAACAGGGTTTGTGTCCCCCACCCCCGAGTTGGCAAAGATCTAATTCCTCTCGCATCTCTCAGCAGAACTCTCCAGATTTGTTGCGAGAGCAAAGTCACTGCCATGGTGGAAAACCTGAGAGTTTGCAGTATTTTTCCTGGGTGCTGGGCTGTCACCTTGGAATCTGTACAAAGCTGTCAAGAATCGTCCCTGATAAATGAAGGAACTCCGAGGGCCCAGCCTGCCCTTGTTCTTGGTCTGAAATGTTCTCCCAGGGCAGGCAGCTGGATGAAATGTACTTGTGGCAATGAAAGGAGAATTATGCAGGCAATTTATCTGTTACCAAATTCCGCAAAAGAACTATATCCATGTTACTCCACAGTAATTAAAAACTGAGAAGTTCTGCCATCAGATTTTTAGCAACAACAATGGCAAAATCTGCCTTTTTTAAAAAAATGCTAAAATAGTTGCAAAGCCCCAGAGTGATATGTTTGTTCATGACTGCGCAAAAAATCACAACTTAGACCAAATTCCACCCTTGCATTCAGTGTTTGTTTAGCAATCAAAAGCAAGACTTTAATGAAGATTATTATGCATTATTTATTGAACACAAAAATGTGTTCATTAGTATACAAAATTCAGTTGAGAATGCAACAATCTAAATTACCGTAGATGGTCATGCCATTTAGGCACATAAATAACGCTAACATTTAACAAATTAACATTTTTAGCAGAGAGTGGGAGGAGATGGAGCAAACACAGCTTTGGGAACAGAATCGCAGACTCTTTAATCAAAGCAGCACAGAAGAGCAATAATTTTGTCTGCCCCCTTTTCTGTGCCTTTTCTAGTTCTGCAATATCCACGGCATCTCAAAAAAATAATAATAATTGTACAGCTGCAAAAGGTGCAGAAAAAGACAGCCAAAATTACCCAAATCGGCACATCTTGATAAGAGAAGGCTAAAGTGTATGATGTGAGACAGGGGTTAGGTTGCTTTCCAGTTCATTTCCTTCCCAGTTCATTTTCACATTTTATGTGATCTTTCACACAATGTAAAAGTCGCTTCTGGAAATCTAGTGGAAGTTAGTGGAAGGTTAGAGCTCATTCTGTATTAATTGTTTCCAGGGGGGGGGGAGGGAATCAATTTGGAACCCCGTTAACTTGGAAAATTTCAGGAGTTTTGTGCTGCAATTTTCCCGTGGTTTTTGTGACCATGTGTCAAGATTTGCGGCAGTATCCCAGCACAGAGTTCTTTCCCTCCATTTAAAATTTAGCATGACATGACAGTGTATCAAAGAGCAACAAGTAATGCAGTGTAAAAGAAACATTGATTAGAATCCTGGATACAAGTGCTATCATTATAACCAGTAAAACTAACACGCTGAGCTCCATGTTTGAAAGCAGTCTTAGTTGAAGGTTGGGGAGGCAACTGTTGGGGGCGAGAGCAGTGATTAAGAAGGGCTACTGCCGTCATCCCCTGCTTGTGACTTTCTCGGAAACATTTGGCTATGGAAAACCAACTGGACTCAATGGGTCTTTGGACTGATCCAGGTTCTTACGATACGGGTGGGTGGGGAGTAATTATATTTTTGTGGAAGGGGCTGATTTTGTTCTTTGTGCTCTTGTCTGGGGTTAATCACAAATAGCTCATATTTCCTCCATCTTGCTAGGTCTTCATTGGTTGCCAGTTCATTTCCATGCAGAATACCAACCTTTCAGTCCCCCAGTGGCTTACTTCCCGGCCGCACAGAGACTTAGCTCTCGCATGCACCTTCTCCCACAGAACCTCTGGTCCACACAACACCACCATTGGAGATTAGTATGATAGCTGGGGGTGGGCGGGCAAAACGGTCGTGGAATCCCCCAACTCAGGAAGCTTGCTTGGCCTGGCCTTTGATTCCCTTTTGGAAAATGGTCAATAATCTTCCTCCTTTGGAAAACATTCAGAGTGGTGTGATGTTATTATCGCATGCTTGTGGTTTTTGGGGGGCGGGGAGTATTATTTTTATTTTTGTAACCTGCCTCAGGTATATGCATTATATGCTGGTAAGAAATCATTCCCTCTAATAATATTAGATGATTAAGTGCCAATTAGTTTGGAAGCAAAATACGGGCATCCAAAAATAATGGGGAAGGGGTTCCCTCAGCGGCAGACCTTTTGCGTGTCAAGGTCCCCAAGACCCCCCCCCCAATAAAACACAATTGACGCTTGATTTTAGTTTAAGGTTTTTGGCATAATTTTGGCCACAACTTTATTACAATTACAAACAATGTCAGTGGTTGCTTAGGCATTGGTTGTAACTATCTGACCCCGCATGGGGACAGAATGACATTCGCACACCCACAAAGTCAGAAAGGGAAAACATTTTCAGGAGAGAGACGGGACTGGGTACCATGCCTCACCTCTCCCCAAATGCTCCTAGGGGCTCTTGCATGGCCCTAGCCCCTTGACAGGGGTTCAGACAAAAGCCTGGTTCCTTTAATGGAAAACCCTTGCAGCAGCAGCATTTTGGAGGGGCAGGCACAGCCAATCCATACCCCTCCACCAACCAATTCCCAAACCAATGCCTAACTGCAACCTTGCAAGTTGTGACGATTTGCTACGCAGTAGGCAAAAACCAAATGGCACCAGCCATTCAGCCAAATGGACAAAATTCCAACCGGGCCCCTGCCCCAAAAGCAGATGACCCCATGACAGGCATAGCAAGGTCAAGCAAACAACCAGAAAATAGGGAGGGAGGGCAGGTGATCCAGTGCGCGCAGCGAAAAGAGGAAGCTCAACACTGCGCGCAGGGAATAAAAGCCTTCTTGGCTGTCAATCAGAAAATGGCAACATCAAATTCCCCCCAATGACAAGAGGAGCCCAATCGCAAAGGTGGCCAACTACTTTTTCCCGCCCAGCAAAGGTGAGGTGTCTTGCTAGGCCCCGCCGCAACACATGCTCTCGATGAAGGAGAACACGCTTTGCATTAGTAGATTGGTAACATTTTAAAAAATGCAAAAGAAATGTTCAGCACAGCACAAGAAATGAAAGGTCCACATTGATGTCGCCCCGGCCAATGCATGAACAGCACATGGGTGCCAAAATCTGGTTTGGGGCAAGGCTTCACTTGCATAGAATTACTATTTGCGGGAACTGGAATCTCTACAAATATATGAATTCATATAGCTGTCTTATAGTAAATTAGACCATTATCAATGTAATCCAGTATTGTCTATTCCAGCCATCCCCAGTTTGGTTCCCGCCATATCAGAGCTTTCCAAACTGTGTGTTGCAACACATTAGTGTGTCGGCTGCAGTATGTAGGTGTTTCCAGAACGCTT
This sequence comes from Podarcis filfolensis, assembly GCF_964270895.1. Classification (NCBI taxonomy): domain Eukaryota; kingdom Metazoa; phylum Chordata; class Lepidosauria; order Squamata; family Lacertidae; genus Podarcis; species Podarcis filfolensis. Next base: position 6,182,430 of record NC_139606.1, on the reverse strand, counting down.
CCCGTGCTTCTCCCAGGGCTGGAGAGGGGTTAGTTTAACCTCCGGTTTGCTAGTGAAACTGAATTACTGTGTTGTGAAATGAATACTGTGTCACTGAAAAGCGTGTCACTAACATGAAAAGTTTGGAAAGCTCTGCTCCATATGTTTTGGGCTATGCAGCAAACCCCCAACTTAACTACTGGTTAATTCTGGGGGTTTCTTATGAAGAAAACTCTTGGAGACTTAGGGAGGTTTAATCAGATAGAATTTATTTTACAGAACAAAATGGGTAAAACAAAGGATGTGCTAAGAGATAGGATACTTTCAGGAAACAGGAAACATGTGTGTGTGTGTGTGTGTGTGTGTGTGTGTTAGATTGAGTGGATGGCACAGGCTTCTAAACAAGGTGACAAACACACAGCTTCTTTTCAGTTATAGAATTTCACTTTAATTTCTTAAGCTTAATTGTACAGATGTTACAGCTTAGGTCATAATATCTGGGTTCTTAAACAAAGTGGCAGACCCTCCAAGTGTCCCTGCTTTCCAGGGATGGCCCTGATTCAGAGAAGCCATCCCGGTTTCTGATTTGACCCCAAAATGTCCTACTTTTTTCTTAGGATGTCCCTATTTTTATTGGAGAAATGTTGGGGGGTATGGAGTTAACCAACCGCCGAACCATCTGAAGACAATCCTGTATAGGGACGTTTTTTAAAAAATGTTTAATGTTTTTATATATGTTGGAAGCTGTCCAGAGTGACTGGGGCAACCCAGTAAGATGTGTGGGGTGTAAACAGTAAAATTATCTTTATGGAATAGGACGTCCCTGTTTTCATCAGAGAAATGCTGGAGGGTATGAGGTGGTACTTTCTTTCAGTTTCCCAACCTCCTATACATCACACTCCTGAGGTACTTTTAATAGTATAACAGACCCAAGGGGTCACCACACTCCTCCGAACTGGTTTGGGATTCTTCTTTTTCCAGAAGATCTCTCCCCTTTTTACCGAATTGGGACCCAAGTAGCGTGTTCTCTAACAACTCTACTTCTCCTTGCTCAGCTTCAGCTTCCCATTTTTTCTCTTGTCTGTATAGTCCTTTTAAAAAGACGCTAACTGCTGTCATTCAGACTAAGCTCAGAAACTTCCTTCTCTGGCAACTGATATTTTCTTCAGAGTGGATTTTACATGCACAGCTGAGGAGCTATACTCCTCTCCAGTTGAACACCATGAACCCCCAATTCCCAACTCTCTAACTCTCTCTACTTCTTTTCCTTTTCCTTCCCAAAGTGCTAGCTACAATCAGAAGGAGGTTACAGCTCAGCTGTTTGGTGGAATTCTGCACCACCAAACTCTGGTCTAGCTGAGCTTTCCATCACAGACTACAATTCCCATCAGCCATGCTAAGGGTTGCAGTCCCAGACATCAGGGTGGGGGGTATCTCCTGGGTCCAGGGCAGAGATCTTTGCCAGCCCTCTCACCTAAGATCCTTTACCTAGGGCTGCCAAAGAATGAACTAGGGACCTTTTGCAAGCAAAACATGCATTCTGCCACCTTGCTATTATCCTTTCCCATATATGTAGAGCATGCCGATCTCTGCTTTGGTTCCTCTGTGCTCTCAAGGCTATAGAAACTACAAAGCAGGCATTATTTGGAAATAAATCTTAATGAATATGTCGCAGAGAACTCTTCCCTCTCTCCCAACCTGTTTGCCAACCACTAAGCAAAACGATATTTTCCTGCAAAGAGCTTGCCTTGTTTCGGCATTAGAAGCCTTGGTGCAGAGGGAAAGAAGGTGTAGAATATTTTAAAATACACATGAAACAAACTCATTTCTTGATTAAAGGCATCAGCCTCATTTCAAATCTCACACCAGATGCCTCTACTTAATTCTCATGGCATATAGCCATTAGATAAAAGCATATTTATAGCTCTTTAGTGACAGCCAGTGTCCGCCTTGAATAATTTGCAGCCACACCATCATGTTGCCTTTTCTGCTAGGCTCTTTTGATACAGATCCAGGAATTACTTTTATTATTTTAGAAATACATCAAGGTGTTTGTTTGTTTCTACCTAGCTCTCTAAGGCAGGCCTGCCCAACTTACGATCTGCTAAACTGAATGTAGCTGTTGTCTCCATGTTGGCAGCAAAACCATGAAGTTCATCCAGACCCTGCAAGGTTTTCAATATATGGCTCAAAATTTCTTCCAAACCATTAAAATTTTGCATTCAGTGTCACTTAAGGCAAAGCTTTTTTGGGGGGTGGGGACTACAGGGCATCCCACCTATCAAGGGCAAGTTTTCCAAGTTTAATTGAAAACTCTTCTTGCTGCCTTCAGATTTCTCAGATATTTGCCCAACTAGCAGGCACTAAAGACCTTTTGCTTTCAGCAAAAATCAGTAGTGATGCTAATCATAATATCATAATAGAAGGAGAATAATTAGAAGTAACAGTAGGAATTGTAGTTATTTTCACCCCACTTTCATTGGCATTTGTGGCAGGAGATAAAAGAACACAGGGAGCGTGGCTCTCCATTTGCTTACCATTTGTAACACCCCTCGTTCCAAAAGCAGTCTGATGTCATAATTAGGATTGGGGAAAGAAGACTCCTATTGGTTCCAAAACCTCGCAAGGTGACCAGGGGAGGAGGGCAGGGTTCCGGCTGGATGAGGGAGACCCCACCCACAGACTGCTGGTTCACCAATGATACATTGAAATCCTCTGGAAATAAGAATGTCTTCAATTTCTTAAGAAAAAGGCACAAAAGGGGTGCTTGACCAGTCTCAATCATGGCACTGCCAGAGAAAAGTGCCTGTCTCTTATGCTCCCATCAAGCCCACCTCAGAAAAGGATATTCACAGCAAAAGCTGACTACAAACAGCCCTATGGCACAGAGCGCAATAAAATATGCCAGCCTATTGTAGCCCTATATGCAGTTGCCTGAGACTCAAACACATTGATCACAAAACGTGTTCACAAAATCACAAAATGAGAGCATGTGTTGCGGTTGGGGGATACAAGCCACCTTGTTGTTAGTGGGCAGATTTGGAGAAACCAAGCCCCTAAGTGGTTAATTTTGGTTGCTGGGGAGTTTTGAATGTTGCCAATTTGGAGGAGGGATCAGAGGCTATAAATGCAGGACGCCTAACGCTGGGCGTCCTCTTGGTTTTTGCACTGGATCACCCGCCCACCCTCCCTTTAATAAGGGGGGGTTTTCTTGTCGCTTGACCTTGCTATGCCTGTCATGGGGTCGTCCGCCTTGGAGCGGGGGCCTGGTAGGAATTTGCCAATTGGCTGATTGGCTGGTGCCAGTTGGATTTTGCCTACTGCGTAGCAAATTGTCACAACTTGTAAGGTTGGCGGTTAGGCATTGGTTAAAATTGGTTGGTGGAGGGGTAAGTGCCTACCCCTCCAATGGTGGTGCGGAAAGGGAATTCCGTTAAAGGAATCCAGGGGCTTGCCATTCTTTTCGTCCTTGTCCCTGGTATCGGACTTGGGCCGCGCAAGCCCCACAGGAACATGAGGGTGAGAAGTGAGGGACTGACACCCAGCTTCATTTTCTCACCCAATACTTGTTTCCCCCGCTGGCTTCCGTTGGTGTCCGGAAGGCCAGCTCTGTCCCTGAGGGCAAGGACAGATAGTCATAACCAATGCCTAAGCAACCACTCACATTTTTGATTGAATAAAGTTGTGGCCAAAATTATGCCAAAAACCTTAAACAAAAATTGATGTGTGATGTGTGACTTTTTTGGTGTGGGGTGGCATTGTGGGACTCAACACGCAATAGAATTTACTAACAAATATGCTCAGGCTCAACACATGTATGCAACTCATGGTGTGTTGCATCCATAAGCAAACAATAACAATTTAAAATTACATAAAATATATGGAGCCTTTAACCAAAGCATGCCATGAACAAGTTGGTGGATTGTCCTCAGAAATCCTATGGCTGACAACAGAATTAAAAACAGAGGTCCTCTTACTGATTTTGCACATTGTTTCTAATATTAATGCCTAATTGGTTTAGGAAGAAACAGTTGGAGGGTTGTGCTTTGTGTCCGAAAAGTGTCAGATCAGAAGGATGAGGTCAAAGGCACCAGGAACTTAAGATTTGGCAGGTCTCTGTCTTGATGGAGATACAAGCGTGTTAGAAGCTCATTGTCATGTGTCCAAAAAGCATTTCGGAGAGCTCCAAGGTGGAGCTGTTTACCAATACTATGATCTCTCCCCAGATGCAGTTGCTACTGCAGCTAATTAAGAGAACAATTAAGACTAAGGCAATCAGTCAAGTATACAGATCTGAGTCATTTTCTCCACTCTCTGATGCTGTGCTGGCTCCCGGAGGGCTAAACCTTATTCACTCATTCAGAAAATGACAGGAAGAAGCTATTAAATATCTGAAAACCATAAAAAGACAATAATCCTGTTCTTGAGCTAAGCCACACACTAGAGACCAATGCCAGGCAACTTAAGAAACTTGCCAGGCTCCCTGAATTCACATGCACCTACAAATAAGAAAATTAATCAACAGCAGTTCAGATCAAAATTTAATTAAAAAAAGAAAAAGGGTTGTGGAGAACTTCCCCAGATCTCTCTGTTTTTATGTTTATGACTGATCAATATTATGTGTTATCAGCTCACTGAATGACAAATTCCACTGGGTATCTTTAAAGAGGAAGTAACAGATTAAATATTGAGCTAAACAATTTAATCTCCACTTTAAAAGGTTTTCAGTTATTTGTAAAAGTAAATCCTATTAGTGTAGAAACGTCTTCGTGAGCTGAAACTGGAGGCTCATCATGCAAGGATTTGTAAACATCAGGGGAGAACCTGCCATGAACTATAAATTTTCTTCTTTTGTACAGGGATTGAAAAGGGAGGAAGGCAACATTTGCACAAAAGTGTGTGGGTTTTTTTAAGGTGGCCATTGTGATGCTTTGCTGTTCATTTTTAAAGCAGACTTGTGTCAGGAAGCGATAACAGGAAATGTCAGGCTAATTTTTAAATGCACCCACGCATATGCATTTCTTACTGTCATGACGAAAAATAACACTCAAGCCCCTGTGTGCCTCAGCACTTTCAAGAAAATAATAACTGGTCTACTCTGGCATTCTATCTGGTCCTCTGTTCTTACAGTGGCCAAGTGGATGCCCGGATGCCCCTAAAAATCTTTTAATAAAATAAGATAAATACAGTAGTACCTTAGTTCTCAAACTTAATCCGTTCCAGGAGTCCGTTTGACTCCCGAAACCATTCAAAAACTAAGGCGCAGCTTCCTATTGGCTGCAGGAGCTTCCTGCACTCAAGCGGAAGGCGCGTCAGACGTTCGGCTTCCAAAAAAACATTCACAAACTGGAACACTTACTTTCAGAGAGGCCAGTGTGGTGTAGTGGTTAAGAGAGGTCAACTTGTAATCTGGGGAACCAGGTTCACTTCCCCGCTCCTCCACATGCAGCTGCTGGGTGACCTTGGGCTAGTCAAACTTCTCTGAAATCTCTCAGCCCCACTCACCTCACAGAGTGTTTGTTGTGGGGGAGGAAGGGAAAGGAGATTGTGAGCCGCTTTGAGACTCCTTCGGGTAGTGATAAAGCGGGATATCAAATCCAAACTCTTCTTCTTCTTCTTCCGGGTTTGCAGCATTCAGGTGCCGATTTATTTCGGGAGCCAAGCCGTTCGATCACCAAGGTACCACTGTGTTCCAGTGGCTGGTGCTGTGGTCCAGCTGTACTCATGCACCAAAAGGCCATGGGTACATCCCCGTCCACATCAAGAGATGTATTCTGCCAGCTCCGTGGGGCCCAGATGAGCCTCACAATGAAGTTGTAGACATGTGTCATCTCTGTGTATGAAGACTTCCGCCATCAGAGCTGGACTTTGAAGCCAAAGTCCAGGGCCCCACTCAGAATTATGAGCAGAAGGGCTGGGTTGCCACATTCTGAAGTAAGCAAACTAATACACATGAATGAGTAAAGAATGAGGGTCAGCACTGCATTGAGAGTGGTGTGGGCAGTTCCCCTGCACAGGAGCCAAGGAGGAGCAAAAGTGAGAAGATCCATTTGGGGTGCCACATTTTGGCCTTGCACAGGGTACCATATTAAGAAAGATTTCCAAAGTATGCTTTTGGGAGGGCCAGTACCATTAAGACCAGTTAAATTACATAGCTGATTGGGGTAGCAGTGGCCCTGCTGCAATCTGTTGTTACTCTGCTACAAAGTACCGTATTTTTAGCTCCATAAGACACACTTTTTTCTTCCTAAAAAGTAAGGGGAAATGTTTGTGCGTCTTATGGAGTGAATCCGTGGTCCCTGGAGCCGAAAAAAGCAGATCATTCTTTTTTTTTTTTGAAAGAGGGAAGTGGGTGTTGAAACAAAGCCGCTGATCGTTTGCGATCAGGGAGTGAGATAAGGGACGCTAGAGATAAAGGAGGCTGCCTGGGAGGGGGGAGGTAAAGACAGCAAACTTGCAAAGGGGGTGGGGAAACAGGAAGACTAAAGCAATAAGGAGAGAAATTAGAAGAAAATGAGGAACAAAAAACTGCTCCAGCTAAGGAAAAGACACTACACTATGGCAAACAAGAGGGAAGGGTGTGTTGAAAGGAAACAGCTGATCGGTGGGATCGAAAGAGAGATAAGGGATGCTAGTGGAGGCTGCCTGGGAGCGGGGAGGTAAAAGCCCATGGATCCTAAGGATTTTTGCATTGGGTCACACCAAATTCACCATCAGATCATATGTCTGTGGTCACAGCATGAACCACAAAAATCATACATCCACTGTTTCGTTCAGAATATTTTTTTTCTTGTTTTCCTCCTCTAAAAACTAGGTGCGTCTTATGGTCAGGTGTGTCTTATGGAGCGAAAAATACGGTGGATGGGGTGATTACACTGCCAACTGTTTGGACACCCAATTTCATTGCTGTTGTTTTTCAAGATATTTCTTATTTCCTTGGATCCACAGAAGTGCTTCATTCCATTCGGCAATGAGCCTAGTTTGGTGGAACAGAGGCAGAGCAGAAGCTACATGGTGGAACTCAGGGGGAATTAGTCAAATTTGCACTTTCAGGGTCCTGAGTAATTGCAGCTGCAAGGAGCATTAGCAAGACCCTGCAGCCCTTTGAACTTATCCTCATTCTTTTATTTCTGAAACAGATCAACATAAACTTGTATCAGTTACAGATCCAGCAACTTAGTCCATGCTATGTTAGCCATGTGTTTTAGCTATTGCAATGGAAGCTGCAGATAGTTCAAAATACAGCTCTGGGACTATGAGCATGGAACACATAGGACCAGTGTCTTCACGAGGTACCAGTTTGCTCTTGGGCTCGCTTCAAGGAGCTGGCTTTGACCATGCAGGTCCTAAAATGTTTGCACCTTGCATACCTAATGGCAACCTTTGTAAACACACTTGTATACACTGCATAAATCCAGCTAACGGTAAGCGTTTTTACGACCCATTGAGTTCAGAGGAAGAATTAAGCATGTTATTAAACCTTTCCCAAGTAAATTAATGGAACTCAAAAGTGCATGGTGATGGCCTGGATTGTGCGCATCATACATAAACACACAAAATGCCAAAGAATGTACTCCTTTTTTTAAAAAAACGGAAGATGAATAATGCCTCCATGAAAGGAGAGTAGAAGACAGAGGATGGTCAGCCATTTGTCACTTATGCTGGCCATAGCAATTGTCACAGATCAGCTCTCCTTCTCCAGGCAACCCATAATCTCAGGACCATCTTCCTGGCTGGTTCATTTGAAAAACACACATCTATCTCTTCATTTGGTGTCACAGGATGGAATGAATATAGTGACTAATAACTTTCCATTTTGTGCTCCATCAACCTTATTTATGAAGATCATTTGAGGCTGGGGAAATTGGATGCTCAGGCTCCAGATTGATCCAGCTTTATGTGTCGCCTCGATTCTCAAATCTTTACTGCTGGAAGGAGATGTGTGCGGTGCAAAGGAAGGTGCGTTTTACTCCAAAGCAAAGCAACGTTTAATTAATATTATTATTAATTTATTCAATTTATTAAATTAATAGCCCACGATAATGTGGACCGTTTGATAAAATATCTGTTGTTGTTTTTTTCAGTATCCCTTGAAAAGGCACCAAAGAGTCATTTTTGCACACGAGATTTGGAGTGGTGGGGAGTTTAACCATTGTTTGCCCCAAGACAACAGGAGCTAAGAGAAAGGAGAGCTATGTACACTATGGGAACTCTGTCAACAATACCACCTCTAGTCTGTGATTCCAGAGCAGCAGGCTGGTGTTAGAACAGGGGTGGGTGGGTTCTGCTTCTTCTTATTTCTTTTATCACTCTTCCTATGAATACTCCTGCAGTGTGGTGTAGTGGTTAGAGTGTCGGACTAAGACCCAGGAGACCAGGGTTCAAGTCTCCACTCAGCCACAAAGCTCACTAGGTGATCTCAGGCCAGTCTCCCAGCCTAATGTGCCACACAGGGTTGCTGTGAGGCTAAAATGGAGAGTGGACAACCACGTGTACCACTTTGAGCAACTTGGGAGGAAATGCTGGTATATAGATTTAGAAATAAATAATATATAAATGGCCCTCTTCAGGTGCATTCCAGGAAGACACTAGTTGCTTTTGAAACATGGCCCTGTGGCTCGATAATCAGAATCTAAATCTACGATAGCAGGAAATTAAATAGTGAACTGAAGCTGATGCCATTGCCAAGAGAAGATTGTGCCTCTCCATGTTTTTTTTACTTCACACCAAATAAAAAGGGGAGGCTGATGACATTAGATTTCCCTGGCTTTTGGCAATTTCGTGCAGACTGTGCTATGAACACAATGGAAGTATGTGCATGCTTGTTTTTTAATTACTTAATGACACCAGTGAAAAGGATGAGAGGGAGGGAAAGGACCCAGAGAGTGGGAAATTCATTCAAATGGTGATATAAAAATAATTGGACTACAAAGTCATGTTTTAGCACTTCCCCTACAGCTTTACACAGGGGAGCTGCTCAGAGCCCACAACAATTTCAAATCCATAGTTCTGGGGAATAGTACTATATAATCATAAAATTACACTTGAGATAAGATTTAATTATCATTTTCACCTTTCCAGCACCTTTAGAGAAGTAATAATCAAAAGCCCTTGCAAGAACAGAAAATCACACCTAAAAAGCACCAACATGCTACAAAGCGATTAAAAGAAAGGCTAACCACCACATAGGCCTTTAAAGAGCATTTAAATTCCTTGGGCTTTATTCAAAAATATTAAAAGTGACTGCTGTCTGATAGATTTTTAGATATTCATGTAAGGCACGGAGAAAATAAAATAAAGGAGCAATACTCCCTGAAGGAGCTTCTCATTGTCTTGAGCCATTCAGGCTGCTGGTTCTTACTGATAATTTTATAATATTCAACCATCCCTTGCAAATATAGTTATTTCTTATCTCATCACCATTTGTATACGTGCTATATTATTCCCTCTTAACAGTGAGCTTGGGCAGTTAAGTGCCTAGCATTCTGGAAGCAAAATTGGGCTGAACAAAAATAAAGCAATGGTTTCTCTATATTCAGGGGAATCCCTGACAATGCAGAAATAGGTGCTTGTAAATTAAAAGATCAATGCTTTAAAAAATCCCAGAGCATCTTGACAAAGACCCGTGAGCTTCCAGAACTTCCAAAAGATGACAACGGAGGCTATAGAAAAGGAATGTGGAACCAACCTTCCCCAGATCAAAAACCCCACTCTCTCCTGGACCCAGGCGGCCACAAAACAGTGGTGAGCAGGGCCAGAGGCAAAGGTGGGTGGAGCAGCAAATGCAAATTTTATCTTTGTACAGTAGTCTAGATTTACAAACGCACACACAGCCCTCTCTGCCACCCGATCCAGTCAAGGAAACGTTTCAGCCAGGTAAAAGCATTCACGAAGAGATACATCCAAACCCATACCTAGCTAATAAACATCACATCTGGAAGACCAACCAAAAGAGATGGCCAGCAATGTAGGTCCAATGGAAGAAAATGCCGTGGCTGAAGGACCACCACAGGTTTCCCTCATGGCAGTCCACCTTACTGATGTCAAGAGCATCTGAAGAGTCAGCAAACTGAACAGGTGCAGGCCGTCCAACAAATAACACAAAAACCCGGGCCCAGGTAAAGAGACTAAGGGCTAGATCAAAGCCTTCATTGGTTCTGTTGGGAGGCTTTTTATAGCATAGTTGCTGCACAGTGCAGAACTTCATCAATTTGCGTGTCGAGGTCCCCAGGGCCACCCCAATAACTCACACATCACACAGAAATTTTTGTTTAAGGTTTTTGGCATAATTTTGGCCACAACTTTATTGAAATACAAAAATGTGAGTGGTTGCTTAGGCATTGGTTGTGACTATCTGCCCCCCAGTGGGGGACTGACTGACATTCCGCATGCCTGCAAAAGTCAGAAAAGGGGAATACACTTGGGGGTAGCGACGGAGCAGGGAACCTGCCCTCAGCCCTCCCCAAATGCAACCAGGGGCTCTTGCATGGCCCGGGCCCCTTGACAGGGTGGACAAAACCAATAGTGAGCCCCTGTATTCCTTTAACGGAATCCCTTGCAGCAGCAGAATACAGAGGGGCAGGCACAGCCAATCCATGCCCCTCAACCAACCAAACCATAAACCAATTCCTAACCGCAACCTTACAAGTTGTGACGATTTGCTACGCAGTAGGCAAAAACCAAATGGCCCCAGCCAATCAGCCAGATGGACAAAATTCCTACCAGGCCCCTGCCCCAAGAGCAGACGACCCCATGACAGGCATAGCAAGGTCAAAGCGAACAACCCTAATTCTAGGGGGGGGGGGGGGACAGGCAATCCGATGCACGGGCGAAAAGAGGAAGCCCTAGCCTCGTGCAAGGAGTTTTAGCATTTCTGGCTGTCAATCAACAAATGGCAACATTAACTTCTTCCCAACAACAAGGGAAGCCCAATCACATCAGTGGCCAACGATCAATTAGCCCGCCCCACAACTTTGGAGTGTCCTGTTGGCCCCCACCGCAACACGTGCTCTCCATGAAGGAGAACACGCTATCACAAAATACAGGTAGGGAGCAGTTAACAAAACACCTCCCTGGCTGTTGCGTCAGGGAAGAGCACTTAGCCCTGCAAGCAATTTTTTAAAAAAGCTTTGAACCAATGGCACCTTTTTATCAAGCCCAGTTGCTGCATGGGGGTAAGGAGTGTCTTTGTTGAGGTTGCAGCTCTCCTCATAAACAGTTTGTGATCATCATCATCATTTAAAAGTATTTATGGAAATTCAACCACATTGTAGCACACACTTTTCTTAATATCCACATTTTTGTGTGCAATTTGCCTAAAACACATTGTTTTCTGCAGGCAAATTTTGCTTCTGTTTATGTTATTTTCACTGATGTACAGTATAGTACACATTTTTAGGCACGCTTTCCTCTCACATGTGCATTTTTGTACACAACTTTTCTGTGATTCCAGAGCAGCAGGCTGGTGAGAAGTGTGAATTTTGAAACAGCTGAATAGGGAACTTCTTGTTAAAATGCAAACCAAACCAAATTTCTACCCCCTCCCTCACCCCAATAAGCTGAGAGATGGAAAAAAAGAAAAGGGGAAACAATACAGTTTATGTTTCTCTCTTTGATTTTAATTATTTTTGAAAGTTTTAACTAGTTGGGCTTGATACTGTTATTTATGTTATTCTTTCTGTAAAACGCTTTGAACTTTCATTGCAATCAAGTGGTATATGCCGTATTTTCCTGTCTATAAGACACCCCCATGTATAAGACGCCCCCTATTTTGGGGGACTCGGATTTAAGAAAATGGGGGGGAGATGTATCCGTGTATAAGATGCCCCCTAATTTTTGACATTATTTTTTAGGGAAAAAGCCTAGTCTTATACACGAGAAAATATGGTAAATCTTGTGAGCTAAATAATAATAAATGAGTGGGTCGGGTGGGGGCTGAGCTGTTATTAGGTATGTAAGGGCTGCAGAAGACAAGAATCACACTTCACCTCCTTCAGAGTAAGAACTTAAAGCTCACCCAGGTGCCTCTTGCCCAGGTGTAACAGTTGCCTGAATGGTAGCCACCTTCCTGGGATTCAGGGTCTGGACATGTATCCCCCCCCCCCACAGTTTGAACAATTATTCCTCCTCAAAAAGGGGGCAGCCTTTCATTTCTATGGGCCCCAGTGTGGAGTGCGGCATGACACATCACTTTATGTTCCTGCAGGAAAGGTGAGCAGTCACTCCTCAGTCAGGTCAGCATCTGACCTTGACAGCCATGCCAAACAGGTGGTCCAGTTCTTGGAGCAGGAGATACCAATGTTGTTGTCTACTCCCAGCAACAATATGCTTTTCACTTCAGCACATTTAAATTTAAGACAGTGAGGACCAAATGGCACATTACATTCCACTATGTTTCTGAGCACAATTCAAAGTTTTGGTGATGACCTTTAAAGCCCTAAACGACCTTGGTCCAGTATATCTGAAGGAGCGTCTCCACCCCCATCGTTCAGTCCAGACACTGAGATCCAGCGCCGAGGGCCTTCTGGCATTTCCCTCACTGCGAGAAGCTAAGCTACAGGGAACCAGGCAGAGGGCCTTCTCGGTAGTGGCACCCGCCCTGTGGAACGCCCTCCCATCAGATGTCAAAGAGAATAATAACTACCTGACATTTAGAAGACATCTGAAGGCTGCCCTGTTCAGGGAAGTTCTGATTGTGTGACATTTTAATGTATTTTTAATCTTTGTTGGAAGCCACCCAGAGTGGCTGGGGAAACCCAGCCAGGTGGGAGGGGTACAAATAATAAATTACTATTACTATTACTATTACTATTACTATTACTATTACTATTCAGCGGCATGTCTGTTTTCCCTGGTCTGTCTTTCTTAGCAAAAAGCAAACCTCAGCACAAACTTGCCATCTAGAAGCTGCACCTGTCAATATGCTTGCGCTAGATTGGGGAATTCACCGCCATATGGCTGTATACAAAGCACTATTCGCAAGAAGGGCTCTAAAATGGAGTAGACCATGAACAGGTTTCCAGAGGCTCTCTAGTGGGGTTTCCAGCTTTCTGAAAAGAGAAGCTAAGGACATGCAGCGCACACTGAGGAGGATACAGCTAGTTTCTTTTAAGAGCATTCATAGACGAGGCGGGTGAAAGAGGAATAGAGGTAAGATGAATATACAAAGACCTAAATACACGCACATCAGCTGAAAAGGGTTTCATAATGGGCCATCGTTTCAGTAGCACCAATGTACTAATGGCTAATGGGGGAGACGAGCAACGGGAGGCACACAGACACATCTCACAGTCATTTCCAAGAAGATAAACAACCACATGAACATTTCCCACAAACAGCAGAATACACTTAAATGTCATCATCATCATCTGAGCAGCTCAGGAGGAGCCTGAGAAGCAATTGCATTTGTGTTTTGCTCGCTACAGAAATATGTGCCTGCAAAGGCTTTCTCCGTGCCTTTTGTTTAAAAGACAGGATGACACACTCTTAATGCAGAAACCATTGCATGTCTCATGGCCTAAAAGGGGTTTCTGCAGGGCTGACTTTTATTATACCCTGCCAAGTGGAAACCTGAAAGAAGTAGAAGTTGAAATACCAATCACAGAGAAGGTTAGGGGATAACATTTGAATGATACAATACTGACATTTTATACAGTAGCATACTTTTTCGTTCTCCCCCTTTATGAACTGCCTCGACCATCATCCCTTTCTTTGATCCTTTGTTCTTCACACACCTCCGACACTGATCTTCTCTGCATTCATCGCTTCAGTTCCACACAGTTCCTCAGCCCCTTTTGTGTTCCCAGTCCTGCTACAACTATCGCAGCAGTGCAACCAATGGCAAGGCCTGGGAGGGGGCCGGATCCTCAGTGTCATGTGGAAATTATTTTGGCAAATTTTTGAAAACAATCCCACCCACCCACCGAAAACTGTTGCCTCTTCAAGATCCATGTAGGTACAGATCCTGTAATATATGTGGAGGTGGTGGATGGTGTGCAGATTGCATGTACAGGGCCTGTGAGTATACATGTTGTTACAAGCTTGTTTCCGGACTCACATGTGTGCAGCCAGCACTCCTGTCACACAAGACTCAAGATGGAGAATCTCAAGACACAGTTATGTCAACATTATACATATGCCATGATCGGCAGAGATAAACCATGTCCTAAGTTCACACTCCTGTCCATATCGTAGACTCTTGTGCATATACAACTTTGGATACATGGCAGTCATGTGCATTAAATGAACAACAGGCAGGATCCAAACATCTTCAGCATCTTTAGACAGGCTGTTTTTCTTTGCCCACTTTGTTTTTGCACAGTTCTCCCAAATATGTGAGTCCAAATTTACCACACTGGCTTTAAGGAGCAAAGGAAGCTGAGTCAGACTCTTGGTCCATCTATCAGTGTGGTGTAGTGGTTAAGAGAGGTCAACTTGTAATCTGGGGAACCGGGTTCACATCTCCGCTCCTCCACATGCAGCTGCTGGGTGACCTTGGGCCAGTCACACTTCTTTGAAGTCTCTCAGCCCCACTCACCTCACAGTGTGTTTGTTGTGGGGGAGGAAGGGAAAGGAGATTGCGAGCCGCTTTGAGACTCCTTCGGGTAGTGATAAAGCGGGATATCAAATCAAAACTCATCTTCTTCATCTCAGAATGGTCTACACGGCCTAGGACCTTCGTACCTATGGGACCGCCTCTCCCAATATGCCCCACGGAGGACCTTAAGGTCCATATCTAGCAATACCCTAGTCGTCCCAGGCCCTAAGGAAGTTAGATTGGCTTCAACCAGAGCCAGGGCCTTTTCAACACTGGCTCCAGCCTGGTGGAATGCTCTGCCTCATGAGACCAGGGCCCTGCAGGATCTGATTTCTTTCCACAGGGCCTGTAAGACAGAGTTGTTCCGCCTGGCCTTTGGCTTGGAGCCAGTTTGATTCCCTCCCCCTCTTTCTTTTTTCTTTTTCCTTTCTCCTCTTGTGATGAGGCTGCATTTTAATATTTTAACGTTTCAATATTTTAATTGTTGTATTTTAATCTTGTTTTTAAGTTGTATTCAACTTAACTTGTATTTTAACTTGTATTTTAAGTTGTTTTTATTATTGCTTGTTAGCCGCCCTGAGCCCGGCCTTGGCTGGGAATGGCGGGGTATAAATAAAAATTATTATTATTATTATTATTATTATATTATTATTATTACACCGGCAGGCAGCAGCTCTCAAGGGAGCCGAACCTGGAACCTTCTTCATTCAAAGAAAGCAATGCATCTCTGAGCTACGCCCCTTCCCCATAGTAAAAGTGAAATGGTATAACGTACAAGACATTTGTGAAGGTGATCACACATACACCTCCCAGTAGCTCTATTCTAGCTGGAAAAATCAGCTTTTTGCAACCTTTTCCCTTTACAATCCACCATCTCACATTCAGCATTATTTTTTTCCAGCACAATGTTTGCCTTCCCAAACGAGTACTTTTAGCAGCCAGGCACAATAACTGGATTTTAACTCTAAAGTGTTTTGTTTCTTCTGGTCAGGAGGTTAGCTACAAAAGCAGGCTAAAATGGTCCCCTGATGGATTCATCGGATGAATGAGTTGACTCTTTGTTGTCCAGTTTAAATAGTGGCTATGTTTGCTTTGCATTTTGGGGATTTAGTTCCTTGATGAGCTAATGCCATGTTTGCTGAATGGGTGAGTCTGGAGTCCGTAAAAATCTACGAGACAACAGGAGAGAGCTGGTGTCGCAGCTAAGAGACTGAACTGTGAAGTGTCAAGCAGTTATCTCTGAGGCCCCATCTGCACAATTCCTTTAAAGGAGGGTTCCATACTGTATCTTGAAGAGCTAAAAAAGAGGACAGCCTGAGCCACTGCCAGCCCGAGCCAGCGCAAGAGGTGCACAGGGCCGCTGCCACAGCACACACCTCTTTCCCCGGGCTTGGGCTAGCAGCAGCCGCAGCGTGCAGAGCTGCCAAAGCCCCCCCCCCCAACCCCTGGATATTCCCTTTAAAATATAAGAATCTGCCTGGATGAGCATGTTGGCTCCCCAAAAGAGGACATGCCTGGGTTTTCCCAGATGTAAAAAGGTTAAAGGGACCCCTGACTATTAGGTCCAATTGTGACCGTCTCCGGGGTTGCGGTGCTCATCTCACTTTATTGGCTGAGGCAGCCGGCATACAGCTTCTGGCGAACCAGAGCAGCGCACGGAAACGCCGTTTACCTTCCCGCCGGAGCGGTACCTATTTATCTACTTGCACTTTGACGTGCTTTTGAACTGCTAGGTTGGCAGGAGCAGGGACTGAGCAACGGGAGCTCACCACGTCACAGGGATTCGAACCGCCGACCTTCTGATTGGCAAGCCTTAGGCTCTGTGGTTTAACCCACAGCGCCACCTGCATCCCGTTTCCCAGATGTAAGAAAACCCTATTTAAAGCCATATCATACCGCTTTAAACGGCTGTGGGTTCTCTTAAATATCCTGGGAATTGCAGTTTGTTAAGGGTGCTGATAGTTGTTAGGAAGCCCCCATTCCCCTCACAGAGCTATAATTCCCAGAGGGAATTGACTTTTAAACCACTCTGAGAAATTCTAGTTCTGTGAGGGGAATCGGGGTCTCCTAACAACTTTCAGCACCCGGAACAAACTGCAGTTTCCAGCTTTCTCAACAGAAGTCATGACTATTTGAAGTGATATGATACTGCTTTAAATGCAGAGTGCAGACGGGATCCCCGTCTTGGTGGAGACATTACCCCCCAAATAGTGCTAATAATGCTGGCCTACTTTACAGGTTGTTGTAAGGCGGGGGGGGGGGGACATTTTTTTTCTGCTTGAGGGAGATATTTCCTCTTGGGCAACCTTCCCAAGGCTGCATGCCGGGAGGAACAGATTGGCTCTTGCCCTTATGTGGCTGGAATATGGGCCTATTGCCCAAAAGTCAGAGGTTTCTTCACACACACACACCTCCCCCTCTCATCCACGCAAGCAACACCACAGTTGGAGGACACGTTCCAGCTGGGCAAAAACTCTCGAGGAGGACCTGGAGCTGGGCAGGACCAGTGAAAGGGTGTGACCTGGGCAGGAGTGTCACGGTCCGGTTCACAGGTGATCGAAGTTCCGGCAGGAGACGTCAGGACCGGGGGCAAGATGGTGGGGTGGGAGCAGGAATGGGGTCCAGAAGCCAGGAGTCAGGAAGCCAAGAGTCCGAGGGTCAGAGAGCCAGGAGTCAAGAAGCCAAGGGTCAGGAAGCAAGGAGTCACGAAGTCAAGGGCCCAAGGGTCAAGGAGCAAGAAGTCACGAAGTCAGGGGTCCGAGAATCAAAAAGCAAGGAGTCATGAGGTCAGGGGTCCAAGGATCAAGAAACAAGGAGTCAAGAAGTCAGGGGTCCGAGGATCAAGAAGCAAGGAATCACGAAGTCAGGGGTCTGAGGATCAAGAAGCAGGGAGTCAAACGTAGCAAGGCAGGGAACGTGTTGCTGTGTCAAAGAGCCGAAGGGAAATGCGGACCTTATATCCCTTCCCAGCTCTTGCCACCAGGTGCTGTGAGTTACCAATCGGCCTCACCTGTGCGGCCGCGCCTTGCCTCTTCAGAACAAACTTAGGAAGGCCCCAGTCCTGCGAAGTCCTACTGGTCACAGGGCCTGGTTCCTGCACGCACACCTGACAATGAGGCATGACTTTGACATAATCCTTAGGGCCAGCTAGAGAGGACTTAGAGGCCTGCATTCAGCGCCCCACACCTGAGGTTTCCAGCCCTGTTGTATGGATTACGGTGATAGTGTCTGTAGCAAATCACATGGTGGGGCAGAGGCACTTATGTAGCCCCCCAGCAGAGGGCACAAATAGGACAGCATGGTGCAAACATGCTGGCAGGAAGACCAGATTGCCTCTGCTTGCAGATCACCAACCTCTCTTCCCCTTCCCCTCCCAGTAAGCAGCAGCAATTTGCCTGCTGGGATAAGTGCCTCCACTCCACAATGCTGCCTGTTACTGGAGCACTTTAAACACTCTTAAGTGTACAATGATGTGCCTTGTTTACTTAGAAGTTCTCTTCAGTGGGGCTTATTTCTAGGCAAGTGGGCAGCCAATTGCAGTCTAAAGCGCAACTGAATGCTATGTATTACTTTCACATTGTTGTTTCTTCCCACTCCCCTTTGCCACCAGCCTGTTAAGTAGCACAAATAAATAACTGAAGCACCAAACTGCTAATCTACAAATACCATTTCTCCAAAGCAATATGAATGGCTCTGGTGTAGGCTTGGGTGGGGTGAGGGAGAGATAGAAACGCCAAGAGCCCATTTGAAAGGAAAAGCAGCAAGAACAGACACTGCCTAAGACTCTGTTGCGCACGGGGAGCTTTAACCCTGATGGATTGAGAAAGAGAGTCATGTTTAACACATGAAGAAAATTATATTTTATTATGATATAAACAGTTTCGGCAGCATTAGAAGCAGTGGGGAAGTGTGAAGTTATGCCAGGAAGAAAGGAGCCATGAAGAGCGCACAGGGCCATGGCTTAGAGACACATTACCCAGATTAGAGGGATATTGTTTGCCAGCCAGCAATATCCCTTTTCACGTTGCTCGAGAGCGGACTGAAAAATGACAATGCCATTTGGAGCAGCCTTCATTATCATCCACTCATGGCGGCCAAAGATCCTCTGACTGAGATGCACAAGGCCTCCTTATTACTTATCAGAGCCCAATTAACTTTATCTTGTTCATCTGAGCTCCAGCTGAGGCTAAGAGTTCAATAGTGCACACTAAGGATGATAAGGAGGCAAGGGGTTCGATGCAGCATTTTAATCACAGTGTTTATAAAAGAGCAATAAACCACCCAAAGAGCCCACTCACGTGGTTTCCAGCTCAACAAGGGAGGTGCGCAGCAGCAACACAGAGATTCAGGCTGGATTTTGAAAATCACCCACTTAAGCCAGGAGCCAAAGCACTTTTGCCTGCTCTTCCTCAGATCCAATTGCTTCCCCCTCACTTTCCCTGCTCACTGAACAGCACCTCTGGAGCCTTGCTCATTGGCAAGGAGGAAGGGAAGACAGCAAGACCAGGAAGGGAACGGGAGGGCGGAAGGCAGGCGGGGGATTTAGAGATATATATTCTATATATTCATAAATTTCTACAGAAACCTGGAGAACTAAATGTAAGATTAGAAAAATTAGAAACAGAGAGAACCAAAACTGACAGATCCTTCTATCCTTAACATTGGTAAGAAGGTAGGCAAGAAAGAAATTGAGCAGAGGCTATCCTGTTATAAAATTATGGCTGCAGTCCTAAACAAACTTAGGAAATTACCTCCCATCCAACTCAGTGGGACTTACTTCTGAGTAAAGGATTAGTGCTATCCAGAGTTGGCAGTAATGAACAACTCGCAGCTGAGCCATCAAACTATGTGATGTTTTATACCAAACTGCCTTGCACGTAACACCTGCAGACAATGTCACCTTGAGTATAGCTGCGCTGAACAGTTTTAGGTTTGGGTGCCATAAAGCCTATTTGATGTTTAGTAACAGCTGATCCCTGGAAGAAAGCACCTTCCGTTTATTAATCAAACAAACATCCATCTGAAATATTTCCTGATGCTTATAAAACACACATGAAACTTTATTATGAGCTGTCAGTGATAGATTTACTACCATAATACTCAGTAAACATAGACTTCCTTGCAATTGTGTCTCTCCACAACCCTTCTTTATGCCTTCTCAATAGCTGCACTGAAACCTGCTCCCTTCTTGGGGGTGCTGTACATTTATGGCTGCTTAAAGGCCATTGTCCTCCCTTTGCTGTCACTTGAGGTGTGCAATAATTGCTCAGAAATTCACAGCCTGTTGTGCCTTATTGCTTAAGTATTTTTAAGAGCTCGACTAGGAATTTTCAGGGAGTGACTCTGAAGACTCGCTGCTTCATAAAGAATTGACAGGGTGAAAAAATGAAGGCAGGAAGGAGAAGAGGGGAAGCAAACTATCTCTGTGGAGCTGAAAGACTGCCCAGAAGGTGAGAGTGTCTACCTCTGGAAGGTGAGAGGTCTCTACCTCCACTGCAGGGAAATGCTATGAACACAGAATATACCTCTGCTTTTCCCTGTGTGCCAGGAATTTAACTTAGAGATCACAAACTTCTTAATGCAGCTGGAGATGAAGACTTCAAAGGAAACAAAGCATAAAACTGTACCACCAGATGAACTTGTGCCTTCTTCTGTTGCCTTCACCATGTAGGCTCCTGCAGAAGAAAACTTGCTTATTGAGCATTCAACCTGTTCATGGGGAGGTTATACTGTATTGACAAAGAGCATTCATCTTGATTAGTTTACAGTAGTTTCTAGGTCTTCCTGTTAATCTTTGGTTTATCTTAGGAAACTGGGATGGAAGTGCACTAACTGCAGAAAGCCTCCTGTGTTTTCATGTCCAATTTTAAAAAAGTGGTTTTCTTGCAACTGGGTGACACATGCACTTCAGATGCACAAGCAACATTGCTTTTTACAATACAGTGGTACCTCGGGTTAAGAACTTAATTCATTCTGGAGGTCCATTCTTAACCTGAAACTGTTCTTAACCTGAGGTACCACTTTAGCTAATGGGGTCTCCCGCTGCCGCCGCCACGCAATTTCTGTTCTCATCCTGAAGCAAAGTTCTTAACCTGAGGTACTATTTCTGGGTTAGCGGAGTCTGTAACCTGAAGCGTCTGTAACCTGAACCATCTGTAACCCGAGGTACCACTGTAAAGCACCTGATGAAAGAAGGTAACATCCTTACAATGCAGTATTAAGCAGGCTTACGCAGAAGTTAGTCCTACTGAGTTGACGGGGCACCAGACACTCACAAACATGCTAGACATATTTAAAATAATATGTCTAATTTAAAAATGAATTTAATAAGCCCTCCTGAGCTCCAGAATCATATACTTTTAGCTGGAATAGGCATAGGGTTGCTTAGACATGGATCAATGTATATATTTAGCATGTCTCTACACTTCAGAAAGTATACAGGGAAGCTTATACTGAAGGTGTAAGGCATGATTCTGCCACTTGAAGAAGCCAGAACTTCGGCTGTTTCCAGATCTTTGCCGTACACAATACATTGCTCATGTGCACTTTTGTACGCATAGATGACCCTGAGAAGCAAAAGTCTACAAAGTGTGACTTCCGCGTTTCCGAGCACAATTCAAAGTGTTGGCGTTGATCTTTAAATCCCTAATTGGCTTCGGCCCAGTATACCTGAAGGAGCATCTCCACCTCCACCATTCAGCCTGGATACTGAGATCCAGCACCGAGGGCTTTCTGGTGGTTCCCACACTGCGAGAAGAACAGGGACCAGGCAGAGAGCCTTCTTGGCAGTGGTGCCCACCCTGTGGAATGCCCTCCCATCAGATGTCAAGGAGATGGGTAATTATATAATCTTTAGGAGACATCTGAAGGCAACCCTGTATAGGGAAGCTTTTTAAGGTTTAATGTTTTACTATGTTTTTATATATACTGGAAGCCGCCCAGAGTGTACCATGGGCAGGGTACAAATTTATTATTATTATTATTATTATTATTATTATTATTATTATTATTATTCCAATAAATTAAAATGCATATATGCCCAAAGATGTTCAGCCAGGGAGATATCCCAGCTTTGCCAAGACTTTCTTATGTTTACGTGATCTTCATATCCTGAAGCTGTCAAGAATTATAATAATTATAATAATTACAATTTATTATTTATTCCCCAGCCACTCTGGGCAGCTTCCAACAAAATATTAAAAATGCAATAAAACATCAGACATTAAAAACGTCCCTAAACATGCCTTCAGATGTCTTCTAAAAGTCAGATAGTTGTTTATTTCCTTGACATCTGATGGGAGGGTGTTTCACAGGGCGGGAGCCACTACCAAGAAGGCCCTCTGCCTGGTTCCCTGTAACTTTGCTTCTCGCAGTGAGGGAAGCGCCAAAAGGCCCTCGGAGCTGTACCTCTGTGTCCGGGCTAAACAATGGGGGTTGAGACACTCCTTCAGGTATACTGGGCCAAGGCATCCGACATGGATATACAACCCCAACCACCTTTTCTGCTTCGCTTCTCTTCTCTCACAGAATGGGCTTATTTTCCTCTGGCTTAGTTCAGAGAGATTTGCAGCTGAATTTGATGGAGCACATCACATTTCTTCCATGCTGGTCAAAAATTCCAACAATGATGAAGAAAATCAAGTGCAGGATTTTTGACACAGCAGTAGCACAAAGCAGAGTTCAATGGGAAAAGCCTGTTAGTATATCTCCATTAGTACTGGTTTGATGTGGAGGAGGGGAAGTGCAAAATAAACAACCCCAAATCCTTAACCTCACATCTCTCTCTAACTCTTGCAGCATTTGGGTCAATATCAAAACACAGTTCGCAGGACCACACTGCTAACACCAGTTCAATAAAGGGCTTGAAAGGAATCATAATCATAAATGCAAGAACATGCTTAAGTACCTTGCTAAATTTAAATTCGTATGAATAAAACAATAACCTTTCTGGTGTGTTATAACTAGGTCAGAATATCAAGTACCTTCCAAAGTAAACTGTGTTCATGAATAGAGAGGAGGAGATCTAAAAAGAAGGTAGTTCTGTGACCTGGCACAAGAGAATTACAAGCTTGATCCTATAAAAACCTGCTGTGGTAGCATGCATTACTCCTGGCTTTCTGGGTAAACACCGTACCTCTGCGGCACTTGTCAAAGCAGCCCTGTAATATCATAGAACATAAGAAATGGGGAAGGTTTCACAAGAGATGCAGTTCCTGGACTTTCAAAGGCCACTGTAATTGCCAGAGCCATCGTCATCACCGCTGACCATGGTACCCGCCCACGGCACACATGACATTGTTAGGGCCCATTGTTACTGGGAACCAGCAATGACGCATGTGTGTGGTGGGGAGAAACCACCAATGTAAATCTTGCCCAGACTGCTCCATCCCTTTCAAATGTCTTCAGAGAAGAGCTGTCTCAATAAGCCATTGTTCTCTCAGCCTCAAACCCCAACCCCATGCAATACTGGGATAGCAATAATGGTCTACCTCACAGTGCTGTTGTAAAGATCACCAGGATTATGGATGTGAAGCAATTTAAATGCTCTGAAGTGGTACTTAAATGTATTTCTTTCTTTCCACTTTGGGTGGTCTATTAGTTACGTATTTGTGATACAGCAAGCATTGCTCTCTAGCCTTCCATATTTAAACCAGTTTAAGACTGCAATCCTAACCTCATTCACCTGTGAATAAAACTCACTGAATTCAATAACACACTTCTGAGTAAGTATAGCTAGGATTGCACTGTTCATCGCTATAACTCCCTGCCCAGATTCCAGTCTTACGTTATTCTACTCATATCATGACTTGTCTCCCTGGCTTCATTAAATAGGTTGCCACACTAAACTTGCCTATCAGCAGCAGCCAGCCTTCACCTGTTACAAAGTTCTCTAACCAGCTCTGGTTCCACAGCATTTCATCCCTGTCTTCTTCTACATCGAAGTAGATGGAACATTTTCATATATGAAGTTGCCTTTCAGCCTCTTGTGTGCTACAGCCCCGAGCACTGGCAACCCACGCTATGCCACTGTGAGCAACCACCACGTCAGCTGGACAACTCCCTTCTTCTGAAAGCCAAGATAGCCAGAGAAGATCTGGGTCACCAGGCATATTCTCAGACGTCTTAAAACAGGCCTGCATACCATGCAAATGGAAAAGAAATGGTGTGTGGTTTAAGAGGAGCATTATTTTAAAACTAAGTGGGCCTATATTGCTTTTCTGTTCCTTCTACTACTTCCTGTGCTTCTAACAACAGCCTGACAGAAATAAACAGAGTAACTAAAGGTTTCCCTACAGCTTTGTCTTCCAAATCAATTAAAGCTGCTATTAAAGGCACAGGAGCAAGGCATGTAGAGCAGGAGCAGGTGCACAATTTAAACCCTTTCCTTAAAAGGTGAGGCAAATCAAGAACTATCTGTCAATCAACTGAATCTGGGATACTTGCTTTAACTCTCAAAATGTGAGGGACTTTGTAACCCCAGCACCTACGTCCTAGATTGGTTATTAAGCTGTTGAACCAAACTACTATCATGATGACAGACTTAAGCATCTTACCATGACTGAAGCATCTGCCACAAGTACAAAACAGAGCCAGCCCACCAATGAGACAGGGGGAGGCGGTTGCCTCAGGCAGCAGGATCCACACGGGGAGCAGATCCCAATGCAGATCTTTATTCCCACCCACCCCCTGTTCCTGATGGAGATCTTCACTCACCCCTTCTTCCCTGGTGGGGAGGGAGGATGCCATTTTGTGGTTTACCTCAGGTGTCAAAATGTCTTGGGGAAGCTCTAGTACAAAGATAAGATAACAAAGCACAGCATTATACTTTGAGTCTCATCTCCTGTCTTAGGACAAAACCATTCCCCCTCCCTTTTCTGATGGCCTCTAAGCCATCCATGTTTTAGGCCTCTGGCTCAACCTGATTTCTTGCATTCCTGCATGAAGGATGGATACAGTGAAATATCATTCATTCTGTATTATAAAACCTGGCAATTAATAATTGAGAATCTCTCTCTCTCTCTCCCTCTCTCTCTCTCTCTCAGAACTAGAGTGCTCTCTTCTGCTTGTTAAGCTTAGTTCACTCCCACTGATAATTCACTAGAGATCATAATTTATGGACAATTGAAGCTGCAGAAACATCTCTTAGAAGGAATAGAGCAGATCCATAGCAACAATTCTTCAGGGGAATATTAATCCCCAGCTTTATGTAGTGCTAAGTGTACAATAGCAATCAGGACTTGAGTAGAAGCTGCTAATCATTGAGGGAAAAGGCTGTATAAAGAATTCATAATGGAATTAGCCTGAGGCAAACAAAGAAAGACAAAATTAAATCAGCCATCAAATTGCACCAAGGAATTTTAATTTACAGGTTAATGTAGGATTATGTAACTAATCACAGCTAACATTTTCAATGAACAACCAATAAAAATCTGCTCTCCCCCCCCCACACCTCTAATGGTATTCCAATAACACATTTTTATCACCATATAATGTGCAAGGAATGATTTTTTAAGAATTCTGGAAAAAAAAATCTTCCCAAATGCATTACGAGGCTGAACAATCGATGCAAAATGCCATCTTCCAGGAAATTAGCATAAATATACATCTCGATGATCTACCATTAGATTCCTGCCAATGCAATCTAATTCCTCAGAGCCTTTGTGGGACAGATTTTACATAACCAAATGTCCATAACGGTAAGCTTTAAAGCATAACCGTGTTCCTCACAGGGGGAATTATACTGATACAAAAGAACCAGGATTAAATAAGGGAAACAACTTTGGAGTACCCAAATGCCTCTGCTTAATTCTAAGTAAAACCTCTATTATAGGCATTTATATCACTAAAGCATCCCTATCCTGTGACTTATGCTCAAAGGATTGATCTAATGCGATTTGGACTGTTTCTAAATGTGAGCATCATAAAAAGCAATAAGGTTTCGAGCATAAAAAGTTGATTAGCTTCCCCTCCGAGAGAAAGAGAGGATCTTTCAGGCAGCCGAGTTGTATTTTGATATCAGGCTAAGCATGAAAGAGAAAACCCACAACTTAACTTAATTATACATATATAATATATATCTATATATATTTGGGGAAGGACTCTGGGAAAAGTTCAAAATGATATTGTGTATATTAAAGGGACACTGGTTTTAAGATTCTCTCCCCCACCCCCCTTGCACCACATATGGCAGCATGAAAATTGTTATAAATGGAGCAAAAAGTATTTTCATAAGCTTTACTTCACTTGACAGGAATGCTGGAAAGCAAAGCAGCGGCATTCATCTTGCATGTGTTTTTCGGGTTTGAAACAATGTGGGCAAGGCTCGCTTTACTTTCATCTCTGTGCTCCTTTAATACAAGCAACATTCAAGTGCCCGTCTGTAAGGAGACATGGCTTGCTTCCTCCCCTCCCCTCCCCACACTTTATACAGTCTAATTTTAAGATGCACACGTCCCCCCTCCCACATAGCCCCCCAAAAATTACAGTGTCAATTGCACTACCCTTCAGCAATCCTGTAATAACTTTATTCAACCATTTCTAATTATAATTATATTTTCAATTCCTTTTAGCTATAGAAACTCTTTATCAATCAGAGCACAAGACAGAAAATTACTTTATTACAGCTACAGCTCGTTAGTCTGAGTGCTCTTAATGAAGCAGCCTCATAATCAGATGAAAATCATGCTGGAAAAAACTTGCATCATTAGTCTGGGCCTTAATTACCAAGAAATATAGTCACTAACAATGATACTCCATTTCACGATACGGTGCATGCACTTTCCACACTCATTGCAATTAATAATTCTACAGACTGCTACAGAATCTTTCTATTTATTCATAACAATGGGGTGGGGAGGAATTTATAAATTTAATTGAGCAGCTCAGATTGCACTCCTTTGCTCTCTCCGGCTCAGATTAAGATGTCAAAAGGCTAATATTCTATCTTATATTAATTCATCATTTTAATTACATATTTTATATCTATGAAAATGTTTTTTTTTCATTTACAGTTGAGGATGACATGTATGTGCACATATGTGTAGTATGTGTACAGGCACACACACGACTTTCAGGGGATCTAAACGTAGCCTCTGGTACCCTGGTGAAAGATAAAGGCCTTAGCACTTGAACAGCGCTTCTCTGTTTTGAAAATAGATGCTTTCCAACGCAATGAACGGGTATCCAAAGCATTTCCACCACACACAAGGTAAAGGACAGATTCCCTTTTCAGCTATTCTGACTCTGGGAGTGCTGTGGGGATGACCATGCTAGCACTAGCCCCCCCTCCTCGCCATTTTCTTTTTTAAAAAAAATAATAATAATTTTTATTCATTTTCCAAACAAATTTTATACAATCAACAAATTATTTTGCACTCATTCTTCAATTTTTGACTTCCCTCAGTTTCTCTGTCAATCTTTCGTAAAATTTCTATTTATTGACGCATTTCTAAACATGATATTGCCTTTCCCAACTCCTTTTCCTCTTACTCTCTTTTTTGCAATATTTCTTACTATCTCACAGAGTCTCTTCAAAACCAACAAGCGTTGTCTGTACATCACATATATTTTTCAGATATTCTGTAAATTTTCCCCAGTCCTCGATAAACTTTTGGTCTTTCTGATATCGAATCTTCCCAGTCAATTTGTCCAATTCTGCATATTCAGTCAATTTCCTTCTCCATTCTTCCACTGTTGGAATTTCTTCCTGTTTCCATCTTTGGGCCAGAAGTATCCTTGCGGCAGTCACTGCATATTGAAACAGTTTACAGTCTCTCTTATTAATTTCGTTTCCTACCATTCCTAATAGAAAGGCCTCTGGTTTTTTAACGAACGTATATTTCAACATCTTTTTCAATTCATTGTATATCATTTCCCAGAAGTCTTTCACCCTTTTACACTCCCACCACATATGATAGAAAGTACCTTCTTTTTCTTTACATTTCCAACACTTATTGCATGTTTTATACATTTTGGCCAGTTTAACTGGTGTTATATACCATCTGTAGAACATTTTCATTACATTTTCTTTCAACACAGTACTGCGTTGAAAGCCTCCTCGCCATTTTCATCACTCTCCATGTGTTGGAGGATGAACTCATGAAGTGGGAAGCCAGGGCAGATCTCCGGGCGCAGGTGTCAGCAATTGTGCTGCAGAATTCTGCACAAGTGGCATCTTCTAGATCAAGCACAGGGGAAGCCGCACATAGAGTGTTTTGCAGTAATCCAGTCTTGAAGTAGCCAGTGCATGAACTACTGCCAACCCAGAAATAGCTGCAGCTCTCAAACCAACTGCAGTTAGTAAAAGCCACTACTAGCCACTGAGGCTACCTGAGCCTCCAGGGAAACAGCTGCACCAGTAATAATAATAATAGTAGTAGTAGTAATAGTAACAGTAATTTATTATTATTTATACCCCACCCATCTGGCTGGGTTTCCCCAGCCACTCTGGGCAGCTTCCAACAAAATATTAATATACAATAGTCTGTTAAACATTAAAAGCTTTCCTAAACAGGGCTGCCTTCAGATGTATTCTAAAAGGCTGGTAGTTGTTTTTCTCTTTGACATCTGATGGGAGGGCGTTCCACAGGGTGGGTGCCACTACCGGGAAGGCCCTCTGCCTGGTTCCCTGTAACTTCACTTCTCACTGCCAGAAGGCCCTTGGCGCTGGACCTCACTGTCCGGGTTGAACGATGGCGGTGGAGACGCTCCTTCAGGTATACTGGACCAAGGCCATTTAGGGCTTTAAAGGTCAGCACCAACACTTTGAATTGTGCTCGGAAACGTACTGGGAGCCAATGTAGGTCTTTCAGGACTGGTGTTATGTGGTCTCGGCAGCCGCCCCCAGTCACCAGTCTAGCTGCCACATTCTGGATTAGTTGTTGTTTCCGGGTCACCTTCAAAGGTAGCCCCACATAGAGTGCATTGCAGGAGTCCAAGCGGGAGATAACTAGAGCATGCACCACTCTGGCGAGGCAGTCCGCAGGCAAGTAGGGTCTCAGCCTGCCCCCTCAAACTGCAAACCTGCTCCTTCAGGGGGAGTGCAACCCCACCCAGGGAAGGCAACTAAACAATTGACCTGTGCATTACGTTTGGAAGCATATATTATCATGACAGAGAAGCAGTGTCCAGGTGCTATAGCTCACAGGAAACTTAAGCAGTGTGTGGATTATGTCACACTGCCCTGCAGACTCCACCCCAAGACTGGGGAGGGGAAGGTGAGAAGATTTTGGATACAGGTTTATGTTCCTTCCTATAGGTGAAAACAGGTAGGCATTCTGAATTGTTTACCCCTCCCGTCTTGGGGGTATTGCATGTGGTTCAGTGATGGGTGGTGGTTGGAAAATAACATATGGCACAATCATATGCAGCTTTACTCTGGAGTCAGTTCCACTGCCTAATTCTCATCTTATCTTCTGCTTTGGATACCACTTTTCCAACCTGAGGTAAGCCCAAAGTGGCTAACACCAAAACAGAAAACAGGTCACAGCATCATGTTGTTGTTGTTGTTGTTGTTTAGTCATGCCCGACTCTTCGTGACCCCATGGACCAGAGCACGCCAGGCACTCCTGTCTTCCACTGCCTCCCGCAGTTTTGTCAAATTCATGTTCGTAGTTTGGAGAACACTGTCCAACCATCTCGTCCTCTGTCGTCCCCTTCTCCTTGTGCCCTCCATCTTTCCCAGCATCAGGGTCTTTTCCGGGGAGTCTTCTCTTCTCATGAGGTGGCCAAAGTATTGGAGCCTCAGCTTCAGGATCTGTCCTTCCAGTGAGCACTTAGGGCTGATTTCCTTCAGAATGGATAGGTTTGATCTTCTTGCAGTCCATGGGACTCTCAAGAATCTCCTCCAGCACCAGAATTCAAAAGCATCAATTCTTCAGCGAACAGCCTTCTTTATGGTCCAACTCTCACTTCCGTACATCACTACTGGGGAAACAGCATCATAGTTGCCATTAAAAGGCAAAGGGTTTTAAAGGAAGCATTCCCACAATGGCTTTGAAGTGAAATCCTGAAGTCTCTCGTCCACTCTCAGGGCACCTTAGTGCTGCTCTGCTGGTAGAGAGGAGCTTCATGAGTGGAAAGGGCACTTGACTGCCGCTTGGGAATCTTAATACACCTCCAGAGAGCTGCATAGGCATGGGTGCCTGGGTGGTGTGCCACTGGTGGCAAACTGGAGAGAGGCGTGTTTGGTGGTGGGTCACAAGAGCACTTGGACCCAAAGGTTCCTGGTTACCTGCCATCACCAAAACACATTGGCTAAAAGCTACACCATGTTCCCTGGGTCAGATGTACTGATTTTCGCTGCCACTGCATCTGTGGTGGTAATGGGGCACAGGAATTGGCACCATTCCTCTGCCAAAATAGGCAGATAGAGGTTGAATCTGAAGTACTGTTTCTGGGGGACAGGAGGTGAGCAGGTGTGGAGGACTCCCTGGGCCTGAATGGGGTAACTGTGCCCCTGAAGGACCAGGTGCGCAGCCTGGGAGTCATTCTGGACTCACAGCTGTCCATGGAGGCACAGGTTAATTCTGTGTCCAGGGCAGCTGTCTACCAACTCCATCTGGTACGCAGGCTGAGACCCTACCTGCCCATGGACTGTCTTGCCAGAGTGGTGCATGCTCTGGTTATCTCTCGCTTGGACTACTGCAATGCGCTCTATGTGGGGCTACCTTTGAAGGTGACCCGAAAACTACAACTAATCCAGAATGCGGCAGCTAGACTGGTGACTGGGAGCGGCCGCCGAGACCATATAACAGCAGTCTTGAAAGACCTACACTGGCTCCCAGTACGTTTCCGAGCACAATTTAAAGTGTTGGTGCTGACCTTTGAAGCCCTAAATGGGTTCGGTCCAGTATACCTGAAGGAGCGTCTCCACCTCCATTGTTCTGCCCGGACACTGAGGTCCAGCACTGAGGGCCTTCTAGCGGTTCCCTCGCTGCGAGAAGCCAAGTTACAGGGAACGAGGCAGAGGGCCTTCTCGGTAGTGGCGCCCGCCCTGTGGAACGCCCTCCCACCAGACGTCAAAGAGAAAAATAACTACCAAATTTTTAGAAGACATCTAAAGGCAGCCCTGTTCAGGGAAGCTTTTAATGTTTAATAGGTTATTGTATTTGTATTGTGTTTGGTTGGAAGCCGCCCAGAGTGGCTGGGGAAACCCAGCCAGAAGGGCGGGGTATAAATTATTATTATTATTATTATTATTATTATTATTATTATTATTATTAGTCTTCCACCCCCAATCCCGAGGATTGTTTACTTAGGCTCTCTTGGCTGAGTCTGGTTTTACTGGGTTTGGAGTGTGCCCCCCCCATTGGTTCATGGACACTTTGCTGTTCAGGCAATGAATAAACTAAGTACACAAGAGAAGTTCTTGGAGATCCGCTCCCAATCCATGGACAATTAATTCATCATCATCAAGCAACAAGGCGACATTCCACAGCAGTCTGTAACTGAGTCCAGACATTCATGGCTTTGGTAAAAGAGCTGAGGATGTATTCATTGAATGTGCCAGCAACAAGCACAGAAGGCAAGATTAAAATTCAAAATGACCTTGATAATCTGGAGCAGTGAGCTGTAAACAATAAAATGAAATACAACAACAAAAGTAAATGAAATGCCCGATGTATTAAAAACAAAATAGGGGAGTAAATTAGCTAGGCGCTAACACTGCTGAGGATTATATAGTGACCACTATAAAAGCAGAGGTGAACAGTACTTAGATAGCAGATGATCTAGAGTTACATTAACAGATGCAAAATTAAGCAATTTAAATCACAGGAAAACAGAATTAGTTGAATATGATGAAACCCATCAAAACCAACATAATTTACATTGGAGAATGGGTTAGCAGTCTCCCCCACCAATGTATCTAGAGATAATTCAGTTAACCCAACCTATTTTCAAATTCAGGCCTCAGAGCAAGGGCAACCCCCTTTCACATCAACACCTTTCTCAGGTATATGCCAGGATATTGCAACATATTTTCTTCATTAAAGAATCGCTTCACACAAGGCATTTTGAAGCGATTTACAGTCTCGTGACATATATAAAATAGCTGCACACATAAAAACAGTTGAAAACAACTGAATTTAAAAACTTTTTAAAAAAAACACACAAAACAAAACCCAATATACATAAAAAGAGTTTTAAAAAGCGCAGATAAAAAAATCAGTTCAGATCCAGGACAGACACCAACTTGGATAAAGGATTTTAGAACACTTATTGAAAGAGGAGTGGCTTCAGCAGGCGCAAAAAAGCTAACGGAGAAGGCAGCTTTCTGATACGCAAGATTATTTCTCATTTATTTATTATTTAAAGCATTTGCATCCCGCTCTTCACCCAGAGGTGCCGGTGCAGAAAAACAAAAATAACAACAGGTACCACTGTAATATTATTCCATCAGCTTTAAGTGACATGAGGTTTATGTGCACTAGGACAGAGCTTTTGAATGAGTCAAGACAATGATAATAGTAACTACAACAACAACTGGGGAGGAATCTTATATAAAATGGAGAGCTTCGTCCAGAGAAAATATAAAACAAATGACTAAAGAGAAAAACAGAAAGAAATGAAACATAAATAGTAATTCAAGCTGAGCCATACACTTGATTTATAAACAGAAAACCCCTAAAAGGTGAGGCTCATACTTGCGGTAATGAGATTAAGAAGAAACTTATCACAGCAAATTTGATTTTTTAAACAACAACAACAACATATTTCTGTTTGGCTACAGAGGCACATGTTTGGTATCCAAAAGTACCCAGATTGCTCACAGACACAAGCTTGAAAATGAAGAGGTGGCCAGCAGCATGGGCTTCAGATAGACTCATTCTGCAAGATTCGAGAACAATGACCTCAGTCTATTTTCTGCTTGACTTGTGAGCTTTTTTCAGCTTTACATCCCACCAGGTCCCACCTCATAACTTATGAGGCACCACTGCTTCACACCAGCACTCTGCATCTTGAGCCTCAGGAGCGCCATACTTTGTGCTTTGTGGAGTCAACAAAGATGTAAGTAACCTGTACACAGACAAAACCTTCACACAACTGGCTGAAGCTTCGTAAGAGCTTCACATAATCCAGCACTAGCCGATGTGCTGCCCTCTGCAAGTTGTAGGACTACAGATCCCATCATCCCCAATCAGCATGACTAGCATGGCTAATGGACAAGGATTATGGGCACTGTAGTCCAACAAGTCGCATGTGGAAACCGGATTGCAAGGCTACCAGTGGCTCCATGTGCTCCCACAGGAGATAAAACGAAAGCTGGTAGGTAACTAGGCTTACTTCTTAAGAGTAGTGAGGTGTTTGTCTTATGGTAATATGCTGCCCATTTGCCCTCTTCTGCATTGGTTTTGCTCCCAGATTTGGAGGCAATGGAAGAATCACTGGTTATAATAAGTGGCTTATCAGTGATAGGATGTATGAGAACAGGATTCAAAGTAAACTCACAAAGGATTAGATTTGTTTCATTGCTGTGGGCCCAGAGTAGTTTGCAATGCCATCTGCGTTTAATTACTCAGGGCTTATGTTATGGCCCAGATAAATAACTTACACCAGACTAATTTGACATAAACTGGAGACAGACAATGTGCTACGACAGAGGCAGCATTTCATGAAATATACACTCTCATTTCTATTGTCTCGTTGCCATTTCTGGACATACTGGGTTTTCACGACAGATATCCTGAAGCCATCTAACTTCAAAGGTGCCTGCCATTAGAGAAAAATCCTGATGATACTTGGTGGGAAAACCCAGCACAATCAAAACACACTTTACCCCTCTAGGAAAAGGTGCAAAATATTCATAGGTCCATAATGCAGGTGAATTTTTTTTATTGGGTGGGGAGTAGGAGATGGACAGAGTTCAATCTTGGCTCCTCCCTTTTTATTATTCAGTCATGGCAAGATCTGAAATTGATGAAGAGCAAATGAAATGTACTACTACTACTACTAGTAGTAGTAGTAATAATAACAATAATAATAATAATAGTAATTTTATTTATACCCTGCCCTCCCCGGCCAGAACCAGGCTCAGGGCGGCTAACACTAATAAAATTACAATAAAACGTAATAGAAAAAAAAGTTAATTAAAATACGGGTTAAAATACAATTTAAAATGCAGCCTCATTTTAGTAGTAGCCCATAAATCAAAACCATAAGGGGAGGGAAATATAAGGGTCAGACTGAGTCCAAAGCAAAGGCCAGGCGGAACAGCTCCGTCTTGCAGGCCCTGCGGAAAGATGTCAAATCCTGCAGGGCCCTGGTCATAGCTGTCATTTTTTCCCTTTTGTGAGGAATCCTATTCGGAATAAGGGAATTTCCCTTTTAAAAAAGGGAAACGTTGACAGCTATGGCCCTGGTCTCTTGTGACAGAGCGTTCCAGTCGGGGCCATTACGGAAAAGGCCCTGGCCCTAGCTGAGACCAATCTAACCACCTTGCGGCTCAGGACCTCCAAAGTGTTGTTATTTGTGGACCTTAAGGTCCTCCGTGGGGCATGTAGTGGTGGTGTTTATATTTATATCCCTATTTTTGTCCATGAAACTGAAAGCAGCAAGCACAATATTCTCCATTTTGTTCTCACGATCTGGGAGGTAGGTTGGTCTTAGTGTGTGGCTGGAACAAGGTCACCCAGTGTGTTTCATGGCTAAGTGGATATTTGCACGAGGGTCACCCTAGTCCTAGACCAGCACTCTAACCATTGTACCAGGTGTGGGGAACATTTGGACCTCTAGATGTTGCTGAACTACAACTCCCATCATTCCCAGACATTGTTCATGCTTGCAGCGGCAGATGGGAGTTGTAGTTCAGCAACTTCTAGAGGGCCAATGGTTCCACACACCAACACTATACCATGCTGGCTCTTTTTGAAAATGCACCCATCATCAGAGAAAATGGAGCCATGTCCTGGACCAGCTCATGAGTGTCAGGATCCGTCCTACTCTCGAGCTGGACCCTGGTAGAGAAAAATGCCCAACTGGCATGTTCTCTCCCTCCTGGTTGATAGTTTGGGAGCTTCAAAAGCTTTCTTCTGCCTGAACATCACAGCGACCGATGCCAACATCAGCACACTTAGAGATCCACAGTGTCTTCGCACTTCGTGTGACAGAACTCAGTAGCTCAGCATTTTGGCTAATCTACTTCATTTACATATAAACACACGTGGAGCATTCTGACTTAGCTCCTTCCTCTTTCTCATCAGACAGCAAAGAGAAAGGACAAAGGACAATAGTCCCATTTCACGAAACGCAGCAACACAAACATCCTGTCTCCGTCACTTTCCACTCTGTGGAGTCAAAACATAGCCCGTCATATGATAGACAACAACCCCATGACTGCAATCGCGAAGCAGGAATCTTAACAATGAGATGTTCATGCCAGCACATTTCAGTAGTCTGGCCTTGAGTTTACCAAGAAGAATAAGGAACAACAGTGGTAGAAACATTACTTATAGGTAAACAACAACAAAACACCCTTTGATATTCGGGGAATTTGGCATATTGACAAGATTATGTTGAGGGAACTGTTTTGAGAGAATAACACAGCTAAATACGTTTGACTTGCTTTTTTTTTTGAGGCAAAAATCAGGACATCAGAGGGAGAGGACTGCCCAGGAAGAATGTGGAGCCCACGAAGGTCTTCTTAAAGGACAGATAGTACAATTCTAAGTGTCTCAACTATTTTCAAGACACCTGTTTTTTCACTTATAGAAACAATATCTATCTGATCTGTTTTCTTCACCTGCCTGGATTTTCCCTTCACTTGTATTTTTCACCATAGAAACTAGAATTCTCATCGGTCATCGGCCAACAGAATGGACTGCTGCTGTAGCCAGTCTTGTATTGCTGCTACACTCCCGTGCTATGCTTCTTGGCATGGCAAAAGGTGAAAAGGCCTTGAGGGAAAAGTCATCATTCAAATGGTGTTTTCTGAAGTTGCGAAATAGCATGGATTTATGGAAAGGCAGCAATGCGCCAAAAACTACACACCCTTGCAGTAAAGCAAATAGAGCCTACCTACTTTTGAGTTGGGCTGAAACATTTTGGGTCTCTGCCCAACGGATTATACCTATATAATCCTTGGCATAAGGTATTGGCAAGAGCCCTGCCTCATACTGAGCTGACCTCGCATGACAGGAAATGCATGTTCAGTGACTTAGACGCAAAGCACTCCTATGGAACCACATTAAATAGCGTTTTTGGACAGTCTCATGAATCAGCATTGGCAGTTGACTCTGAAGGGGTTAGCTTGCCAGCTGGAAGGCTGGTAAGGCATGAAAGAGAGAAAGAGATACATCAAGGAGGTGATGATTTTCCTTGTCCAAATGGATTTCTCCATACATTCAGGAAAATGGAAAGGCACACATAATTATATTCTCACGGCACTAAGGACATACGAATAAAAATTATGTGATTCATTTGAATAGCTTGAGTAGCTGGGCAGGGGGAGGGGCACACAGTTTCGCAGCACAATCCTATGGGTAGCCACTCTGAAGTAAGTTCCACTGTGTTAAATGGTCCACTCCTTGGTAACGTTTCCGAGCATAATTCAAAGTGTTGGTGCTGACCTTTAAAGCCCTAAATGGCCTCGGTCCAGTATACCTGAAGGAGCGTCTCCATCCCCATTGTTCTGCCCGGACACTGAGATCCAGCGCCGAGGGCCTTCTGGCGGTTCCCTCATTGCAAGAAGGCAAGTTACAGGGAACTAAGCAGAGGGCTTTCTCGGTAGTGGCGCCTGCCCTGTGGAACGCCCTCCCACCAGATGTCAAACAGAACAACAACTACTAGACTTTTAGAAGACATCTGAAGGCAGCCCTGTTTAGGGAAGCTTTTAATGTTTGATGGATTACTGTATTTTAATCCTTTGTTGCAAGCCGCCCAGAGTGGCTGGGGAAGCCCAGCCAGATGGGCGGGGTATAAATAATAAATTATTATTATTATTATTATTAACTAAATGGACTACAGCCTCAAAA
This sequence comes from Podarcis filfolensis, assembly GCF_964270895.1. NCBI lineage: Eukaryota > Metazoa > Chordata > Lepidosauria > Squamata > Lacertidae > Podarcis > Podarcis filfolensis. The sequence goes on along the minus strand of NC_139606.1, from coordinate 6,145,944 downwards.
AAAGTTATTATTCTGTTTGAAAGATCTCATTCACTACTGACCTGGATGCAGTAACTCATTTTGTTTTTGGTATAAAAGGAATAGGGTTCCTTAGGACTCACTTCGGAGTGAATACTGATATTTGGCCTATATCAGCATTCATTATCAATGAATCAGGAATAGCACCAATCAGCTATTTCATTCCCCTCATACCCCGTCGTTCTCAAGCTGCTGGTCACCACAGTCACCAGTGATCTGATCAGGATTCCACAGTCATATTTTGTAAAGCAATATATTCAAGTGTCATCCTCACTATCTGTTCCATGATGGCAAATATCATTGTGTGTGCAACTTCTTTGCATTTTTAAAAACCATAGTGGTTTCTACGCTACTAACACATAATGTATAATTTGTTGCTAGAATGGGAAACGAAAGATGAAGAGGTTAAATCAGTTATGATGGAATGGGCACAAAATGTGGCACACAATATACAGATGGAAGATTGGGAAAAATTATGGAAGACTGAAATAAAATTTACTGCATGTGTGGCGATCAAAGAAAATTATATGAAAATGATGTACAGATGGTACCTAACTCCAGTAAAATTATCAAAAATGTATAAAAATAAAGAAAGTAAGTGTTGGAAATGTAAATCAGCAGAAGGGACATTTTTTCAAATGTGGGATTGCAAAATTGTTCAGAAGTATTGGGAAATGATTTACAACGAATTGAAGAATATGTTTAAAATAATGTGGTTTCTATGCTACTAACGGGACGCAGGTGGCGCTGTGGGTTAAACCACAGAGCCTAGGACTTGCCAATCAGAAGGTCGGCAGTTCACATCCCTGCAACAGGGTGAGCTCCCATTGCTCGGTCCCTGCTCCTGCCAACCTAGCAGTTCAAAAAGCACGAAGTGCAAGTAGATAAATAGGTACCGCTCCAGCAGGAAGGTAAACAGCATTTCCATGCGCTGCTCTGGTTCGCCAGAAGCAGCTTTGTCATGCTGGCCACATGACCCGGAAGCTGTACGCCGGCTCCCTCGGCCAATAAAGCGAGATGAGCGCCGCAACCCCAGAGTTGGCCTTGACTGGACCTAATGGTCAGGGGTCCTTTTACCCTTTACCTTTATGCTACTAACACATAGTGATTGCATTCTGATACGTAAGATTCTAGGGGGAAGTCTGACTTCAAACTATGAGTTGACACCTAAGCAAATAAAAGGAAGGTGAGAAATCCAATGTGCCTGTGGACAGGGAGGATATGGCCAAGGATACTGGCACTACCACACCTCACTGTTCCAAGACCACACATATGCAAAGAGAAACCAAGCTGGCAAACACCGACCTGAAGTGAGTGACTCTAGCTGTTCTGTTGCTCATTGGCTTTTGACTCTGATTAAGGAGTATGGTGCTGGAGGAGACTCTTGAGAGTCCCATGGACTGCAAGAAGACCAAACCTATCCATTCTGAAGGAAATCAGCCTTGAGCGCTCACCGGAAGGACAGATCGTGAAGCTGAGGCTCCAATACTTTGGCCACCTTATGAGAAGAGAAGACTCCCTGGAAAAGACCCTGATGTTGGGAAAGGAGAAAGGGACGACAGAGAACGAGATGGTGGGACAGTGTTCTCGAAGCCAGCAGCATAAGTCTGACCAAACTGCGGGAGGCAGTGGAAGACAGGAGTGCCTGGCGTGACCATGGGGTCACGAAGAGTCAGACACGACTAAGCAACTAAAGAACAACAACAACAAGGAGTTGAGTAGGGAAAAAGCAAGACTTCAATACAGAAGAAAGGGGCTAGCAAGAGCAGGGCTGTTCTGACCAGCCACTAACCCACACAGCAACTTCATTGGTTCACAGTAGCAGCAGATGAGGAGCCTCACAAAGCAGCTATGATTCCTACCAAACCAAGGTGATATCTTAATTGGGCAAGCAGTCACCTTCTGCATTCCATCCAGTGAGCCATGGTCAGGTTTGGGAGACTGCATATCTTTTCCCCATCACCCATACAATCCCTACACAGATTCCAATGTCTTGAGCTTGTTTGTGCACAACATCTCTCTCTCTCTCACACACACACCCCTTGCCCACCCACATACATTACATTTAAAACAACTCCTTTTGCTTCTGGATAAAATCTCGTGGATCCTGGTGTGAGCCAACCCTGAGAGATTTCAGAAAGTTGCGTTAGCAAGATTGTGTCCTCCTGACCTCTTGCCTCCTCTTTTTGGTCCAACTAATTCTGCCCTGGGGACAACCATGGAGCCATTAAGAGAAAGAGCGCTTTCCAGGTGTGTTCTAGTGCTCCTGAGGAGACGGACCTACACCTTCTTTTTACTGGAAGAAGGTAGCAAAAGGTGAATAAAGGCATCCAGATTAATGGTAATAGCTAGTATATGATAACCTGCTGGCTTTCCAGCCATCCCCAGGGACCTAGTTCAACGGATTTAAAAGCTGTTTGCGAAGGGAGAAGCCATAATACATCTTGCACAATTGTTGCTATTCCATAAGAAACTTGTCTGAATCCAGACCCGATTTACATTAAGGTGATGGGAAGTGGGGGGGAGCTCCAATTTTTGTGTGTGGATTGTAACATTTGGGGAGGGTGGACACTTGTCTGAGCCTTTTTTCATAACTATGACAAAAGAAAAATATTGAGGCTGCATTTTCATTTCAAATCATTGCTGAGTAAGGCCAAGATGCAAGCATTTTAGTTTTGCCATGTTGTCTAACAAAAACATTCAGCACTTACATATCATGAGCAGAGATCTTCTTTTCTCAGTGCCTTCAGAAGGCAATCCTTGCTCATTTCCTTTTCTGTACTTTGGAGTATATTTAAATCTCCTCCCTTCCCTCTTCCTCCGTTTCAAACTTTGCTCATTCCTTCCCAGGCAGGCTAGTGCCTCATTACAGAATGCCAGCCTTGCTTGAGAGAGCCACAGCGTTAAGGCAAACGTGCCCGAGAACATAATACCCTCTAGTGGCCATTGTCGAAACCGACCAGCTGAAACCCTCTCATTATGAGTTGTTCTGTTAAGAGTGAAGAGAAAGACCCTTGTGCTTTAGAGGCTGGAGTTCAATTATGTGCAAAAAGGAGACCAACCACTAAAAACAACAATGCTTAGGTACAGAAAGGAAATCATGGAAAAGAAGGACAATGAATAAAGCCAATGAAATAATGGAACATAGGGTTCATCCACACTTTGCTCCACATTTCTGGGCACAGATCTGGGCTTTCTAGTTCCAGGTCCAAGCACTTCCCCCCTCCTTTGGCCCCAGTGCTTTCTCCATAAAAACCCACTCTTTACTACTGAACTAGAACAAATAGCAATCCGTGTTATTGAGAAACACTGGCCTTGCAAGTGCTCCAATTGGAGAACAGCCTCTACCAAAGGCGTCATGGACTTTGAAGGAGCACAAACTCAGAGCCAGTGTGGTGTAGTGGTTAAGAGCGGTAGTCTCGTAATCTGAGAGACTTCAGAGAAGTGTGACTAGCTCAAGGTCACCCAGCAGCTGCATGTAGAGGAGCGGAGACACGAACCCGGTTCCCCAGATTGCGAGTCTATCGCTCGTAACCACTACACCACACTCACCTCCAGTTCAGTTCAGCCACAGATATACTAGGTAGCCTTGGGAAAGTCACATATATTTGTCTCAGATCTCTGTTGTAAAATGAGAATAACAATGACCTGCTTCACAGGATTTTGGGAGGCTGAACAAACTGAGGGCTCATCGACACTTCTGTTTATCCCACAATTTCTAGGCAAAGGTCCAAGAGGGTTTTCTTTTGCACCCTGCCACTTTCCCTGGGAATACCCACAATTTACTGCTGAATGGGAACAAACCTCCACCAGATTTTCCACAGATTGAGGCTTGTTCCTGTTCAGAAGTAATCCGTAAACAGACCCCCGTGTTGCAATATAGACAAGCTGAACAATATGACACAACACGATGGCCAATAACATTGGCACTAAAACACTATTTATAGACTAATACAAATGATCAGAAATTACAACCAAAGTCTCTAAATCTTCTTCACCAGTCGCAGTAGAATAATTCAAAAGTTCAATATATACATAATCTGTCACCAAATATCACCGGAACAGAGTTTGCGGATAACCAATCTGTTTCGTTCAATGCTTCATCAGCCAATCTTTCCATCTGGAAACTCTGTTCTGGCAATATTTGGTAACAGATTATTTATATATCAAACTTTTGAATTATTCTACCATGACTGGTGAAGAAGACTTTGGTTGTAATTTCTGATCATTTGTATTAGTCTAGAAATAGTGTTTAGTGCCATTGTTATTGGTCATCGTGTTGTGTCATATAGTTTAGCCTGTTCAGAAGTAAACAGCGGGTTTTCCTAGAGACAAAACAAAATGCTATTTGACCCATGCCTAGAAATCACGAGACAAAGAGAAGAAATTGTGGGACAAAGGGGACCAGGAGCATGACCCACAACAATGAGGAATCATGTCTTCAGTGTAGTGGGCTTGACTCTGTGGAACTCCCTTAGAAATTAGCCAGGCACTGATCCTGCTAACGTTTCAGGTGCCAGGTCAAAATGGTCTTACATTCAGGTGGGCTTTGAACCATGAATGCTGTTCTATTGTTCTATTTTATGATGTTTCAAATGCATGTTTTAAATTTTGATTTCTGTTTGTTTCATTTTTTCTTTAAACCACTTTGAAACACATATCCTTTTAGAAGACATCTGAAGGCAGCCCTGTTTAGGGAAGCTTTGGAAGCCGCCCAGAGTGGCTGGGGAAACCCAACCAGATGGGCACGGTATAGGGTATAAATAATAAATAATTTTTATTATTATTATTATTATTATTATTATTATTATTATTATTATCCCACTAAAAGTAATGTGGGGCAGGGTAGGGAAACAACATCTGCATTCAGATGCACATCTGAATGAAGATGTAATGCTTTTGCACCACCACATTAGCAATGAGACGCATGTTTGGATCCCCATATGAGGGAGTGTCACAATTGTCTTTGCACTGGAGACACATGCCCTCTTCATTTTGATGCATGCTCCTTGCAAAATATTTCATAACCTTTGACGGGAGGAGCGGGGTGCGTGTCTCATTTCATTGGGGATGAAATGTTCAGTACACAGCCTCCCGTTTTGACTAAGTGGCTCGCAAGCTCCCTTTCTGCACACCAAAACACTTCAACAATATAGATAAATCCTTCTTCACTAGTTTTGTTTTGTAGATTTGCCTGCGCACACTTTGCATTTGACATTTTGGAAGCCAAATGAACACAAAGCCAGTCTGCACCACCCAGCAGAAGATAACCAAATTCTCTTGACTTCCGTCTATTTTTATGGCCATCTCAATATGGTTTGCATTATTCAGTTTCTTTGTTGCAGTCAGCAGTATCAAGGGGGGGCTACAGAAACCCCATAAAGCTGGGGGGGAGACCCAAAAAACCCCCACCCTACTGTAGATAAAGACTGACAGCACCTACTGCAGAAATATATGTGAGATCAATTATGCCAAGTCGCGACATGTTAAATCTTCTAATTGCATGGTGCTTGTGACTGGGTATGCCTGCTATAAAAAGGCAAGCGGAATGTAGAAAGTAAGGTCAACAAACTGGAATTTCAGACTTTGACTTTTATCTGCAAGCAGGTGGATACTAGTTCAGCCTGCAGGAAAAAAAGCATTATTAAGTTTAGAATGTACATATTGGCAAGGAAGAATGTATCGCTTTTTAAATCAAACAGGTTCTCACAAAATGGCCATCACAGGCATGGATTGCTATTCATCCTGCATTTAAAACAGCTTCTTCACAGAACATAGGGAATAGGAAAGTTAACATGTGGTTACTTTTACCACAGAAACCAATGGGAGATTTAAAGCGCTTAACTTGGCTAAATCTCACCCATATTAATAACAGAGCAAAGTATGCTCTTTGGGGGGGGGTTCATTGTTATTACCAGTTGTTATGTAGTGATGGGCAGAAAGCCAATGAGAGCACTGGATTAGCTCATAGCCCCAACCTCATCACCACCCTACAGCTGCCCCAGCCCATACAGTTGCAGCAGCACTGGTTTCCCCTAAAATGGTCATCCAAGGTTCATCTGCTGTACCGCTTCAGACCACAGGTGGGAAAATACCATTCGGGGGGGGGGGCGGGATCCTTCCACATAAGAGTTCTAACCTAGCCTTCTCGCTGATGTTTATTTATTTATTTATTTATTTATTTATTTACGGCTATTAGCCCATAAAATATGTACAAACATAAAAACACAGGGACATAAAAACAGATATATCCGACAACAGAAGGTGAACACCACGATGCAAGGGTGGGTCATTGAGCAGAGCCAAGTGACAGCTTGGGGCCAGGAGAGCTCCAAGGGGCGGATCACAGAAAAGGAAAACTGAAGACGAACTCCGACATGCACTCTCATCATAACAGTCCGATTAGTTTTGATGTTGTTGTTGTTTTTCGGTGGTTTTTGAGTGTGAGATAACCGCATTCAGAAATCTCGCCACCTGCAGAGTTACAGAAGGATCTGTATCCTGCAAAAGCAGTGCGGCGTGTGACTCAACAGGCCTGCCAACCAAGCACAGTAAAGCAGGACCCAGGAATTTAGCCCTGGCTATGCTATGTAGGGGACAGTTGAACATTATATGTGAAAGAGATTCAACAGTTTCCCCGTCACACACGCATAGCGGAGACACCAAACCCTTGGAAAATCTGTGGTTCAGCAGGTTCGATGGAAAGACATTGAACCTTGCACGAATAAATGCAAGTCGGTGTGGTACTGATGAAAGAGATGACATGTATGATGGAAGGCCAAGTGGTGGGGTTATTCCGTGATACCTGGGGGAGCAGACACCCCCACCTCTGGCGAGGTTGTGTTGATTTTCAATGTCCGCTAATCTTTGCTCAATAAGGCTTTTGGCTGAGCGTAAGTTTATCTTTAAGGAGTCCGCTGGGGAAATTCCGATGCTCAAAAGTTTGGCATGGATTTTTCCTACCCAGGGATTGACAAAGACACTGATGTACTAGATGTACTAGAATTTCTTGTTGATAGATTATTATTATTATCATCATTACCATTATTATTATTATTATTATTATTATTATTATTATTACATGAAGGAAAATTGAGTTATGTGTGTCCCCAGCCCCATTTGCAGCTAAACTAGTACAGCCCAGAACCAGATTGATCATATCAGTGAGTATGAGACTCATGGCAAACCACATTCCAGCTTGTCAGTATCCTTCCTAAATTGTGGTGCCCAGAACTGGACACAGTACTCCCACTGGACACTGGGTCTAACCAAGGCAGAATAGAGTGGCACTATGATTTCCCTTGATCTGGACACTTTACTTCTGTTGATGCAGCCCAGAATAGCATTAGCTTTTCTTTTCTTTTGCTGCCGCCGCTGCTGCTGCTGCATCATCGCACTGTTGACTCATGTTAAGCTTGTGGCAAGCCAGGTGTCCATCCCCCCCATCTTAGATTTGTGGCAGCTATTTGTTCTTGATCAGGTGTAGAACCTTACATTTGTCCCTGCTGAAATTCATTTCGTTAGCTTGGGCCATGTTATCCAATCTCCAATTTTGTCTTCTGTGGCATCGGGTACCCCTCCCAGTTTGGTGTCATCTGCTAATTTAATGAGCATCCCCTAAATTCTCTCATCCAAGTCATTTGTGAAGACATTGAACAACAGGCCAGGCAAAACCTTATGGCACCCCATTTGATGCTTTTTTCCAGGATGATGAGGAACCATTAACGAGCACTCTTTGGGTTTGGCCAGTCAACCAGCTACAAATCATTCTCTGTAGAAGAAGGGCAAATAAATGGCTGGATCTGACTGAGATAAGAGAGAAAGGCATGGATGAGGTGAAAAGATGATGCCAAGCTAGGCCCTCCAGGCTGCAACTCAAAGGCAGAGAACAAGGCCAGAGGCAGGCTTTTTGATTTGTTTTGTTTTTTTTAATTAAAGATTTTCTTGATTTACAGAAGTATGTGTAATGTCTCTCGTATTTTTTCCATGTAACGTTTTTACAAATCAGTTTCATTTGTTGAGACATTAGGAGGAAAAGGGGGGAGGGGGAGATGGGTGGGGGTGGGGTGGGGTCGGGTGGCGATGTTTCTATTTTGCTTAATGTATGTAGGGTTTGGTGTCAGCGTTGCTCGTGCAGGTTCTCTGCTGTTCACTTGTGTTCCTTTGGTGGTGAGAGAGGTTGGGGTTGGCCTAGGGTGTGGTTGTTTGTTTGTGATTGGCTGTGGTGATCTTTGTTTTCATGTGTGAGTGTGGTGCGTGGGTGTTTTGGATCAGATAAGCCATATTGATTTGTATGCTGTTGGTGGATTATTGTCATTGCCTTATTGGGCTGTGTATGTGATAAAGGGGAGCCATACCGGGGTAAAGGCGTCTTCTTCTGTTTGCCCCATGTCAGTTTCAGTTTATTGGTTAATTTTTCTAGTAGGGCTGTTTCCCATACTATTTGGTACCATTGGTCCATGCTTACTCCTGACAGGTCTCTCCAGTGTCTGGTTATGGTATTTCTGGCTGCTGAAAGTAGGTGGGTTATGAGTGCTTTGTGGTGTAAATGGGCATTGTTGTCTTGGAAGATGTTTAGTAGGGCCAATTCTGGGGTGATGTCTAATACTTGCTTAGTTATTTTACATATTTCTCGTATGGCTGTTGTCCAGAATGGTTGGATTTTGGGACATTCCCACCACATGTGGAGGTATGTGCCTGTGGAGGTGCACCCTCTCCAGCATTTTGGTGAGGTTCGCAGGCTTTTTGGAGAAGAACAAATCCATGCATTAAGGTTTGATCAGTTGCTACCATTTCAACAGTGGGGACATTAAATCAGTTCTAAATATGGAGACAAAGAAGCAGTATAACAAACAGTGCCCAGTAGGGCAGAGCAAGGACAGTGAAGTGACTGCTTCTGGAGGTCCATCAGGAAAGGCAGAGGGCAGAATCAATGATGGCTAGTATTATGCAGCAAAACATTTAAAAGGCATTGGGCCATTTGGATTCTCCTTCAGGCAGCAAAATGTCTTGAGCTGACACTGGCGCAGTGGTGGAAAGATGCAGCTAGAAATATCTTTAAGAAAGAAAAGAAGCTAGAAGGAGACAAAGGGAGAAAAAGAAACCATAGAAGTGATGGAGGGAAACTCTGGAGCCGCTGATTGTTCTCACATTTCCTGTGCCGAGTTTTCAGTAGCAGCCACACAATGAATGCTCTTGGTAAAAGAGCAACCTACCACAAATTTCTATTCCCCACCAAGGAACTCTTCACCAAGCAAGAGCACCCGATAGACAAAAATATTTTAAAGACACTGCAGTTTACTTTATGCCCTCTGTAGGATCAGTCATGATTTCCACTGTTGAATCAATTTCAAATATCAATGCCGGGTGGCATTTTAAGAGTTATCTGAAATGTCACCAGTCAAAGAATGTTTAATTATTGCAATCACCTTTCCAAAAAACAAAAAACCCACAGTGGGTTTCTATCATCAAGTGATTTATTTCAGCTATAATTTCTGTTTAATTAATAGGGGATTTTGTTCTGACCTGGAGGGTGTGAGAACCTGAAGAGGATCTCTGCAGTTTGCTTCACTTAACATTGAACTTGCCTGTGCCTGTTTCACAAAAGCAAACGAGCATTCTCTCAGCCTGAATCTCTGAGTAAGGAGAAAATCCAAAAATCATGAGCATCTTGACATAATTTCATACTGAGGAACGGTTGATGGAGCTAGGTACGTTTGGCCTGGAAAAGAGGATACTGAAAGGAGATATGATAACCATCTTCAAATATCTCAAAGAAAATGGAGCAAGCTTGTTTTCTCCTGCTCTGCAGAGCAGGACTCGAATCAATGGCTTGAAGTTACAAGAAAGGAGATTCCTGACTAAACATCAGGAAAAACTTTCTGATGTCATAAGCTGTTAGTGGAACAGACTGAGGGAAGATGGTAGGCTCTCCTTCCCTGAAGGTTTTGAATCAAAGGTAGAATGGCCACCCATCGCCGATGATTTAGTTGAGATTCCTGCATTGCGTGTCAAGGTCCCACAAGCCACCCCTAAATAATTCACAATTCACACAGACTTTTTGTTTAAGGTTCTTGGCATAATTTTGGCCACAACTTTATTAAAATACAGTGGTACCTCAGGTTAAGTACTTAATTCGTTCCAGAGGTCCGTTCTTAACCTGAAACTGTTCTTAACCTGAAACACCACTTTAGCTAATGGGGCCTCCTGCTGCTGCCGCGCCGCCGAAGCACAATTTCTGTTCTTATCCTGAAGCAAAGTTCTTAACCTGAAGCACTATTTCTGGGTTAGCGGAGTCTGTAACCTGAAGCGTATGTAACCTGAAGCGTAACCCGAGGTACTACTGTACATAAATGTGAGTGGTTGCTTAAGCATTGGTTCCGACTATCTGTCCCCCGCCCCGGGACAGAACTGGCTTCCGGATTCCAGCGAAAGCCAGTAAGGGAAAACAATATTGGGGAGAGTGTGGAGCCGGGCACCAGACCCTCACCCCTCCCCACATACTCCTGGGGGTTTGAGCAGCCCTAAGCCCCATTCTGGGGTACGGACGAAAGCATGGCAAGCCCCTGGATTCCTTTAACGGAATTCCCTTTCTGCAGCAGCATTGGAGGGGCAGGCACCGCCAATCCTCACCCCTCCACCAACCAATTTTTTAACCAATGCCTAACCGCAACCTTGCAAGTTGTGACGATTTGCTACGCAGTAGGCAAAAACCAAATGTCACCAGCCAATCAGCCAATTGGACAAAATTCCTACCAGGCCCCTGCCCCAAGAGCAGACGACCCCATGACAGGCATAGCAAGGTCAACGCAATAGCCCAAAATTAGGGAGGGGTGGGCGGGTGATCTGATGCACACAGCAAAAGAGCCTAGTCAGTGCTGCGTGACTTAATTTTATAACCTTTGGTCCAACCCCCTAAATGGAAACACGAAAATTTGCCCAGTAACCCAACCGCCCAATCACTGCGGATGGTCATCCAAACTAACCCGCCCAGCAACAGAGGGGTGGCCTGCCAGACCCCACCGCAACATGTGCTCTCTATGAAGGAGAACATGCTTTGCTGAAGGTTGGACGAAATGACCTTCATGCTCTCTTTCAACTCTACAATTCTATGATACTATGATTCTAAACTATTCTTTTAACATACGGACACACATGGAGAACTCTGTGCACTTTTGCATAAAGTTTAATAATAATAATAATAATAATAATAATAATAATAATTTTTATTTCTACCCCACCCTCCCCGGCCAAGGCCGGGCTCAGAGCGGCTTACAAGGAATAATAAAAACAAGTTGAATGATTACAACTTAAAAACAAAACAAAATTAAAATACAACATTAAAATATTGAAACATTAAAATATTAAAATATTAAAGCCTCATCGCAGGAGGAGAAGGAAAGGAAAAAAGAAAGTGAGGAGGGAATCAAATTGGCTCCAACCCAAAGGCCAGGTGGAAAGAAAACAGATCCTGCAGGGCCCTGGTCTCATGAGGCAGAGCGTTCCACCAGCCTGGAGCCAGTGTTGGAAAGGCCCTGGCTCTGGTTGAGGCCAATCTAACTTCCTTAGGGCCCAGGACCTCTAGGGTGTTGCTATTTATGGACCTTAAGGTCTTCCGTGGGGCATACCAGGAGAGGCGGTCCTGTAGGTACGAGGGTCCTAGGCCGTGAAGGGCTTTAAAGGTCAAAAGCAGCACCTTAAATCTGACCCTGTACTCCACCGGCAGCCAGTGCAGCTGGAAAAGCACTGGGTGAATATGCTCCCATGGCAGAGACCCCGTGAGGAGCCTCGCTGCAGCATTCTGTACCCGCTGGAGTTTCTGGGTCAGCTTCAAGGGCAGCCCCGCATAGAGCGAATTACAGTAGTCAAGCCTGCAAAGTATATGGCAAGTATAACTATAATTCACATTATTTGAAACACAATAAGGAGAAATTGTAAAGGTAAAGGGACCCCTGACCATTAGGTCCAGTCGTGACCGACTCTGAGGTTGTGGCGCTCATCTCGCTTTATTGGCCAAGGGAGCCAGCGTACAGCTTCCGGGTCATGTGGCCAGCATGACTAAGCCGCTTCTGGCGAACCAGAGCAGCGCACGGAAACGCTGTTTACCTTCCCGCCGGAGCGGTACCTATTTATCTACTTGGACTTTGACGTGCTTTTGAACTGCTAGGTTCGCAGGAGCAGGGACCAAGCAACGGGCGCTCACCCCATCGCGGGGATTCGAACCGCCGACCTTCTGATTGGCAAGTCCTAGGCTCTGTGGTTTAACCCACAGCACCACCCGCGTCCCATACAACAACTGTATCTGTGCATAAATAGCAACGCTGTACACCAAAGTTGCAGGAACATCAGAGGAACATTTTATTTATAAGATTGCTCCCCATCTGAAACCCCCACATATGCAGCAACTCTGCATGAGAATACCAAACAGAGAGTTGGACCTGTTGCTATTAGTGCTACTCTGTCACTGGAATAGGGTTTGTTTTAGGGGTTTTTTTAATTGTATAATATATCTATAGCAATGCTTTTAAATGTGCTGTTAAGTCGCTTGGTGATCTTTGGGTAACGAGAGACCAACAAGTCTAATAAATGCTACGAATAATCTTAACATTAAGGCCACTTTCACAACATGCATTTACAGTACTATGATACCATTTCACACCATCCTTGGCTTGGGTGCCCCAATATGGCTTTGCAGAGTGGGGACCTGCCCCTACTTTAGCTGCAGCCCTTAAACAGGCTCTAGATGTGAGGGTCACCCAGGGTTCCGTGCATTTCAGGGGCAAGAGCCAATGGGAACTGGTGTGCAACAATATTTTAATTGTTGCATTTCCCCAAAGCTAGCCTGCGTCACCCTTGGATGGGATATTTGGATACCACATAGGTTATAGTTCTGATACAATGTTCAGGACCATGCAGGGCAAGGGATCACCAGTGGAATTGTTCTCATAAATAAAGAGCTGCAGGCTATTTCCAGACCCTCCTCTACTTCCACCTCCTCCCCAGGTCAACTCAAACAATGTGTTATTCACCTCACTACTCTCTCCCCCCACCCTTTTCCCTTTCTCCTCTACATCTTCTGTTTGTGTGGTGCTTTTCTCCTTCATGCTACGGTAGAGGCAGTGAATGTTGATGAGCTAATACTTGGTTTGAATCTACTGAGACAACGACATATTGTCTAATAATTCTTGTGTGCTGAATACCCACACCGCTATTTTCAAGGAGTGGAAAAAGTCTTGCTGCTCTATATGAGCTATAAAAATTCAGAGTGCCTCAAGTACCTGAAGGGGTGGGGTGATTTTAAAAGTCTCTTAAGAAGCAACTTGTTGTGATAGCCCGTAATGTAAGGGTGCCTCATTTTACAAGCGAACTGAGACTGTTGCAGACAAGACCAAAGGTAAATTTCAGTAAAAGCGTAAGATCTAGTCAAGCATTGTAAATAGAAGTGCCATATTATTATTATTGCAAAAAGGTATAGTGCCCATGCAAGCTACATATTCAATTAGGACCTGAACTCTTTGCTGAACCATGAATCTGAAATAATTTAGGTGATACATATAAATTTAATTCCTTTGTTTCAGCACTGACACAATACCCTGCAAAGTGTTCATTTCCCACTGAGCTCTCCGCAAAATGAATATTTCTTCAGAACTTCTCCATATGGAAGGGAAATAATCTGAAATTATCTTGAAGGAAAATGAATAAACTTATTTTTGAAACAGCCGAGTCATTTAGATCTCATAACTCTAGTCAGTTTTATGAGGATAAATAGAATGTAGTATTTTCCTCTTTCTCGTGAAATGGTACATGCACAAGTAAAAAGAAGGAAAGGGGGAGGTGGAAAAATATGAGCTATTTCTGAACCAGATTAAGAAAGCTGAGTTTATTCCCCTCTCTGTAACTCAGAGGCTGCAAGTTGATTGTGGAAATGACTCATTCAGTCTCTGTAATGGAGTGATACTTGCAACTGGATGTCTTTATTTGTCATTCATTAAATGAATCCAATGGCTTCTGCTATGATATCCATCAGCAAAGACAGATGACAAAATAAACATGGGGGAGAGAGAATATAAATGAGTATGGACTGACAGTATAGGCCCTATTACCAAAAATGAATACAAAATACCTTTAAAAATACATTAACCAACTATTGGCTCACAATGAGGTCAATATTGTGATTTATTTAACCCTAGGGGCCATAAATCTTGATATTGACTGAAACTATAAGTCAATATGTTCACTGCAGTGTATATTCTATTACAAAAAATGAGATGTTGCTTTTAAGTTTTATGGAGACTTCTACAAGAAACTAGCTTTCATTAAAGGACATTTTCTTTGAAATCTATATTCTGAACTATAATGCAAATAGTATAAAAGTGAGGCAGATGTGTCAAAAATAGTTCTTATATTTTCAAAAGACAAAAAAGCTTATTGAGCAGTCCAAAGCAGCACAACCGCCAGCTGGGAGGTTAAGATGAGGCAGATCACACACACACAGCCTTGGCAGAGAGGGCTGGGTGTTGGTGGAGAATCCACATGCTGCTGGAATCCCACCCACCCACCAATGGAGAGCGTGGTGGGCAGAAGATTCAGCTACCAGGAGCAACGCTGACAGAAAGACCAAAAACAGGGCATGCTGGGGATGAGGAATAGGCGTGGCAAGGGCTGGGCAGGTGCCTATCAGCCACCAGCTGCACTCTTGAGTCCTCCTAATCCATCGAAACATAAACCTCCAAAAGTGCAAGGTTAAGGAACTTCAACTCCATGGGATGAAAGGGCAACTCCAAGCAGTGAGCAGCCTTGAAAAGGCACCACATGTATGCATTGCTTTGCAGAATCACCGGCACAAAGTCTGGAAAAATGACCCACTGTTCACTTCATCCAAAGGCACAGCACCGCACCCTAACAAAGCTCACAGGCGTAAAGTGTCTTTTTGTCAGGTGTGCGTGCAGGAGCCAGGCCCTGGGACCAATAGGACTTTTCAGGACTGGGGCCTTCCTAAGTTTGTTCTGAAGAGGCAAGGCGCGGCTGCACAGGTGAGGCCGATTGGTAACTCACAGCACCTGGTGGCAAGAGCTGGGAAGGGATATAAGGTCCACATTTCCCTTCGGCTCTTTGCTGCAGCAACACATTCCCTGCCTTGCTGCATTTGACTCTTTGCTTCTTGATCCTCGGACCCTTGACTTTGTGACTCCTTGCTTCCTGACCTTTGGCTTCCTGACTCCTGGCTTCTGGACCCCCATTCCTGCTCCCACCCCACCATCTTGCCCCCGGTCCTGACATCCCCTGCTGGGACTTCAATCACCCATGAACCAGACCAGGACACTTTTGCTCAATGTATGCTCCCCTTGGCCCACAGAACACTCATGCAAGAACACTTTGCTTTGCAGGACCACAACCTGGTGCAAGAGGCTACAAGCCACGATCGCTGTGCTTTGCCTCCACAGTTGGCTGCGCCAATGTTTCTGAATACCAGCTGGTGGAAACCTCAGAAGAGGAGAGGGCTATTGTGCTCAGGTCCCACTTGTGGTCTTTCCATGGGCATCTGGAACAGGATGCTGGACTAAATGGGCCTGATCCAGCAGGTTCTTCCTATTAGGATTTGCCCTTGCACAGGGTTATGCTGCACACAATCCAGCCGCATAGACTTTGCACTCGCAAGGGGGATCTCCTCCGGTGAAGGGGTGCTACAGCGAAGGAGCATTTTGCACTCAAGCACGACACTGTGTGAAGTTTCCTTCCCTAGGTCATTGAGTGGGGTGGGGGACAAATCTTAGGAAACTTATCTCTGCCTTCAAACCTAAGCAGGAATTCCGCAGCAGCATGAAGGACAGCCTAGCAGCAAACACAACCTCACGACAGCAAAGTGGAGCACGGATTGTGCCCCTCCTCAAAGTAAGCCTTGCACTGCTACTGGTGCCCACAACTCTTTTTGAAAACTAAAAATTCTTTTACATAATGCTAGATTTCTGCATACCTAAAAATATATCCCAAGTCATCATCTTCTTCTTCTTTGGCGATCACTCGTAGCCGAGTAAGATTGTCTTCCATAAACACGGTTTTAACAATGAGTCCGTAAGTGACTGTGGAGGCCAATTCTGGATCCACACGTCCTTCCACAGTGGGGACATTGGTTCCTGAGTGGGAGTTGATCACGGTGTGGATTTGCCAAGCGTGCCTTCCTCCTAGCACGTTTCTCCCTTGCATCCTGAGTTTGAGTGTCTTCAAAGCCCATGACATCTTTGGTAAAGGCTGTTCTCCAGCTGGAGCGCTCGTAGGCCAGTGTTTCCCAGTTGTCAGTGTTTATACTACATTTTTTTAGATTTGCCTTGAGACAGTCTTTAAACTGCTTTTGTTGACCACCAGCAATTACAATTACATTTTTAGTTGTAATTGTAACTTATTATTTGTATTTTAAGTTCAGAATAGAGTAGTTGCTTTGGAAGACAATAATCAGGCATCTGCACAACATGACCAGTCCAACGAAGTTGATGTTGAAGAATCATTGCTTCAACACTGGTGATCTTTGCTTCATCCAGTACACTGATATTAGTTCGCCTTTCTTCCCAGGTGATAGAAAACACTCCCTTATGTTTGGATGACCTGCTTTCTCCTTGACGGTAGAAGGAATGACTAGTGGCGACCCACCCCTTCAGCCTGTCGCTGTTCAAGCCATGTTGACTCCCTTTTTCTACATACAGAGAGTGGTGGTGGATTGAGCTGAGCTGCATGGCAGCAACCTTTTTCCAAACAGAAGAAGGGAATATGTTACATTACTTTAAAAAGCTCCTTCCTTGTCAAAGCAGCCTGTTTAACTGAAAAAACTTGTACTATTATCCATGAAATGCTTCAGCTGTCAAATTAAATTTTCTGCGCGCCAAAGGGAAAAGTGTGTGGCATCACAGGTAACTAATTTATGCAGTGCCTGTTATTGACCTAGGAAGTCAAACTGGGTGAACAGAGGAATGTATCAAATCAGCATGTTGACTGACAGCCCGTAGTCAGAAACAGCCCTTCGTAGGCCGATGCTTTTGAGTACCTCAAACTTATTGTGAATGGAGTTGGACTTACAAATGCTAAAAGCAGCTTATGTCAAGAAGAAACACACTGTTATATAGTAGTGAATTCAAAGATGCATGGGGTGATGTCTGCTAAATTCAAGAGTTCTGTAAAAGTAGCATGACCATATTCATACCGCAGAACACAACAATAACAGTAGTTGTTGTTCAAAAAACAGGGAAGTGGTCTTAGCTCAGTGGTAGTTCATTTGCTCTATATGAAGAAGGTCCCAGCTTCTCCAGGTGGTTCTGAGAAAAGACTCCTGTCTGAAATTTTGTAGGGCCACTGCCAGTCAGTGCAGACAATATGGCCTCACTAAGGCAGTTTCCTATGCTTCTAACATTTCTATAGCACTTTCAAGTATTCCCAAGTGCTTCACGTCCACTATGTAGTTGTGGATCTTACAACAACCCTATAAGGCAGGGGTGGGGGAATTTTTGGCCCTCCAGATGTTGCGGAACTATGACTTTTGTCATCTCTGACCATTGACCATGCTGCTGAAGCCCTAACAACATCTGCCTGCCGGTGCCAACAACATGCTGGAGGGCCACATGTCCCCCACATGCCAGTACTACAGATGGGGGTACTGAGGCTCAGGGAGAGACGTTTGCCTTGAGTCACCTAGTGCATTCATGGTAGAGGCAAGATGAGAACCACAGTTCTTGATTCACGGCTCAGTTTCTTAGCCACTACATTCCTCTGAGTCAAAGGCCTAGTTCTCTGAAGCAGTAAACCTGTGTCTGGGTTGTGCCACTTTGGACTCTCCACAAATATCCTTCACATAGGAACCCAGGATTCGGGGAGAAGGGCTCTTGTTTAGTCTTTTCTCTGACATTTCATTTTCTCTGCTTATAATGAAGCAACATCTGGGCCAGCCCAAACAAGAGGCACATTGATGCAGCTGCCTCAGGCAGTGCATGCTGGAAATGGGGGGGCAGACAGCACCCCAGTTGTTCCTCCTAAGCCTCCCCACCTCACGACTCCCCTCTGTTGGGAGGACAAAGTGGCTTGTGTCATATCTGCACCCCCTGAGCTAGTCTGATGGCGCAGTGAAGGGCAGGGTCCCATCCGCAGGATTGAAGTGAAAGTCAGTGGTCAAGCTGGTCATCTTCTCCATGTGGAATTGTTGTGGGGGATGGTGGATCTTGTCCTCAGAAGTAAGGTCTCTTTGGTCGCTCCTGAGCCAGTCGTGGGATCGGGGATATTGTTTCCAGAACAGAGAATGTAGCTTTCACGAAGCCTTCAGCTCTGAAATACTGGAAATTGAACACTGTTGTGCTTAAATGAATGCTTTATAGCTGTTGTACCTATGAAACTATCAGTGAAAATGCCACTGTTGCTGTAGCAATTTCACTTCATCAGAGAGAACCAGAAAATCATTTGGTGTTAAGTATGATTTAATAAACCCTGGAAATCAAGAAGCAGTTTCTAGCTTTCCTGGACAAACAGTGTTAAGAGATAGCACAGATGACTCTGCACTTCAGGAAAACTACTTCTATTATACGGTTTGGGTAAGGAAGAAAAAGGGTCCCTCTTCACCTGGGATAGCTATAGTTCTCTCAGCACAAAGGAAAGCATGAGGGGGAAACTACAAGAAAAGTTGAGTTATTATATATTCATAGAACAGCATGCAGATAAGTTATACAAGAGTAAAATCAGGGAAAAAGTATTCCCAGATGTAGTTATAAGTCTGTCTTTTTGCTGTTAAAAAGGTATCCATGGACTTTATAATTGTTTGTGCAAAACCCTAAAAAACAGGTATGTTTTGGTTCCACATTTGAATTAGAATAGTGGTAGATCAGAGAAATCTCATGTGTTTCACTCCTTGTTCTAATACTGCTGTACTTTTATTGCTTTGTTCACAGATGAGCTGCAATAAAATCATGTCAATCCATTGAATATTTGAAATAAAAAAACTGGAACTATAATCCAAATGATTATAATATATTGCAGTAACAGAGTATGCAGCATGAATTTTGCAAACATGATCAATTAGTATCTCATATTCCATTTGCAGAATATCAGAGGCAGGTTTAGGGGAGTGAGACCAGTTCATCCGCACTGGGCACCCAGCTGAGAGGGCGCTGCAGGGGCCTCACAATAGAATAACTTAGAATGGCGGAGGAGGGGCACTGAATTTTGGACACAGGGCACTGCTAAAATTTGAAATCCCAAAGACTGCCACTGAGAACATGCATTCATTTTGGTCACAGAACTAGTATTTTGCATAAAAAAATTTCAGGCGTGCATATTTCATGTGTAATAAATAAACTGAAATCTTCTATATATTTTGGAAAGTAGTTGGCCTGTCCATTTGTTCTATATATGTTTGGGCTCTTCTTCAGATATTGTTGTCCAACTCAGCATGAGGGTTCCTGAGGTGGGGGTCTATGTCAATGTTCGGCTTCCAGCACCATTTTGAATCAATATGGCAGACCAAAATGGGTCTTAGGCAAGACTGTGGGTATCTTGGCATAGCTTTGGCAACCTTTTGAGAAATTGTTGCCAAATGGGGCATGAGGGTCCCTGATATGGGGGTGGGACACTTTGTTATCATTTGGATACCAGGTACCATTTTTCAATCAAGATGGCAGACAAAAAACTTACCTTGGCAGATATTCACCCATTTTTGGCATAGCTTCAGCTGCCTCTCAAGATACCATCACCAAACTTGCTATGAGGGTTCCTGGGGTCAGGGCTTTTGTTGATGTTTGGATGCCAGGTGCCATTTTGAATCAAGCTTGTTGTTGTTGTTGTTTAGTTGTTTAGTTGTGTCCGACTCTTCGTGACCTCATGGACCAGAGCACACCAGGCACTCCTGTCTTCCACTGCCTCCCACAGTTTGGTCAAACTCAAGTTGGTAGCTTCGAGAACACTGTCCAACCATCTCGTCCTCTGTCGTCCCCTTCTCCTTGTGCCCTCAATCTTTCCCAACATCAGGGTCTTTTCCAGGGAGTCGTCTCTTCTCAAGAGGTGGCCAAAGTATTAGAGCCTCAGCTTCAGGATCTGTCCTTCCAGTGAGCATTCAGGGCTGATTTCCTTCAGAATGGAGAGGTTTGATCTTCTTGCAGTCCATGGGACCCTCAAGAGTCTTCTCCAGCACCATAATTCAAAAGCATCGATTCTTCGGCGATCAGCCTTCTTTATGGTCCAGCTCTCACTTCCATACATCACTACTGAGAAAACCATAGCTTTAACTATACTGAATCAAGATTACAGACCAAAATCCCACCATAGTGACCTCACCCAAGTCTGGCATGACAGGCCCAAATTCACAATATTTGTTGATTTCTAAAAGTTCTTGGGCAGCCTTGAATACTCCTCACTATATAAAGACATTTAATGAAAGACATTTTTTCATTGCTTTATATATATCTAGTATATATATAAGTCGTGTTTTTAATGTCCAGAAGACAACTTCCCACACATTATTGACAGGACGCTATAGTGATTGACAGAGAATGTCCTGGCTCCCATCCCAAACACAACAGCAGATGCTCTTACTTGTAAGTCAGGATAGCATCTTTATTAAGGGAGAGAAATGGTGCATGCTCAGCAGGAGGGGAAATCCGAAAGCTCTCACAAGGCAAAGGTTTGGCTGCAATGGTCAGGTTCTAGGAAGTTGACTGTCAGTTACAAGAAGTTCAAGACTGCGCAAGAGCTGAAAAGTTGTCCCAACAGTTTTCCACGCCCACCCCTCCAGCTTTAATGCAAGTGTTGTGATTCCTGTGTGAGTGGCCAGCCTGATTCTAGGTGGGTGTGTCACTCCCTTCTCCTGAAGTGGTGCCTGGTCCTGGCAGAGAGCAGCCAACCCGCCTGCCTCCCCCTCCCACATCCTGCTTGGCCAACCCAGACTGAGGCTCCATGCCCTGCCCTTCAGGAGGGGAGGCAGCTGGAAGTCCTGTCTTCACACCGGAGCTGGATGGGATTGAGGCAGAGGAAAGGGCTTCCCTCTGTCCCAGCCTCCCCCTCCCATTCCTCCCCATCTTCCTCCAGAGTCTGCCGTCCCAGGGCCAAGCCTAACTGTGTGTAGGGAATCATGACAGAGAGTTTCTTGAAAAAAGGCATATACTTCCCCACTTTCCAGCACTAGAAATGACTCAAGAAAATGCTGGGAAACGCAAAAAAAAATCACCATAGACACTGGCCAATTTGACCAGGGCATAAAAAGAGTGGGGGTCTGATTCTAAAAGTGATAATCCATAAAAGCTTGAGAAAGGTCAAAATCCAACAACAACCAAAATTTTCCCAGAGAAAGGAAGTCCATGCAAGTCAAGATCTCATCTCTATTTGTGGCAGGGGAGGGGTGAGAATTAGGAACCCAGCACATGATCCAACCAAAGTCAAGAACTTCTGCATCCCATTGATTTCAATGGGACAGATTTAAATATGACACTAACGACCTTTCAGAGCAGTTACTGCTGGTTGACTCATGCCTCTCAATATTTTTGCCATTTGAGCAGCCAGTTTTTAGAGAGACCGTGTCTCCTTTGGTAAATTAGGACCAGACAGACCCTCACAAGGGGCTGAAAGAGGCCTCTTCTCTTTGGCCAGGCTCAGACTTTATGCTGTAATAGGCTCACATATTATTCTCTTGACAACCAGGAGAGGTGTTATAAGCGCACAATGAGCAATGGGTTACAGAGTCACTCTAGAGAGACCCATGGAAAAGGATTAAGTTCTTTAATCTCTGTGATGCTTTCTTTCACTTGAACCAAACCCTGAAACCCAAATTTAATCTGTCCATGAACTTGAGGGAAGTTTGTAGCTGAAACTCTAATGCAACCCAACCTGTTTTTCTTTTCTGTTCCCCCTCTTCCTGTATTGTCAGATTCCTTCAGAGATTTAAAATAATAATAATGAGAGAGGGAGAACCAAGAAAGAATGAAAATTACAAACCATCTACACAGCAAAAGATACTTTCCCTTGGGTAAAGGACAGGAATGTGAGAGAAAACAAACACACAAGTTAATAGTAATTTTGTATATGGCCATGGTATTTGGTGTCAGACTGGGATGTGTTGTTAGTTTAAAAATGTGTATAAAGTTGTTAAGATTGCAGTGACATTAATCTATTTCAGGTTTTCGTGGGCCTGTCATTGGCTCTGAATATACCTTCCAAAATCTAGCAGGGTTGAAATTCATAGGAATTCAGCTAAGTGAAGCACTGGATTTCATCATCAATGCTTTACTGCTGCCACATTTGACAAATATGGTCACTACACACGCCAGTCAAACGAAGTCAGAGGCCTGAACCACAGAAGAATGATTGGTCCATCACAAAAACACTCCCACAACTCATCGGTGCCAGGCTCACCCAGAGGTATACATGTTCTCCCATATGGAACACTTGTTGTTTTGCTGCTTGCACACACACACCAAAAACACTATTAGGAGACTGCTGCATACATTTAAAAAATCAGTGTGTATTTGAATAGAGGCCCCGTGTGTGCTTTTTAAATCAGGTCCTCCCTTATAGAGGGCACGTATTGCGGTGAGACCTGGAAAACCGACACCCTGTGTTGTGGGTGGGTACAATTGGTCAGCCACAACCACCGATTGGTAGGTCCCTCAAAGCTGGGTACAATCTGGCCAATGGGACGCAGTCCAAATGGTTCGAGGGACCTATTTACGCCCATGCATATGACCCAAAGCTTCCTCTTTTGGTGCGTGCTTTCGGAACACCTGCCCACCTCTCCCTACTTTTAGGGTTTTGCGCTTGACCTTGCTATGCCGTCGTGTGTCGTCTGTTGTTGAGACGGGCATGGCAGGAATTTTCCCCACTTGGCTGATTGGCTGTTGCCATTTGGGTTTCACCTGCAAATCGTCACAACTTGTAAGGTTGCGGATAGGCTCTGGTTCAGGTGATAGGGATGGGAGAACACTCTCGCCATCCCTATGTGAAGGGTATTCCGTTAAAGGAATCCAGGGACTTGATGGTTTGGTCAACCCCTGAGAGGGGGTTGTGCCCATGCCTGAGTCCAGGGGGACATTTGGGTGGCGGAGTTAGCCCGTTCCCGGCTTTCCGCTTATCCAGGTGTTCACCCTTGGCTAACCTATGCTGGAACCCTGGGTCAGCGCTACCTGCATGGCAGGGAGCTAGTCGAACCAGACCCTATGCAACCAGTCACTTTCTGTAATCAATAAAGCTGTGGCCTAAATTCTGCCAAAAACCAAACCAAAATTTTGAGTCAAGTGTGAATTTATTTAGGGGGGAGGTTTCAGGGTCTGAACACACAAATACATTTTCCAAAATGTCATCAAGACATCAGTCCAAAACATATCCTGACTTACTCCCAGAAAAGTGGATTGCAGGCTGAAACATGTATTCACACTGTATTTACAATGCCTTATTTGTTTTCTAAGCCCGGGGTGCAAGAAAGCAGGTAAAATGCTGTGCAGTCCTTATTTGCTTTCTTCTGTTTGTTTTCAGTTCTTTCATGTCAATGGATGAGGCACCTCTGTTCTCCTGCTTTAAAGAACAGCAACGTATCTCCCTAAGTCAATGTTTCTCCAGTGGTAAGCTCTGCAGAAATGGCTGGGGGGGGAACCCCAGAAATAACAAGCACAACAGCTGGTCACATATTATGCTCTTTATCACCCTAACAAAATATTCATTTAAAAAATCATAGTTCCTCCAAACACACTCACACATGCACACACAACCAGACCCACCCACCCCCCTTTCTGGCTCTGATACCCCTAAAGATGGTTACATTGAGCTAATACGGGACTCAACACTTCATGATTAATTTGCATGTCGGCCAGCAGTCAGTGTAGCGGCTTTCAGATTAGGGACATTCCGCTGCACACTAAAAGGCACAAAGAACAAAAAGTGAATTTCAACCGTGCCCCTTTTTTCCAGTCAGTGCATTCCCAGCCCAGGCCTATTGACGAGCGGTTGGAACAATACCAAAATGCAGTGTAAGATCAATCTTGCTGTTTACTCCACTGAGTTGAAGGAACAAAGGACAGAAGAAAGGGCTTAAACCCAGCTATAGTAAAAAGAGCGCGGATGAAGGATGAAAAATGTGCCTGATGGCCAGTTGCAGAGAGTAAACTCATTTAGAAAATAGGCAGCTCCAGCTGAGCTAAAACCAATGATGATGATTTGTATTTTGTACTGTATCTTCAGGGGATAAAAGCACTTCTATCAGATACCATTGGAGGCCAACATGAAACACGGCAGCAAAATACTGTGCCTCCTACCGCAGAGGGAAGAGAATAAAAATTCCCATAATTGGAAAGGAGTATAAGATATCTGATGCAAACTGCAAGCCTCCCCCACACCCCATTATAGTACAATAACACAACCCAGTCCTCTTTTTAACTTCACACAACAAGTCACCGAATGGAATATTCAGCCAGAGGCTTCTATTCTGCATGACACCGTGTTTTACTCAGATAAATATTGCTGATTTGTGATTTTTGAAAGGAGATGAGCTTTCAAACCTTAATATATATGCTGCGGAGGGCAGGAGAGGTGAAGTGTGTAACCATATGACTGAAGCAACAAGGTGAAAGCGGAAACATGCCGGAAAAATTATGTTTTGCTGGAACCACTGTATCTGATAGGCAAGGTGAAAATACAAAGACTTTTCCAGCACCAGAGAAAATTAAGGTTACTTGAACAATTTTTATGGGAGTTATTCGTGTTAATTAAAACATTTTCCAACCCTCACAAGATTTGCAAAAGACAAAATAATGTCTGACAGAAAGGAAAAAGATAATATCGTTGCCTTCCAGGGGCTTACAAAATTAGCCATGCTTGAGTAGATTTCTTTGAAATAAAGGGGACTTTGGTTTGTTATGAGTAATTTACATTCCATCGATTTCAATGGGTCTACTCTTAAGTCTTTATATTTAGCATTCTTTAGATTAATATACCACTTGATTAGGGTCTTCAAATCCTAACAGTTTCATTGTGGCATAAGCTTTCATGGAGTGAGTTCTAGTACACAAAATCTTATATCATAATAAATCTGCTAGTCTTTGAGGTACCACAAGATTCCTTGTTTTCCTTACCCTGTTCAAACAAAAATTATGTGGATGATTGTCTCTGGATATGAATGTTTTGCATGGGGACACAAACTTTTATTTCAAAAGCCCATTCCTTATCGTCTTTATAGATAAAGTCATTTGCTTGTTCTGATTGTATATAATATCTGATATTTGGTGTATGGTACCAATCTCAGACAAGTTTTGTATTAGCATGCACTGGTGTAAGTCCCTGCTTATCAAGTAATGTCACAGGGGCCACATTTGAAACTTTGAAAACTGAGCATTGGTACAGCAGAAAATGGCTGCCATGGGGGTGTGATGCAACACAAAATGGCTGCTACATCTAAAAGAGCAGAAAATGATTGTCTGAGTGTGCTCTCTTATCAGCTGCCCCATCAGTGGTGAGAAGGCACCTTTATCAGCTACTGCTGCACTTGCTCACAGAGAGAAGTTATCTGCACTTCTGTGCTATTCAGAATGAATGGAAGTGGAGGTTACACACTGTCAAAAATATATAGTAGGTGCCCACATTTAATTGGATTCCAAATATGGGCATCTACTATATGTTTCTGAAAGGGATTTGTCTTTCTGTCTGTCCATCTGTTCTACATGGGTTCAGCCACCTCTCAAGATCTCAATGGCAAGCCGGGGCCCTAGTCATTGTGGGTGTTTGGATGCTAGCCGCCATTTTGAATCAAGATACTGGGCCAAAATCTCACTTTGGCATGGCTTTGCACGTTTTCCCCATAGATTCAGTCACCTCTCAGGATATTGTCACCAAACTCGGCATGAGGGTTCCCAAGGCAGGGGTGGGAGACTTTGTCACCATTTTGATGCCGGCTGCCATTTTTAATTCAAATGGCCGACTGAAATGCGACTTTGGCATGTCTTCTTCAGCATCGGTTCAGCCACCACTCAATATGTCATCACCAAGACATTTGAATGCTGCGTGCCATTTTTATTCAAGATGGCCGACTGGAACGCGACACCATTCCGACTTTTCCCACTTTGGGGCATAGTTTTAGCTGCCTCTTGAGATGTCATCACCAAGTTTGGTGAGAGGGCACCTGATGTGGGGGTGGCCATATTTGTTGGTGTTTGGACCACTTTGAATCAAGATGGTGGACTTCCTACTAGTACTCAGTATAGGAGAGGCTGAGCTAGTACAAACAGAAACTGGGCAGGAAAAGGAAAATAATTCCTGGTGCACTGTGGACTTTTGAGAGGATATTTACTGACATTGACTTCACTGTTGAATTTTGAGGATATGCTAGCAGAGGCCTTTGAAATTCTGGATTTAAAGCACACCTGAAGTGCATTGCTTCCCCCCAAAGAATCCTGGGGAATCTGGTTTGCTCCTTACAGAGCTAAAATTCCCAGCACCTTACAAACTACATTTCCCTGGATTCTTTAGGGGGAGCCATGTGCTTTAAGTGTGTGGTCTTTATGCGAACTGTGTGTTTTATAAATTTGGGAGGGGGGCAGATTCCAAAATGAAAGTGAACTCTAACTGCTGCTTCACTTATCCTTGCCTGTACTCTGTTTCTTGGTCTTTTTGATTAAAAGACTTACAGCAACAATGGAAAGGGAAAAGGAACAAAATGGGGAAAGAAAAAGAAATTGCCTCCTTTCTTTAGACAGGCAGAAGGAGAGGTGTACAGCTCAGCATTGCCATTGCCTAGTACATTCCTGTGGTACATAAAAACCACTGAGAGCCTTCTAGCAAATTAAAGTCCTAGCAGCTAATAAAGATAATCTCATTTCATTGCAACCCATAAACTCTAAACAAAACTGTCTCACCAAATCAAAACGTCTGGCCAGCTTATATGCCGGGAACCAAAATGCATTACATTTCTACACGTAGATATTTAGGTCAGTTGTGTAGTTAAGGAATAGTGTTACGTCACCAAAAGTCATTCCAGTTGTAAACACCTTTGGCCCAATCTAACAGCAGTTCCAATGTGCCTATGGGCACATTTTCCCATGGAACTCCATGTATTAAATGCTCCTCTCGGCTTTCTTCTATGAATGTGGAACTGCCTTGCATGCGGATAAACCATGTTCTCCCTCATGGAAAGCATGTGTTGCGGTGGGAGCTGACAAGACACCTCACTGTTGCTGGGCAAAAGAGTTTGGCCATCGTTTAAGCAGGGGCGGGCTGTTACTGGAGAGATTTATATGTTGCCATTTATTGATTGACAGCCCTATTTGTTAAATACTCTGCACGCAGCGACAAGCTTCCTCTTTTTGCTGCGTGCTTCGGATCACCTGCCCTCCCTCCCTAATGTTAGGCTGTTCGCTTGACCTTGCTATGCCTGTCATGGGGTCGTCTGCTTTTGGGGCAGGGGCCTGGTAGGAATTTTGTCCAATTGGCTGAATGGCTGGTGCCATTTGGTTTTTGCCTACTGCGTAGCAAATCGTCACAACTTGTAAGGTTGCGGTTAGGCATTGGTTTGGGAATTGGTTGGTGGAGAGGTATGGATTCGGTTGTGCCTGCCCCTCCAAAATGCTGCTGCTGCTGCAAGGGATTTCCATTAAAGGAACCCAGGGGCTCCCCATGCTTTTGTCCGAAACCCCCTGGCAAGGGGCTAGGGCCACGCAAGAGCCCCTGGGAGCATTTGGGGAGAGGTGAAGCATGGTTCCCAGTCCCGTCTCTCTCCCCGGGTGACTTACCCTTTCTGACTTCGTGGGGGGTGCGAATGTCAGACTGTCCCCATGCGGGGTCAGTTAGTCGCTACCAATGCCTAAGCAACCACTCACATTGCTGTATTTTTAATAAAGTTGTGGCCAAAATTATGCCAAAAACCTTAAACAAAAATCAAGTGTCATTGTGTTCTTATTTGGGGTGTCTTAGGGACCTCGACGCGCAACCCATTGTGAACATGAAACACTTCTCAGTGAGAATGAGTCTCTGTGTTCCTGGAATGCCATGTATACCTAACAGCTTCGCTGACCTTTCATTTATGCCCATTATAGGAAAGCGAGTCCTATTTGTTTCAATAAAAGTCAGGTTTATCATGCTTCATCAAAGGGAAATGGGGCTGTACTTCACTGAGGCAAGGCCTTTTGGAATACGCCAGTAGAGCTTCTCAGTCAACTGCTTCCTTAATATAATACCTTCCCTTGTAACTCCCAGAATATTCAGTATACCTCAAGTACTAACAGTGACTTGCATGAAGAAGAATTTGTCTGAGAGACAATGACAACGCTCACATTTAATCGTGAGTACAAGAGTTATCTGAAATCATTGTAACACTTTCTTTTTAACAAGACTGTCTTCCTTCCAGATGTTTAAACTTTTTTAAAAAAAATAGCCATTGAGGATAAGAAAGGAACCAGAAGAAGAAATTGTTTGCAGAATTACATCTGTAAGCTTTATGTCTGCTAGTTAAATCCACATGGAGCTTCTGAAGGAAGGAAGGAAGGAAGGAAGGAAGGAAGGAAGGAAGGAATATGTAGTATTGTCCATGATTTGTGGTAAATATCGAGTCACAGGGACATATCCCTTAATTGATCCAGAGGGCATCTGTGAGAGTAATACTTAGAATGATCTGTGTGTGCCCATTCCTATGCCAACAACATCATGTGGGTGGAGAAAACTGCATGTCTTAACATTCCATTAACTCCACCCCACCAACGTGGTTTGAGCCTCC
Source organism: Podarcis filfolensis (assembly GCF_964270895.1). Classification (NCBI taxonomy): domain Eukaryota; kingdom Metazoa; phylum Chordata; class Lepidosauria; order Squamata; family Lacertidae; genus Podarcis; species Podarcis filfolensis. The sequence goes on along the minus strand of NC_139606.1, from coordinate 6,117,218 downwards.
TGTCCCATTCAGAGACAAAAATCAAGATTTGGCTCCAAGGTCTTTTTGGAAGGCTCTACCCACATGCCTAACCTCTGGCCAATTTCACTATAATAATAATAATAATAATAGGTAGTGATGAGGCAAATCTGTAATTGGGTCCTACAAGCCACAACCTCAGTCCCTTGTATGAATAAATCCCCAGGTTTGTACATGAAAATGAATAGCCATCCCACTGATTTACATGTTGTCATTAACTACTCTTATTCTGGACTGAGACTATCTTAAGAGTGCAGTTTTAAAGGCCAAGTCATAAACATGTTAGAAATATATTGTGACAGAAGTTGGCAGCTGGAATAATCCTCACTACAGTGGTAAAAAAAAATATGAAAACTGCCAGAGTAAAATAAGGCAGTATTATTCAAAGTAATTCCACATCCATAACAAATAGGGTTAGTTTAAAGGGCTTATAAATTGCAGAGTCTTATTTACTTTGCGATACAATTACATTTGCAATAGATAAAAGTCCCAAAGTGTTAGAACCTTAAATCCCTGCTGTGTCTTTTTGGGGGGTGGGGGGAGAGATGCAAAATATAAAGCGAGTTTCTCAAAAACGCATTCCTCCCCAAGACTATGTTTTACTGAATTATTGGGGAGAGAGGTACAATGAAGGCTGGTTTTGTTCTCTAGCTTATTTTCTTTTCCTTGATTTATAATAAAATATTTATATGATTTTAGATTTACACATAACTGCATTTACACAGCCATATGCCTGCCCCCCCCTTTTTAATCAAAAACAGTGCCAAGCCACACAGCCATCCCAGCCTCGGAGACTAACTGAATCCTCTGCCTTCACCTGGCTCTTTAGAACCTCTCTGGAGATTCTGGGCCTGTAAAATCACGATCCCTTCATGCATTTTAAGTACATACTATATCCTCAAGGTGTATTTGTGCCCCGGTATCTGTGCCTGAATCCAAATTACTTCACCAGAAGCTACCATTAGTTGTTGTGGTCAGGGCTGTCTTAAGCATATGCGGCGCCAGGGTGCTAAGATCTGCCCGGCACACACACACACCCCAGGTTACCCAGTCCCAGGCGTGCAGGAGGGCAGAGCCGGCCGGCCACCTCAGTGTCTCGCTGGCTCGGTCACCCCCAAACTCACAGCGCAGAGCCACCCGCAGCAGACGAGCCTGCCACGGCGCTCCAACCGATGGGCGGGCTCTTCCCCGGATTCAACTCTTGGGCCCCGGACTCTCGGCCTGGCACTCCTGAGAGCACGGTGCCCGGGTGTCCCGCACCCCTAGCCCCTATGGGTAAGACGGCCCTGGTTGTGGTTGTTTAGTGGACTACAGCTCCCTTCATCCCTGAGCACTGGCCATGCTGCCTGGCACTGATGCCAGCTAGAGTTGAGCTGCAGCTGGAAGGCTGCAGGTCACCCACCCATGATGGACATGGCGCTCCCCCATCAAGTGACTCCGGTTTCCATTATAAGTTTCTTGGGACAAGGTAACATAAACAGGTGTCACTCGATGGGGAAGCGGCTGAATGAACCAGTGGAGCTATCGCCACATCGGAAGGCCTGTAACTTGGCCAGGATGGAAAGGCAGGCAGGGAGAGGTCAGTATTCATATTAACGCTACTGTACTGGTTTGGGTTTCAACAGATATTTGGCTGGCCCAGCTTAATCAGCCACATTTTGAATCCTTCCAATAGCAGCAGCCTTTCAACAGTCTTTGCCCTTGGTGGGCAGTGTTCATTGGGACTGGTAGGGTGGAACACTGGGGTCAAATAATTCTATTTTCCCCCTCTGTGAATTTGGCAAGAGCAGCAGTGAGACATAGCGCATGCCATGGGGAGGAGGTGGTGAATCGGGGAGCCCAGCTCCATGCTCCCCATTCCCCACCCGGCACGCAAGCGCAGAGATCATGGCAGCAGGGGCCGGACGCCTACACTGCCCAGCCTGGGGTGCGAGTGCTCAGAATTTCTCCTACCACAGTCCACGCCCTTAGCCACTGCCACTTTGTCAGCTCTATGGGCAAGCCAAGCACCATGAAAACTTTCCTAACCAGTGCAAAAAGTTTAGGAGAGGGAATTGTTGCCCCAGCCTCAACCAGATTCCACAACAGGTTATTTTCTACAAAGTTAGCAAAAAGTAATATGGAGAATTCTCTCCTCCATCACTACCCAAGCAGCACAATACATGAGTAAGGTAAAGGTAAAAAGACCCCTGACCATTAAGTCCAGTTGTGACCAACTCTGGGGTTGCGGCACTCATCTTGCTTTACTGGCCGAGGGAGCCGGCGTAACAGCTTCCGGGTCATGTGGCCAGCATGACTAAGCCACTTCTGGCGAACCAGAGCAGCGCACGGAAACACCGTTTACCTTCCCGCTGAAGCGGTACCTATTTATTTACTTGCACTTTTCACATGCTTTCGAACTGCTAGGTTGGCAGGAGCAATGGGAGCTCACCCCGTCACAGGGATTCAAACCGCCGACCTTCTGATTGGCAAGTCCTAGGCTCTGTGGTTTAACCCACAGCGCCACCCACGTCTGTGTACAATACATGAGTAGCAAGGCTTTAAAGCAGAGCTTTCCATATTGTATCGAAACAGTAGTGTGTTGCCTGCAGCGTGTAGATGTGTCGTGTGAACGCTCCCCGCACTCTTCCCGGGGCTGGAAAGGGGTTCGTTTAACCTCTGGTTTGCTAGTAAAACTGTGTCACAAAATGATGTGTCACAAAATGATGCTTGTCTAGTAAGCGTGTCAATGACATGAACAGTTTTGGAAAGCTCTGTTTTAAAGGAACACTTTTGACTGAAGTAAATATGCAAACTCATAGCATTTTTTTAAAAATGCACATATCCCTCTAGAAATTATATCCACTTGTGATGGATATAAAATATCTGTTTCACATTGTATTCAATCATGGCAAGAATATCAATAAAAAGAATTATTTTTAAAGGTGCAAGAATAGCTGAGATATTTCCCCTTTTGAACTCCAAGTCACTGTCATAATTTTCTTCTACATCTAAATTGTTTTTAATTTCCAGGAAGTCTCTCCAGATATCTTGACATCTTGCCAAATTATTATTAAGTTGACATTTTGCCATCCCATAAAAATGTGATGATCTTTTCTCCATGCTACAGGAATAACTGCTTATTCAGGGCTCACTTGCTTAGATCATTTTTTAAAAAGAAAGATTAAGCTTCAGGAGGAGAATGAATCCCAAATTAATCCAAAATTCACTGTAGCTTTGCACTACATATTCGAATATAATTTGATGTCATCCAGTCTCTCCCTCTTAAGCCCCTGCAAATATTGGCTACACTCCAAAGAGCTACTTTAAGTACACTCAAGAACCCGGACATTTCCTGCGAAAGTTTCGTTCTTTCTTCTTCTTAGAACAGCAGGTGTCAATGCCATATCCAAATCTGCTTCCGATAGCCCTTGTTTCAAATGTGATTTGCTGTGGGATGCAGGGGGCTGTACACTTCACAAATCACAAGCCCAAACCTTCCTTGATTAATTCATCATTTAACTTGTGGGTGATCTGAGATTTCACCTAAGAGTGTAAGAGCCTTGCAGGCTCAGAGTAAGACTCACCTACTAGAAATCTGCCCTAATCAATTCCATTTCGCTCTAGAAATTAACCACCTGAAACTTCATTTGATTGATCTACCCCTGTAACCCTATTATAGCCCTCGCAACAGGGAATTAAAACTCCTTTGGAATTAACACGACGAACTCTATGCATGTAACTGCCTCTGCTGGATCACAGTGAATAAATAGATGTAGCCTGGGGATTTCTGAAACTTAATCATACTGAATACCTACCTGCCCTATTTTTGTACGAATTTTCCTTTGCCCTCAGCAGTGACCAGTCTACACTCAATGCGCTCTATGTGGGGCTACCTTTGAAGGTGACCCGGAAACTACAACTAATCCAGAATGCGGCAGCTAGACTGGGAGTGGCTGCTGAAACCACATACCACCGGTCTTGAAAGACTTACAATGGCTCCCAGTATGTTTCCGAGCACAATTCAAAGTGTTGGTGCTGACCTTCAAAGCCCTAAATGGCCTCGGTCCAGTATACCTGAAGGAGCATCTCCACCCCCATCGTTCAACCTGGACACTGAGGTCCAGCTCCGAGGGCCTTCTGGCAGTCCCCTGACTGAGAGAAGTGAAGTTACAGGGAACCAGGCAGAGGGCCTTCTCAGTAGTGGCACCCGCCCTGTGGAACACCCTCCCATCAGATGTCAAAGAAATAAACAACTACCTGACATTTAGAAGACATCTGAAGGCAGCCCTGTTTAGGGAAGTTTTTAATGACTGATGCTTTAATGTATTTTTAATCTTTTGTTGGAAGCAGCCCAGAGTGGGTGGGGAAACCCAGCCAGATGGGCAGGGTATGTATAAATGTATGTATGTATGTATGTATGTATGTATGTATGTATGTATAAATAAATAAATAAATAAATAAATGGCTGTTGTTGTTATTATTATTATATACATTTAACCTGCTGTTCCCATTTTGTAAAGTTTTGGGAATCAATAAGCACAGTAGTAGCTAGAATGTGGTTAAAACTTGTTCAACTTTCCCGTCCTCAATTTACTACATGACAAAAATGAATAGAAATTATTTATTAACCTCAGAAATTAGACTTGGTGGATGCCCTGTCAAAGGGAAACCTGCCTGCTGTCGTTCCCTTTTCACTCTTGCGTCTCATTACATTGCTAGTCCACTAGGATTCACCTAACCAGTTCTGCACACAAGCCCTGTGCAGGCCCTGTGACTTCCACTTGCACAATGGGGCTTCTCCCCCATAACACCCAAATTGTCTCTGGTGGGTTCGGGAGAACCCCCAGAACAAAGTGCGTAGGGTGGGGGGAGGTTGTTCCACTCTGGAAGCTGAAATGCTTGCCCTGATGGAACTGTCAGCATAGCATAATATTGAATTCCTCCCCATGTAGATACACAGGTGAGTGTATTTTTAAACCGAATTCATGGGAAGTGTGGAATTCATTGCCTGTATCTGTCAGATTCAGCACCAAGCAGCTTCACGGTTCTCCTGGATGATTAAAATATGTTTGCTCTAAGAGGTTGATGGATAAGCCATACCCATGCTCCTGCAAGTAGGTCAAAAGTCCTTCTAGTCCAGCATCCTGAGTTGTATCTAACTAAGGTCTACTCCAGGCTTCCTCAACCTCAGCCCTCCAGATGTTTCTCCTACAACTCCCATGATCCCTAGCTAGCAGGACCAGTGGTCAGGGATGGTGGGAATTGTAGTCTCAACACATCTGGAGGGCCAAGGTTGAGGAAGCCTGGTCTACTCAGAGTAAACATATTGAAGTTAGTCCGTTCAGTAGGTCCACTCTTAGTATGACTGACATTGGTAAAATCTTACGTTGGCCATAGATGCCTATGAGAAGCCTTCTAGCAGTGCAACAAAGCTTTCTCCTGGGAATCCCAGTCTCTGATGTTCAGAGACATGCTGTCCCTAAACAGTGGTGGCACAACATAGCCATCATGCCTGGTGCCCACTGATAGCCCTAGCTTTCATTGTGGCCTCACGCTGCTCAAGTAATATGAGCTGCTGTGTCGATACGTCGGTGTGATGTTCACTGTGTTTTCTTCTTGAAAACACGTTTGTGCAATTAGCTGATTACCCTGATGGAAACGTGGGATCTGAATAGTTGGCTGGTATGCAAAGCAGCAAAGGACTCCTGTGTCACGAAGCGTTTTGTAGAAGAGGAATTTTCAGCAGCTGGGGATTCCATTTGCAAAAAAACCACATCTTCTACAAAACTCTTTAAGATACAGGACTCCTAATCATCTGGTCACCTTCAGCTCCACGTTACAAGAGTTCCTGGGTCTTTTGTATAGTTATGATCCCTCTCCATTTTATGGCAAAGGAAGGGCGGAAACTCCAAAGTGCCATTTAGCAGACTCATTGATCATGATTTTTTTTTTTGAGAGAGAGAGAGAGACCAGGGGCATTCACTTCTTGGCCTGACCCATAATTGATAACGTTATTAGTTTGTGTTATGCAGCATTACCCACTTCCCATATGGAGAATTTCCTCAGCAGATTTCTTTGTTTTTACTCTCACTGCAAAAAAAACCTGCAAATAAATCCAAATTTGGCCCAGTGGAATTATTGCATCATTTAGTACATCTGGCCATTTGGTAGCATTTCCTGCCGTCACAAAGGAGACCTGCACACACAGTGCAATTCCAGGTAAATGATGTATAGGAAACTGAGGGAACTCATCTTAGCCCATCATTAACTTCATTTTGAGACAGCCCCAGAGGCAGTTCTTTAGCCACCAGCACAGTCAGCTGTCAATTGTGTCAAGCCAATAACATATTAGTTAGCAGGGGAGCAATGTAGAAACCAGCCATAGATCCAAATGCCTAAAAGATATAGGAGAATGTGGTAATTATGCCCTGCAGCTGCCAGGGCTCTCCTCAGAGAGCTCACAGATATTGGTTGTGCCAGTGAAACAGGACAGATGACACACACACACACACACCCCAATGCTGTTATAGTGACTAACAATAGACTTACACATCGTCTGCAAAGTATCTTCACCTAACATGCTCCAGATTACAATACCGGTTTTTAAAATGGCTGCTGTGCCATATCTCAAAATGCAGCTCTGCACAATCTTGGCATTCATCGAAATGAATACAGGTCATGCCTTCTTGCCAGGGACCTGTTTTCCTGGAGGATCGCTTTGCCCTGTATGTGCCCACTCGACTGCTTCACTCTGCAGAAGAGGTACTTTTACAAGGGTCACATAATGCTCATTCCATAAGTCAACCTTTCAGTGTGACACCACCTATTCTCTAGGGCGCCTTGCCTACCCATATTAGGAAGGCAACTTGGCTGTCTTGTTTTAAACACCTGCTCAAAATATTTTTGCTCAGACAACCTGGCCAGACATGTGATTTTATTATACATAGTAAAGGTAAAGGGACCCCTGACCGTTAAGTCCAGTCGCGGACGACTCTGGGATTGCGGTGCTCATCTAGCTTTACTGGCCGAGGGAACCGGCGTACAGCTTCCGGGTCATGTGGCCAGCATGACTAAGCCGCTTCTGGCGAACCAGAGCAGCGCACGGAAACGTTTACCTTCCCACTGGAGGGGTACCTATTTATCTACTTGCACTTTGACGTGCTTTCAAACTGCTAGGTTGGCAGGAGCAGGGACCGAGCAACGGGAGCTCACCCCGTCGCGGGGATTCGAACTACTGACCTTCTGATCGGAAAGTCCTAGGCTCTGTGGTTTAACCCACAGCACCACCCACGTCCCTTTTATTATACATATTTGCTTTTAAATCTGTTGGCTTTATTTTGATAATGCTATTATATCTCTACTCTTTTAAAAGTCTGCTTTTTTCAATCAATAATTTATGCTACTTTGTGTAAACCACTTAGAAATATTATTTTGATTAAGCAATTATGCAAATTATTCCAGATTAAAAAAGGAAAGGAAAATATTACTCCTGGTTTTGCTTACTGCTTGGGACTGCAAAGGCAAGAGAGCCACTATTCACCTAGCAGACCCTGATGCCGGTGTTGAAGCAATGGAGGAGGCAGAGAACGACCCCTTAATGAAATCCACAGGCCCCACCCCTTAACTTCCCCCAATTACAGTCTTCTAAAAGCTGTAGGGGGCTCCACAAAAGGCAAAGGGGGCCTTTAACCACACCACCCCCATTAATTCAAGCACTGGACAATACACAGTTGGGCTGCCTTTGTTCAGGTAGGTCACAGGTTCTGCTGGCCTGCCATAACCTTTTATTCATTTTGATGACTGATTGGTCACCTTTCTCCTAATACATGCTCGTGACAGTAGAGAAAAACAGTGCACTTTTCTTCATATGTGCTTAAAAATCAAGGTCAGGTTAATTCTTACAGCTCTTTGGAGATCAAATTTGTAAGTGAAGTTCAACTTCACTGAAAGCAACAGGAATATTGCTATTTATTTCAGTGGGTGCCGAAACAAACGGGCCCACCCTATGGGCATAATCTACCATTGAAATGAATTCTATTACTTATTTCTCTTTATTTTGTATTTACATCACACCTTTCCCCCAAAGAGCTCAAGGTGGCATAAATAGTTCTCCCTGGGTATGCAGGATACATTTCCTGGTGAACAGTACCTTGAATATTTTATTGCATGGTTCTGATTTTATAGCCTTATTTTCAAAAGTGGGTGTAGGATTCCATGTCACTCTGGTTTAATGATTTAATCTTGCATAAGATCTAGAAAAGGACTAAGCAGGCAAACATCATTTTTTTGTTCTTGACCTTTTTTTTATCATGATGGTAATATATTTCTCTCCTGTGAATCTTGAAATCCTCTTACAACTCAAATAATTGCTAGCTCAATAATAGGCTTGACCTAAACACTTCTTTATCACTGCAGTGTTCTGTCAGCAACAAGAAAGTAAACTCCCTTTCTTCCCATTTCCTTCCTACTTATAATTAATTTGCTTATTACACTTTGTAGGAAATGCCTTAAAATTCTTATATCACAACACTGCAATATTGGACAATCTTAGGGCTGATTCACACATTTTAGCATGCTACACATAAACAAATTTACTTGCATGGGATGCATTCTAAAATGAGAATCTCTGTTCATGGAGATTATGTTCACCTATAAGATGGCATAGATCTGAAAAGTTCAGATACATAGATGGATGGATAGATAGATAGATAGATGGATAGATACAGGCTGAAATATCACTCACCCAAGGCTACAAAAATGGAAGGATTCAAATGGTAATTTGATGTAGCAGGAATTCACCAGCTTGATTCAGGCCCCTCTGCAGCAGCAGCAGCAGCACCCCCCCCCCACACACATTTCCTCCTCTCCTCCTTCCTCTGACTCCCTTTCTGACTTCCTTCTTTAAGTAAAGTTTGCTCAGTAAATCATAGTTTAACTTATATCTGAGGGAAACCATGGCCTGAAACTATGGCTTGAAGTAGGCTTTTGATCCTTGTTTTGAAGGCAGACTGGTACAGGTGTAATGGCAAAAGATGATATGCTTAGAGAAATAAGGAAATGAGGATGGGATGATATGGGGAGGAATCTGAGTGCATGAGCACCAGGCATCTCAACACCCTAAAAATCACTCCACGGTTCATTTTAAGTCCATGACGAAACTGGGATTTCAACACTTTGAATTTTCCAAGCCCAAGGTCAATCTTCTCTATTTTATCTAATATGGTGTTGTAATTTATTAACAGAAGGTACAACAACTCCCTTCCTTTCTTTGCAAATGCCAAATCAAATGTATGCACCCCCATTTTCACAACAACTGCTTCAGTTCCTCAGATCTACCCTTCTCTACCCATCTCGCTGCCCCACAGCTTCCTTTATGACAAGATCTGATAGTGCCCTTAAAGACCAATTTGGAAAGTTGTCTTCACCTTGAGAGTTATAAGACAGCACCACACAGGTGAAAGGAAACATGACAGAGGCCATTGCTCATCATTTCATTGAGATGGGAAAAGGGGGGCTCTGGGTATTCAGGAGAATGAGAACCTTTTTCTTTCCTCCTTCACCAGTGATGTTTATTGATTTGTCTAGTTCATAGGGAGCATCCCTTAATGTTCTGCTTTCATGTTTCTGCTTTGGTGCATGGGTGCAGAAAAGAATATTGCAAATTGATCTGCCTTCTTGGCCTTTGTTGGGAATGAACTCCTATTACGTTAGTTTCTCTGGCTTGTCATCTCACGGTTGCTTTGCCACTATATAATCAGCATGGCTAAACACCAAGAGCTGAACTGATTAATTTCCAGCATTCTCCACTGAACCCATTGATGGGCTTGCTGTTTGATGATCTATGCAATAGACGGCCACTTTTGATTGCTTGACCTCTGACCTTAAACCTCCAGCTGTCTACTCAAGCACCTGTTTAAGTTAACAGCGCACACACTGTGTTTTTCTTAGGGAAACTATCACAATAGATTGCCATTCCATTAGTACAAAAGGTGCAAACTTTTCAACAGTTCTGTTTGCAACCCACACAGATTCCAGACATTTCTGAATGCTCAGTACCTCGGAATACAGGAGTTATTTTAATTTACAAAGTGATATTTTAGATCCTTACAGATGAGCAAGCAATTACATAAAAGAAAAAATGCACTATATTTATATACATAGCTTATTAACCATTTTTAAGACTTTGCAAAGGTGTCAATCTTGGTTTATCAAAACTGCTGTATGACTACTTTTCAGTTACTGCAAATATTTAAAAGCACAAAGCATTGGTTTGCCACAAGGTGTGTACTCAACAGGAAGCTGCAGGTAATCTCAGCTCACTGCTGAGTATACAATGATGTGGATTTTATAGGTGTACATTTTTAAAGATGTAATATATGGATTGAACCCATGAGCAGCATAATGAATCAAGCCTGCAAAAAGTATTTGAATATAATGAATCTGGAAGCAATTATTTTGATTGGAAATATATATTGCAAATGCTATAAACCTCTTTTAAGAACATTGTAAGAAGACTGAAATGAAATACAGTGGGTCAGTCTCTTGATTTCATACATATATACATATATGTACACCAAAACCATTTTTAAAACCCTCAGCTCATTGGATTTCAGTTGTGTTGTGCGGATCAGCAGTGCTATTTTTCTAGAAAAAGAGATGCCAGAACTCACCATAAACACCTCTCTCATTCTCTTAGAATGGCAATGGTGCCCACTTGAGAGGTGCTGGAACTCATCTGAGAGGTGCCAGAACTGAGTTCTGGTGAGTTCTAGCTGGAAAAAAGCCCTGCTGATCAGTATTGAATCCTACCGCACCACAGTCTGCAGAACTGTGTTCCTAGTCCCAAGAGGGTATGGGAGGGTGTGGCACAGTGCCTGGCCCTTAGGATGGGACCTTTAGGGCCAGCATGCAGAGGAGTGCTGCATCTGCAGACTCTGATTTGGGATGGAGCTTGGTAATGGCTTATATAAGCTCGGCACCATCCCACCCTCCAGATCAGTCTCAGCATTCCTCCATCTGCTCTTGGGTCACAGTTTAGGAACAGCTGGTCACATAAACGCCAACAAAAATATGTGTGGCCTGTTAATAGGCTTTGGAGATTATTGCTAGTCCTGTAATGCACCTTTGGGGTGATTGGAAATTAGCGCACCAGGGGAGGGAGATGTCTATAAATAGGAGAATCAGAAGTCACAAGGGCAAAGCTGACCAAGAAAGGAGCAGCTATACATAGGCTCATAAGTGACCTCTCAGAAGCTTGTGCGGCTCAAGAGTTTTGAGTCCCAGGAAATAGAGAAAGGAGCCCTCTTTGATGCTAGCCTGACTCACACACCTAGACTTTGGGGGACTCAGCGGGTAGCGAGTCAGAAAAGACTCCCACAATGCCAACTGGGGAGGAGGTAGTCAGTGCAGGAACGGATCAGGGAAGGTCACAAGCAGTGATAGCTGCTGCCCACTGGGAGTCATGGGGCAGAAAGGAGGGAGACCAACAGCCAGTGAAGCTAGAGCTTATGGCAGGCCCAGCCAACTAGTTCTAGTCTTGTCCCCATCCTCCTTCCTGTTGAAAAACAACACTGAGACTCAGGAGAAAGAAAATATACTATGTACTGGTGGCACCATAAAGAAGGCTGATCGCCGAAGAATTGATGCTTTTGAATTGTGGTGCTGGAGGAGACGCTTGAGAGTCCCATGGACTGCAAGAAGATCAAACCTATCCATTTTGAAGGAAATCAGCCCTGAGCACTCACTGGAAGGACAGATCGTGAAGCTGAGGCTCCAATACTTTGGCCACCTCATGAGAAGAGAAGACTCCCTGGAAAAGACCCTGATGTTGGGAAAGATGGAGGGCACAAGGAGAAGGGGACGACAGAGGACGAGATGGTTGGACAGTGTTCTCGAAGCTACCAGCATGAGTTTGACCAAACTGCGGGAGGCAGTGGAAGACAGGAGTGCCTGGAGTGCTCTGGTCCATGGGGTCACGAAGAGTCGAACACAACTAAACAACTAAACAACAACAACTGGTGGCAATAAAGTTGTTTGAGGCCAAATCACTGGCACAGCTTATATATGTTGCCTAATTCAGCCCTTCCTGCAGTTTTACACCTCTGAAAGCAGTTCAATCTAAATTTCTGATGGCTAGTCATCAAGCATGCCAAATGCTTTGACCTCCAGAAGGTGGAAGCCAGGACTTGGCTTGCCACTTACAACATTTAGCTGACACCAACTTGCCCTCCAGCTGGCTTAGCCCAGATAACTCTCCAGGATAACTTTCAGTCTGTATGGAAGCAAACCCTACCTCATAAATTACAGCTGTACAGATTCTCTTTGGGTTCCCTCAATCCCTCTAGGATACAAAAACATTGGAGCAGCTTTCAATGTATTGTAGATAGTAGATATTGACACCAGCATGATCTAGGCTCAGCTTCTAATGACACTCGAACTTGACAGAGCACTATAGCCTAACAAACTAGCTATCTTTCTGCACTCACAGTACAAAAACCATACAGAGCCCTCCCGCTGGCATGCCTAAACACCCTCTCTTCAGCAGTCTTGGAGGGAAGAGACTTAAAAAAAACCCCTTCCATGAATAACAGAGCCTTTGCAGCTCTCGAGAGATCGAGTCATGAACCCATGTCCTCCTGTATTGTTCCTTTCCCCGTTATTTGCATAACATTTCCTCAAAACCTCCTCCTCAAATCTGCAAGGACATTCTGATGCATCTTATGTCCTTTTTGAGTACCACTCTCATTGTGGCCAAGGACTGTGTTACAGCAAGCAAAACCCCCAGGAACTGATTCTAGACCATGGGTAGGCAACCTAAGACCCGGGGTCCGGATCCGGCCCAATCGCCTTCTAAATCCAGCTCGCGGATGGTCTGGGAATCAGCATGTTTTTACATGAGTAGAATGTGTCCTTTTATTTAAAATGCATCTCTGGATTATTTGTGGGGCCTGCCTGGTGTTTTTACATGAGTAGAATGTGTGTGGGTTTTTTTAATTTAAAATACATCTCTGGGTTATTTGTGGGGCATAGGAATTCGTTCATTATTTTTTTCAAAATATAGTCCGGTCCCCCACTGTCTGAGGGACAGTGGACCAGCCCCCTGCTGAAAAAGTTTGCTGACCCCTGTCCTAGACGTTTTGTAATTTTCCTCGTTGGAGTTCATGACGGGATTACATCTTTTAAATTGTTGATGCTAATTTAGTTTTACTTTATGAGATTTTTATTTTCTTTATGTCACTCTATTCTTTCTTACTCTATTATACCCAACAATTAAGATTTGCTTTGGAAAATAATTATTTCCCAGGCCATATGGGTGCTTAGCCTTCCCCTGGGCCTCGACTTGACTGTGTGAGCTCTTTCCTCTACAGGAATCTTCTTTATTGAACATGCTGTTTGTGACACACTGTGGTCTTACACTGTTTTATCATGGGAGGTTATAAACTGATGGTCCTTCCTTTCAGCAGGAGTTGATCTAGTCTAGCCTTCCTATCTCATCCCACTCTCTGATTTTGTGAAAGGCATAAGGATAGCCTGAATACACTACACAATGTACCTAAATCTCACTTTGTAATTTGCTCTCTCAATCCCTACAAGCAAAGTCATGAAAAAAGACATTTAAACGTTCCTTACTTCAAGATTTTAATGTTGATCCTAGGAGTGTATCCTTAAGTTATGAATAAATTAATATTCTTTTGCAATGATTGCAATACTTTGTGAAGAGATTAGTACCACAATTATTCAGAATCTAAGCGTCCATTATTTATCTCTGAAAATATAACAATGGGATGATGTGATGGGACTGCCTTATAATCCTGGCTTTGAAGTTTAAATGATTTTTTTTAGTATCTCTGGTGCAATGCATCTAAAAATCTGGCAGCAATTCTCCAGCTGGTGAAGAAAATGATTCCTACTAGTGGGATGTTTAAATCAAAGCAAGGCAAGGCAATGGGTGCTGGTTGGTAATAATTGCAGAGCTGATTTTAATTGTATTTATACGTCTTATTTATTACATCTATAACGAATCTAGTTTTAATTTGGTGCCATCACAGCCTAAAACACAATTCTCCTAATGCAATCTAAATTGAATCCTTACGAGAGAGAGAGAGAGAGAGAGAGAGAGAGAGAGAGAGAGAGAGAGAGAGTCAGTCAGAATGGTGACCTAATTTCTTTTGTAGACTTTACATAATGTAGCCTGGAATCAATGGTGTCCCAGATACCTGAAGCAAATATTTTAAAGATTAAAATCACTGATGAAATATGTACTTTTCACAGACTCGGCTTAATACCTTAGTGAGTTTCTGTTTTTTAGTTTGTAAACTATTCAGCAAAGTGAATTCTCTGCAATGAATAATGTTTTTGAGGAAAGTAAATTCAATACTACAGAGGAGAAATCAAGAAGGAATAATAAGAGGAAAACAGAACTTTACTGACTTGCACCGATCAGGTGATGCAAAGTAATGAACATGCAAACACACAGAGCGTCAGGGCACCATTTCAAAGGATGTGCATTCCCCTTTGTGAAACTGAATTAATACTTCTATGTAAATGGTGACTGGACAGAAGATAATGAAAAGACTCTTTATTAAATTTTACAACAATGTGCTTTGATGCACCATGCATGCTTAACTTTAATAACAGTGTAAGAACCTCATTGAATTAAATGAGACTAATAAAATATTGAAAATCCAGAAGGCAGCATTGCCTACTATGGGCCACTGCACACATAATATTTGCCCTCCATTAGTGCAAAGTGGTGCAGGGTACAGTGTGCCCATTTGTGCATGTGGTTACGTCTAACAATTGAGCACATTTTATTTTATTTTATTTTGCCCTCTGTACATATGAATTTAGTTGTGGCATCAAAACACACAGAAGGAAAATAACCAGTCCGGTGAATTTCACACATAAGGAAATGTATGAGGATGTAGAGTTGTTACCAGAGGGAGATTTAGGGCAGCGTGACCAGCTCATCCACACTGAGTGCTGAGCAGGGTGTCAGAAATTTTGACATAGGGCACATGCAGAATGAAAGGCGAGAGGCAGAGGGAACCAGATTTTGGCCTCACAGAGCGCTTGTTCTTACTTTGTGTGAAGACAAAACTGGGCTTTCAGATGAACTGCAACCACAGTGTCTGTTCATTTTGAAATTTATTATTATTATTATTATTATTATTATTATTATTATTATTATTATTATTTAATTACTAAGCCATATGGACCAGTGGTTTGATTCAGTATAAGGCATCTTCCAATTTTTCTATGACTTCCGGAGGCAGCAGAGAGTGACCTTAATTGTACACACACACCGCAAAAAAGCATATGTTCTTTTGTTTTAAAAAATGTATTGTAGATTGCTGTTGTGTTGTTCATCCCCACTCTGATAAACAAAATTACTGTGTGGGATAAGAGGCTAGGCTTTAGGCAACAGTGACCAATTCCCCAATTTTGTTGCTGAATAATTAAAGGGAAAATGCGATTGCATACCATGATTGTGATGAATTGTAACAAACCCCTTGATGGCCCATTCACTTGATCTCATGCATATGTTGAATGGCTGGGATGTTCATAATCTGCCAGCATAATATGTTATTCTTCCAACAGTCACGTATTCCTTTGTAGAATAATGCACAGGGAAGCTCCATCCATCTGAATGGTATATATATGTGAAGAAACCATGAGTAGAAAACCGAGTCAGCTAACAAGAGAACTATTTCTAGCATTGCTGTTGATAACTTCCATAAACTTGTGCAGGAGACAACCTCCAGTTTTGTCTCTGTCAATCCAAGATCATCCTTAGCTCCCTACTCTGATAAATATTAAATCACAGTGCCTCAAAGCAGGGAAATGGAACTTGTGACTTCATGCCTTCTCCTTTAGTAATATTAGACCACTGAAAAGTTCAGGCACTGGAGCACAGGTCAATCATACATATTCAAACGGATGATTTCTATGTACACACCTTCAAAGTGCTGCAGTGGAGACCTATGATAGCCCTAAGCCTCTGAAGAGCTGGTCTACGAGTTAAGAAAAATCAAATCGTGCAACTCTTGTGGGAATGTATCACCTCAGAAGGTAGGGGAACCACATGCTTAGATGATATTCCATATCAAAGCACAGAAAGCAAGCCTGTCAATCTGAAGAGTAGACTGGAACTCTTCTCTCTGACACCATAGCTTTTTCCAAAGCCTTGGGACTGTTTAATGTAAGGGAGCCTTCAACCTTGCATCTAGCCCGCATTCATTCTATTTCACTCCCAGGAAAGTTGTGCTCCGTGATTCCATATGCTTTGAAATAAGAATACTTTGAACTGTATATCCTCCCCCTGCCCCATCCCACTCCTTTTAAAATCTTTTGCCCCATGCCTATATTCTCTACATACTTTGGAACGAATAGATCCATCTGATACAAAATGGCATTCTAGATTGACAACTGATTAGTATACAAGTGTGATTATATGCAAATTGTCAATTTCTATTGACTTAATTATGATCTGATGTAACATGTATAATTAACACATGCATTTAAAGTAAATGTATATTTAATTAACATGCATATTTATAAAATGAATATATTTAGCGTATAATTTTTATTTGATTTGGGGGGGGAGGTTACATTTAGGCTGTACAAAAATGTGGGGATTGAGCTAATGAAAGTGTGGAAAGACAAGGATAATTAGTTCCCACAGAAACATTTGGTTGTATCCTTCATTGCAGCCTTCCTTTGCTTCTGGTATGTATGTATGTATGTATGTATGTACATACAGTGGTACCTCGGGTTACAAACACTCCAGGTTACTAACTCCACTAACCCGGAAGTAGTACCTCGGGTTAAGAACTTTGCTTCAGGATGAGAACAGAAATCATGCTCCGGCGGTGTGGTGGCAGCAGGAGGCCCCATTAGCTAAAGTGGTGCTTCAGGTTAAGAACAGTTTCAGGTTAAGAACGGACCTCCAGAACGAATTCATAACCAGGGATACCACTGTATGTATGTATGTATGTATGTATGTATGTACGTACGTACGTATGTATGTATTGTACCACAAGGTGGTTCACAACATAAAAATACAAAATGAGAACGTAAAATACATAACAAAAACAAAGTACAACTAATAACCCCTGATATTCCAAGGATAGACTTCTTTTAGGACTGTCACGTGTTATAGGTTCACATGCTCTTTCTGTAATGGGATAGACAGTTGGTATGTATTAGGCTAAGGACTGCTTACTTTTGGATGTTTTCTTCATTTGGGGGAGTCATATATTCATGAAAACACCACTAAAAATGATCCCAACTTCTGCAATCTGCCAGTTAGTTACTGGGCTCAGTTAATGGTGCTGGTTTTGGTGTATAAAGTCCTATACAGCTTAGGTCCAAGACACCTGAAAGATCAACGCACCCCTTATATACCAGCCTTGCGTGTTGAGCACACTGCTTTATGGAAGAGTGTCATGGGCGGCTTATACCTGCCAGGAGTAACACCTCAGTGCCTTCCATATGCGCTGCAGCAGCAAGATTTTGGGCATCACATAGCAGTACAGAATCTCAAATAAAGATGTGCTCTTCCAAGTCCACATTCCCTGCATGTTCACACTTCTGTCTCAGCGCCATCGATGCTAACTTGGGCAAGTAAATAGAATGGAAATTGGCAGGAGCCCCAGGGACATGCTCTACAGGACCAGTGGTCAGGGATGATGGGAATTGTAGTCCCAAAACAGCTGGAGGGCCAAGTTTGGGGATGCCTGCTCTATGGGGAGCTGGGCTCAGGCATCAGGCCTGTTGGCAGACCAACTCTGTGTTACAAAGATTTCTGCAGACATGACAAAAAGGCTGGCAATATCAACCTTTGCAGATGACCGCAGTGCCTGGAGACAGACAGTCAGGTCATACGTTCAAATAAATGATGATTCACCTTCGACTTTCTCCTTGTAGTAAAGGGGAAATAGAGAAGGCGCACATGTCTCATACCAGGCTGAAACATCTTCCTGGAATGTAGTGACTAGACATCCATAGCGTGACCAGAGGGGGGATGACCACTGGGAGGAGTGCAGGGAGAAAAAAACACCATGGTGCATCCGCAGCAGCACAAAGTGCCTTCATCTGCCCCAGATGCAATAAAACATGTCTCTTCTGTATTGGTCTCTACAACCACAGCAGGCGTTGTAACTCTCCAACAGTTTGACTTTGCCCCCAATGCAGCACTCTTCCATTGCGTGGTCAGGCGGAGACCCCCGAACCCAGGTGACCCCCAGGAGGAATAATAACTCATGACAACATGTTATGGGATTAAAATTGGCCACAACTTTATTAAACTTTCAGATGAAGGGAGACTTTGGCTTAGGCATTGGGCATTTATCCCTCCCAGTCCCCGTCCAGAGATCTGGGGAACATCAGATCCCCCCAGGGGAGAGCACTGACAACCTAATGGCGTTTGGCCAGTGACTCCCCTCCACACAACCCCTTTAACAGAGAACCCTGGGGTTGCCACCACAGGTGGGGCATGAGCCACTGCTTCACGCCCCCCCCCTTTAGGGAAGAGAGACTAAAGGATTCCGCCCAAGGCCTGAAACTGCCAAAGTTGTGATGTTTTTGCTATGGGGAAGGCAAAACCTGCCAATGCAGGGAAATTCCTTCCCGGTCCCTCAACAGCAACCATCAATGACCGTAGCAGCGCCCGCATACCTGTAAAGAAGAGGTTAACCTGCAAAAGGAAGGCGTAAACTGAGGGAGGGCAGGGTGGGAGCAGCTCTGGAGCCGACTGAGGACTCCCAGGTAAGTCTACCCTCTCTTGTGTGTGCAGGGCGGTCCTAACCCTACCTGGTCAACTCCCCTGGCAACACCTCCCCAGCTGGGATTGGCTAACTGTCTGCGGTTAGGCGGGAACCTCTAGATATCCAGCTTGGGGAGGTGAAGCCAGGCTGAACTGCCAGGGATCATGCAGGATTGGCTGGCTGTGCGCGACCCCGCAAAAAGCGCCCCCTATTTGAGGTGGGGAGCAGTCATTGTCTCCTAAACAGATGGATGCCAGCAACCCTATACACCCAGAAAATGATGCCACCCTGCAGGTGAGGGCTTCCAGCAGGTACCATCTTATCAGGCGGGCCATATGATAAAGGAATCAAGCTTTTACTGTTGTGGCACCTACCTTTGGAATTCCCTCCCCTTAAATGTTGGGCAAGTCCATGTCTGTTGTCTTTTCGGCACCTACTGAAGAAAAAGAAGTCTTTTAAGCTGAGATATTTCCCACGCTGCATCTGTTTTGGAATTGCTTTTATGAAGTTTAAAATATATTTTAAAATTCCTTTGCACATCTGCACTTCATGCTGTTGGCACAAGTTGATGTTACTCCCATTAATTAAAGAGAGAGAAAACAATACATAAATCATGCTGGCGCTATTGGTGTTACCTGATTATATTGTTACAACAATAATACCGTATTTTTCGCTCGATAACACGCACCTGACCATAACACGCACATCGTTTTTAGAGGAGGAAAACAAGGGAAAAAACATTCTGAATGAAACAGTGGATGTATCATTTTTGTGCTTCATGCTGTGGCCACAGACATGTGATCTGATGGTGAATTTGGGGTGACCCAATGCAAAAATCCTGAGAATCCCTGTGGATCCATGCTTTGTAACCACGTTTTTGCACCATTGCAGCCCCAGGCAACAGTGGGTGTGTGATTTTGGGGGGGGCAGGCTGTAGCCATGGACATGCTATGTGCTCTGATGGTGAATTTGGGGTGACCCAATGCAAAGATCCTGAGGATCCATGTTTTGTAACCACGTTTTTGCACCATTGCAGCCCCAGGCAACAGTGGGTGTGTGCTTTGGGGGGGGCAGGCTGTAGCCATGGACATGCTATGTGATCTGATGGTGAATTTGGGGTGACCCAATGCAAAGATCCTGAGGATCCATGTGGATCCATGCTTTTTAACCACATTTTAAGTGGGGAAGGAAGGAAAAATACAGAATGGGGGGGCATTTTTGCCCAGCCCTTGTTTAAACACCAAAGGGGAAAATCTATTGCGGTTCATGCCCAGCTCTCTTTGTAACCCACTCCCTCATATCCCAACCCATCTCCCCTTTTCACAACTCAATTGTTAAATGAGTTTGCAAGCCTAGAAGATGACCCAGCAGGCAAGGAAATAAAACTCCACTTTTCACATTTTCCCCCAGCAAGAAATTATCTGTGTGCCAGGCATCCTTTAGACAGATCTCCATGTATTCGTTGATATGCATCCCAAAAGAATCTCAAGGAAAAGCTACAAAGGCTTCAAAGGATCACAGAGACGCACATCTGGAGGCTTGCTGCATTGCCAAGAAAAAGACTCTTTAGATGGCAGAAAACGCTCAGCGTTGCCTTGTGGGCATGACACCACTCGAGGCATCTGTTGATCCCACACTCCATGCACACGGGTGCTTAAGATTATTTAATTATCCAAAATAATACTACATCACAGGTGCTGTCAGATGAGAGTGTGGGGTGTTCACATAAAAAGCACATACTACGGAATCGCCATGCCCCTTTTCATTCTTAATGAAGTTCTTCAAAGCGAATGAGGAAAGGCAAATGGAAATACTGGAATACAGAAGAGGTGATGGATTGACCCAGTGAATCAGTGCAGTTGTCCTTAGTTTGCCCTATGTTATATTGTGGTTCTATTGCTTTGCACTCTCAGGCTTTGTAACCCTCCTCTTAAAAAGCAGGCTAAGTAGTACTGTAATAATCAAATAACTCAATAATAAAACTGGAGTATTTTACATGGACACTAAGGCACATCTTCCCAGTAGTTTACTCCTGGACCCTGTTAGTCAGTTTAAGAAAAACCCCACATTGCAAGAAGATTGGGTTTTTTAACAGTAGCAACAACTTGGGTCCATGGGTTTTTTAATAGTTGTTGTTTAGTCGTTTACCCCATGGACCAGAGCACACCAAGCACTCCTGTCATCCACTGCCTCCTGCAGTTTGGTCAAATTCATGTTAGTAGCTTCGAGAACACTGTCCAACCATCTCATCCTCTGTCGTCCCCTTCTCCTTGTGCCCTCCGTCTTTCCCAACATCAGGGTCTTTTCCGGGGAGTCTTCTCTTCTCAAGAGGTGGCCAAAGTATTGGAGCCTCAGCTTCAGGATCTGTCCTTCCAGTGAGCACTCAGGGCTGATTTCCTTAAGAATGGAGAGGTTTGATCTTCTTGCAGTCCATTGGACTCTCAAGAGTCTCCTCCAGCACCATAATTCAAAAGCATCAATTCTTCGGCGATCAGCCTTCTTTATGGTCCAGCTTTTCCCCATGTTCAGCTGCTAAAATTAAGAAAACATGAAGGAAAATCAAGAACGACCTGATTTCCCGATTGTTTTTGTGCAAAAGGGATGTGAGCTCAGTTCTGGTACTGAAAGCAAAATCCTATTGCACTCAGGGGTATTGTGTGTCTGCCCATTGTTCTATTTTGCACTTGGCTCCAGCTCAGGGCTTAGGAGAGGAGGAGAAGCAGATCAATAAAGCCTGAACTGGAAGCCATGATGTGCTGATGTTATTCCATCCAGGACCAGTCCTACCGTTAGACAGTGTTAAACAGTTGCCTGAAGAAGCACATCAGGATGCCACTGAGTGGTTCAAATTGGCAGTTTATTATTTTACCATTTCCAGGTATCATTTAACATCATTTAAACGTTCTGTTTTAAGGACCAAAATGCCCCAGGCTGTTTCCTCAACTGCTCTTTTCCTGTGGCTTTCCCCTTCTGTGCAACATTTTTTGTTTCTACTTACCCTTTGACGCTCAGCTAGAGAGCCCCTTTGTCTGGTGGCCAGTTAATAAGGCTTTACATTACTTCTTATTTCTGTTCTCTTTCTGGAGCAAGGGTTTCAGGAGTTGTGATGGAGTTGCAATCAAGTTAATACAGAAAGACACCTGAAGGAAAAAACCAGGCCCTCTCTATTTGGAAGACAATTATCTTGGTGAAAGGCCATAATTGATTCCATCACCCTTTTTGGCCACCATCCACAACCTGTTTGCTCTGGAGCAGTCCCTTTTACTTTACAAGGACTGTTACAAAGTGAATAAGTAGTGGATTGCAGCCCTCTCTTCCTAAGTACATACGTACATGCATGCACTCTTCCCTGGTCTTCCCACAAGAACTTAGTGCCACGTAGTAGAATTTCTAAAGACAAATTGCGGATAATCACCACAATGATGAGTGCTATTCTTGTTGTCATTTTATTATTTACTTATTATATTCTGTCTTTCCTCTTCCCAAGCTCAGGGTGGCTGACAACACAATTATGAAAATACAATGAAACAACGAAATACAGCTTCAGATACAAGGTTACGAAAAAGTGATAAAACACAGTACTGTTATTCCATGTGCCAAAGGCCAGCTGAAATGAGTATGTTTAAGTTCTCACTTGAACAATACTGAAGGGGATTATGTAATCTCCATGGGGGAGGGAGCTCCACAGCTGAGGTGCCACCACTGAGATGGCCCTTCCATGGCCATCAAGGGTACCACAAGCAGGAATCCCCTACTGATCTCAAAACTCAGGCCGCCTGATGTTGGAGACATGAGGAGAAGCTGCCTTAAGTACTTGAGCTGTTCTGGAGTAGAAATAGAGCTATATACAAATGAAGTAACAATTGAACACATACTCCTTCATTGCTCTGTGTCCATGCTATTTATTTTTTTCCCACAGAGAAATTGTTGCTAGAACACAATACAAATAAATATATTAAAATTGACATATTATCAGACTCTTTCAGTAAAAAGCATCAGGCTATTGTCTCAATATTTCTTTCAAGGGGCCATTGGTAGTACGCATGCCTTAACAAACCATCAATTTAAATGATTTTTTGGGTGGGTGGGTGGGTGTGGAACAACACATAATAAGTGACAGATTTTTCAAATCAGATAAAGATGGGAACCAGATTATCTGTCTGTGGGTGATAGATTGCAGCAATAATAAATTCACTTTAAGACACTGGATCAATTTTTAATCAAGCCAAGAATTATTATTGCAGAGAGATAAAATGACCCATGAGAAGATGCCTTAATTTTCCACCAATCAAATTATAGCGTTTCTAAATAAGATGTAATGAGATCCATGGAATATCCAGGTTACACAGCCTACCTAATTACCCATGTACCCTGTCATGTAGAGATATAGTAGTGGTAAAGTGACCTCTGGATTCACCAAGATGAAAAGGTAATTAGTTTTTCCACAGGGCTGTAGTGAAAACAACAGCAATGACACATGTCATCTCCCTCCACCAGCTCTTAGTCTCCAAGGTGTTTGTTCCTAATATATACAGGATATGACCTATTGAGTAATAAACTGCAATCATTAAGTAAAGCATGTATCTGACACTATCTCCAAACTGAGAATGCAAGGATTGCAAAGAAAACCAATCCAGCTGGATTCAACCTTAAAAGTTTATCCCGCAGCCCACATTTGGTGATTCAGGCATTGGGTCAAATAACTTTGTCATTAACTGTGTCATCATGCCATGTGTATCGCTGTTAAAAACTTAAATGGGTGTAATTATTATTTCGAGTGCTGTGACAGGCCCACCTTAGCCTTCCAGGTTTGAGCTCCCACCCTCCACAAAAAAATGACTGTTTGAGTTACTAATCAGCAAGAGGATTATCCAATGTAATGAATCTGGCATAAACTGCCCATGATTGCTAAAGTTTGAGTGGCTCAATATAAACTGGCTTCCATTTTTAAATGCCAACATGTCCTTTGGAGAGCCTGGAAAGCTATAAGTGCTCTAGAAGGACAGACTACCTTGGGAAATGAAAAAATTGATACTCTTCCAGCAACCATTAATTTGCATCAGCTTGGGCACCTGAAAAACTCTCATACGCTTGGTTGGTGACATTAAATGTCAGTATTCCAGTTATTTTCTTCGGCCCTATAGTGGTGATCATGATGGTGATGATGGTTTAGTTGACTGCTCCTTTTGTTATTTGGCTAGAAAGGTGTCCTTGAATCCAGCTTGCCAAATGGCCATTGACTCTTTGGAACCTAAAGCTAACATAAATGCACACACTGGGAGGAATTCTACATCCTTCTAAGGCAATCATCAGTCAGGTGAGCCATTTTGACTTGCCAGATGGAAGAACCCACCTCTCCTCCCCCCACATGCTATTCCATGGGTTTTTCAACACAGACACCAACCAATGTTCTGGGTGTAGGGGGAAGGGGGAAGAGAGGAGAAGAACCTCATTGTGCAAGCCGAAGGCTACCCACTGTTTTCACAGAGCAGAGATTGTCAAAAATAGCTTTTTCAATGTTCTGTATTCCAAATGACTTGATTTCCTGATTGATTGTTTATTAATTATACTCTAAATGTCCTCTGGATGTGAATGTTCTTTGGCTACCTGGCCTTTAAACACCCAGTTATGCTTTAGAATACTTTGAAACAGATATTTTGAGAGAAACCGACGCCTTTCCAAATATCTAGAGGCCAATAAAATAATCAAGTGCCCCATTTTTTGAGAACTGGGCTTCCTACTGTTCCTGTGACTGTATCAGTTTGATCAGAGAAATATCTGAGGATGCAATGCTAGAAGGTTGGAGTTTTAAAAAAGAAGGCAGTAACCTGGCTCCACATCTCCTCATTTCCCCATGCTATCAATTAGAGTAGATCCATTAAACAGCGATATCCTCAGTGTGAGAGATTAGCAGCCAGGTATTCTCTGTTCCCCTCTCTCTTTGTCCAGCCATGAGGGCAGTTGTGCCCTGTTGCTCCCTCCAGCTCTGGCACTGAAGCTGGTTATACTCTAAGTCTTTTGCCTGCATAGTTTTTCCTGCTACTGTTCCTGTGATCCAAGTAAGTAAATCTTATTTTTAAACTTATTTCCCAGATTGTTGCCTGATTCTTTAAGAGGGGGAGGAAAGGGAGAGCAAGCTTACATCATAGCTGGACTTACTCAAAACAAGGTTTTACAGCCCAATTCCTATGCTTTTAATTCTGCTGATGGGTGGGATTTTGAAACTCTGTTCATCCCACACATGTGGGCACATGGAGGGATGAATTTCAATTAATATATCCTCTCCTACCCATTAAAATGCATCCCACACTCAAAAGCTTTTGGTACATGTCCTAGGCCTGAAGCAAGATCTACAAATTAGGACCTATTTGTCATCTGACCATCATTTGGCCAATGCCATTTTGAGACGGAACTTTACTTTTCTTCTAGAAAAAACGCTGTTACAGGAAGTGCCACACTTTTAACCAGTACTTTTTTTCCAGGAAAGAAAGGTGCCAGGAGTGCATACTTTTGAGTACTCCCATTTACCGCGATTGGTAAATGAGCGCACAAAGTCGAAAGTCCTTTAGTGAAACAGTAGGTATACATTTCGGTAATACCTAGGTGTATATGTATTTTGTTTTTCTAGCTTGATCAAAATTATTTATTATTTCATAACAGGTAGATTGTTAAGTGTTATGTACTGAAGTTCTCACCCTGGGCCAGCAGGGGGATACTGTAGATAGTTATGCAAATAAGGGATCGAAAGTGACGTTCAGTGATTGGATAGTTTTAGAAAGTTGTTACAGTAACGTTGTACTGGAGCTCTATATAAGCAGGCTGACTGAGCCCTTCAGTTCAGTTCTGTCCTGGCCTGTGAATAAACAAGAGCTGTTTGAAGAATCGCTGTGTCGTCTGATATGTTCACCCACAACTTAACATTAAGAGTTTAGGCGGCTTCAGCGGCGGGTGCCGGGCACCCTCCAGAATCCAGTGCCCGGGTGCCCCGCACCCCTTGCACCCGCGGGTAAAGACGGCCCTGCCAACAACCATCTGAAGCAGTGCCTTGGCCAAGGCCACCAGGGAAATGAGTTCCATGACTGAGCAGGCTTTCCCAACATCCAAGCCAAGGACTCCAGCCCAACACCATTATGGCTCCACAAGTGGAGGGCAATGATTACGATACTTGCAACCGCCCAAAGGAAACTCTGACTACATTTGTCTTCATGTGAAGACAAGACTTTACAACCTGGATTTTAGAGAGATTATTTCATGCATCTATGATTTTACATTTATGATTGCCAGCTCTTTTGTATTTCAATGGAATTTCTAGAATCACCACAAAGAGCATACAATAACAGGATTTATAGTGGATGGGAATACTCAGTAAAATGCCACAGAAAAGCAAACAAAGAACATGTGATACATGAAATGGCTTTGAAGCCAGTTTTGAATGTTCATACCATAAACCCCAATAAAGCACTTTAATAATAATAATAATAATAATAATAATAATAATAATAATAATAATATTTCTACCCAGTCCATCTGGCTAGGTTTCCCCAGCCACTCTGGACAGTTTTCAACAGAACATTAAAAACAGAATAAAACTTCAAACATTAAAAACTTCCCTAAACAGGGCTGCCTTCAGATGTCTTCTAAAAGTCAGATAGTTGTTTATTTCCTTGACATCTGATGGGAGGGCGTTCCACAGGGTGGGTGCCACTACCAAGAAGGCCCTCTGCCTGGTTCCCTGTAACCTCACTTCTCGCAGTGAGGGAACTGCCAGAAGGCCCTCAGTGCTGGACCTCAGTGTCCAGGCTGAACAATGGGGGTAGAGATGCTCCTTCAGGTATACTGGGCTGATGCCATTTAGGGCTTTAAAGGTAATCACTAACACTTTGAATTGTGCTCGGAAACGTACTGGGAGCCAGTGTAGGTCTTTCAGGACCAGTGTTATATGGTCTCAGTGGCTGCTCCCAGTCACCAGTCTAGCTGCCGCATTCTGGATTAGTTGTAGTTTCCAGGTCACCTTCAAAGGTAGCCCCACATAGACAACGTCGCAGTAGTCCAAGCGGGAGATAACTAGAGCATGCACCATTCTGGAGAGGCAGTCAGGTAGGTAGACTGGCAGGCGAGACTGGCAGATAGGGTCTCAGACTGTGTACTAGATGGAACTGGTAAACAGCTGCCCTGAACACAGAATTGACCTGCGCTTCCACAGACCAAAATGAGTCCAAAATGACTCCCAGGCTGCGCACCTGCTCCTTCAGTGGCACAGTTGTCCCATTCAGGACCAGGGAGTCCCCCACATCCTCCCACCCCTGTTCCCAAAAAACTGTACTTCTGTCTTGTCAGGATTTAACCTCAATCTGTGAGGAGCCATCCATCCTCCAACCGCCTCCAGGCACTCACACAGGACCTTCACCACCTTCACTGGTTCTGAGTTAAAAGAGCGGTAGAGCTGGGTATCATCTGCATACTTTGGCCATTTTTCCATAACTTAATTGTCCATTAATGGATTTTCTGGTAGTGGCAGGCTGGGGGAATCAGTGTTTATCAGTTAGCAAATCTTATGATGTATGACGCATACAATTCAATATTTAAAAGTATGACACTTTAGTTTCCATATCATTCTGCAGAAAAATTTGTGGTTCTGCAGATCAACATGATTCCGATTCCAATCACCAAGATCGTTAGGGAGCCTTTAGCAAAATCCTGAGAAAGGAAAACGGCAGAGACCATTTGTTCTGCATCCAGGCTCTCTCCTTTGGGCATCGTTGCCACTTAGCAACACAATGACAGACATAATTGGCTCACACAAAGTAAGTCACCATAAAATTAATGAACTACAACAATTCATCCGTCTGCTGCTCATTCTTTGCTAATTTATTAATAACAATTACCCAAAAATGGCATGGATTATAA